>NC_089839.1:207158683-207480180 GCF_035609145.1 Eleutherodactylus coqui | reverse complement strand
CTGCCACTGTGTAATCTTCTGTTGGACGTATATCTATGGTTCAACCAATTTTTGTATACTGCAGTTATATATTTTGGATACTGGCGTTCAGGAACAGTCAACAAGTGCGACTTTCAAAAAAATAGTGGCACCACACCTCTGGGCACCAACAATCTGCCCGCGGTCAATGGCCTTCAAGTCACTACATTTACCCAAACTTAGTCTTCTGCTGCACAGGGGAGAAGTCAACATATTAGAGAACAGACTGTGATGTAACTATCATGTGGTACCGTTTTACCGATCACATTCCTAATGCAGTCATAGTTCATGTAATTCAATGTATGTGTTAATGCTGCAATATGAAGTGTGGTCACTAGAGGTCACCGTTGTTGTAGACACCTTATATACTGAGCTGTTAGTAGGTAGTGAGTCAGCGTATGGCTGAAGCCACACGGCAGGTAAAGCTCTTCTATACGGATGACAGGAAAGAAGTAGATTGGAGGCATGTAGCCGTCCCCAAGGATGTAATCTGACAAACAGGGAACCTCAGAGAAGTCTGTGAAAGATGCTATACCTGCAGAGAGACATGTTGGTAAAATGGTTGCAGCAGCTCTAACGGAGATTGGTGTGGAAGAATGAGAAGTAGGAGTACAACTCATGCACTGCATACGATACTGTGGAAATTTGCCTGTTGGCCCTGGAACGTTGCCATTATGTAGATGTGCCGTGTATGTAATGTGCACTGTAACCATCAAGTGTTTTATACCACCGTACTGTAATGCAATTTGTTCTAGCAATGTGATCATTTGTTTAAAAGGGGAAACTAACTCTCAACCACTTCTTACATGCTTACACTAGAACATGTCCTTTATGACCCCTTCTCCAGTCATTTATAAATACCTAGGTTCATGGTCTGCATAGCGTCCTTAAACATGTCAGTGCTGAATATCAGAGACACCAGGTTTTGGGTGGGTTTGTCCAGAGTGCAGGGCAAGACCTTTTTACATACTCCATCTACGGCATCCACCTGTGGAGGATAAAGAGGAAGCGCTCATGAATATTCATGATCTGATCATTGGCTTCTAAAGAAAAGGGCTCCAGGACCCCTCCACGACCCTTTCAATGCCTATATCAAGGCAATACCTGAGGAGGAAGGAGAGATCTCAGAAGATGCATCTATGGAGAAGTTAGAATTTAGGGGTGGAGAGCTCTGCAATTTGCACCCAAACCGGGACTTTAAACCTGTGGTTCGAGCTGTCCTTTCAGACGACCATTGAAAACTATTGGGTTTTGTTTCATCACTCACCTTGACCATGGCCTCACCGGTTTCTTCTTCATTCTCGTCATCACGCTCCACCTCAATCAATGTGTACTTTCCTGGATGTGGAGTGAAGTTCTCTCTGTCTGACCAGTTGTTCTTTGTTTTATCCTTAAACTTCTTCTCGTAATCTTTCTTAGCAGCGTTCACATCTGAGAAATTGGTTAACTTGGACTGACCAGCTTCTCCCTGCAGGACACAAAGTTAGAAGAAAAAAAAAGGTAGATGAAAGCAGCAAGCCTGAAAGCTAACAGGAAAGCAGCAGAATTGTAAATGCAGCTCTGGGGAGAAGTCATTATGTAAGTGAAGACATTATACGTAAAGGAAAGTTTTTCAGCTCTGTACAGACGCTGTAATATGTGAAAACATGCAGACTGAGAGCTAACAGAAAAACAGTAGAATTGTTAATGCAGCTATGGGTGTAACTTGAGAAGACATTACGAAACTCAAGATGGTATAAGTAAGGAAAGTCTTCTAGCTCTTTACAGACACTGTACTGTAGAGGAAAGCAGCGAGCTGTGAAGATCTGCATCCTGAGAGCTAACAGGAAACCAGCAAAATTGTAATTGCAGCTCTGGATAAAACAATATATAACTGAAGACAACATAAGAAAAGAAATGTTTTTTGGATCTTTACAGACACTGAAGGAGAAGCAAAATCTGCGATATGTGAAGATCTTCCGTCTGAGAGTTAACAGGAAAGCAAGGAGAAGAGATTATGTAACTCAAGACAGAATAAGCAAAAATGTTCAGCTCTTTACAGACAGTGAACAACAAGAGTCGAAAGCCTGAGAGCTAACAGAAAACAAGAATTGTAAATTCAGCTCTGGATGTAACTAGAAGAGAAGACATTCTGTAACTGAAGACAGCGCAAGTACAATTTTGCTATCCCTTTACAGACATTGCACCACAAGGGAAAGCTGTGATCTGCAGCCTGAGAGCTAACAGGAAAGCAGCAGAATTGTAATTACAGCTCCAGAAGTGATGCTGCATTGTGGAGAGATGGAATGTGATGTTTTCTTACCACCCGGCCCCAACGGTTCCAGCAGTAGAACGTTTTCTTCTTGTCAGTGCTGTGTAGGAGTTGGATGATGTAGAACTTGTTGTTGTTGTTTCCAATATTCGTCTGGTTTAGCATACAGTCATAATCCTCGTAGACCTGAAAACATGAAGACAATAAGATGGCGGCAGAAAAATGTTGGGGTCCATTTCCTGTATCCCAATATATGTACCTGCATCACTCACTCAACTGTACCCAGAATAGCACTCCAACTGTCACCTCCTTAGACCGACACTACAGATAATACACCGTCACATGCAGCCACCCATTACCCACCTCCACATTGTCCTGTCCACTAAATGAGCAGGCCCCGTCTATTTTTGCTTTTGCCTTCTTCTTCGTTGCAGCCTTAAGAGCCTGGGCAGCGCTCTGGAAACGGTCTGGAGCCTGAATGGCCTCTTCCTTCTCCTCCTCCTTAATCTCTTCCTTCACCTTGGCTTTCTTTCCTTTGCTGGAGCCTTTGGCTGGAGCTGCTGCTGCGGCTCTTCTCTTTGGAGCCATTCTGTGGCTATAAGAAAAGCCTGATAGATTACACTGATTATAACTTGTAATCACATTTAAAGTTTAGTTTCCCCTTTAAGTAGCATCATCATCTTTAGTCAGCAAGTATGTCATCAGCATCTTGGTAATATATCATCATCATCACTTTTTTACAGTTTGTATGCAGTGTTAAAGAAAAGCAATCTGTTACTACTTGGAAACCATCAGTAAGCTGCTGTTGACTGACCAATGGTTCTTATTTGGTGCCTGTATTTAATGCTCTGAGCAGTGGTGTCCTGCTGTAAATGGGGTGAAAGACTAAATAGTTAAGGTTTGTTAAATCAGAGCTGCAGGGGCCTAGGAATGATACACTGACGCACCACAGTCCCGGTATAGCAGCATGTACATGATGATGAAGTGGAGCGCCCACATCTGTATAGTTGTGAGCGAGGTTGAACACTGGTCAGCATGCTCATGGTAAGCCAATGTGAATTATAATTATCGGGTGAGGTGTGATAGTGGGCGCCAGACAGACAGGACATTCCATTGTCGAAGTTGTGCGGGTATTTACTCATTCCTTGCTCCACAGTGTCACGTGTGTACCGGGAACACATCATAGATGGCATTACCACCCAGGGGTGCTTAATGATCGCGATTGGTGGCGTCTGGCTAGAATTGTCCATACAAACAGACAAGCAACTCAGGCAGAAATCACATCAACATTCAGTGCAGGAGACCCCACATGTATATTCTACAGGTCAGCGCAGCGTTCTTTACCTTCCATGACATCTAGAAGCAGAAGACCCTCCAGAGTGCTTCTTATTACCATGACACAGGACACAGCACCTTCTCTGGGTTGTGAGCTGGCTCACTGGACCCTAGAAGACTGGCAACATGTAGTGCAGCCCGATGAATCACGGTACCAATTGTTTTTTATGCAGCTGGTAGGGTTCGTGTGTGGCGCAAACCCCATGAAGCCATGGACTTCAGTTGTCAACCAGGCACTGTGCAGGCTGGTGGGGGCTCCATACTGGTGTGGGGGGTGGTTTTAGGATCAACTGGTCCTCCTAAACACATCATTGACCGATGCCCACTACGTTTCACTGCTTGGTGAGCATTTGCAGCCCTTGGTGGTCTTCATGTTCCCCACAATGATGGCATATTCCAGCAGGACAATGTATCATCAGGCTCAGGTTGTCCAGTATTGGTTGGAGGAGCATCCTGGAGAGTTCCTATGAACGGTGTGACCTGCATGTTCACCCAACCTGACCCCGATCTAGTACTTATGGGATGTGATGGGGAGGTCTGTTTACCCCCAAGGTCCTGCACCTACAAATACCCTGGAGCTGTGGGGGTATCCAGACGGCTCCACATCCCTTCAGACATCTTCCCTCCACTTGTAGAATTGGAGCCATGTCTAGTTGTTGCACTTTTCCAGGCTAGAGGGGGTCCTACACCATATTAGTTCCTGTCCCATGTCAGTGTATGAGGTCTATCAACAGCAGATCACCTTCTTGATGATGGTTTTCAGGCTGCAATAGATTATTTCCACAAAAACCAAACTACAAAATAAGTAAAAATGGCAAATGATGAAGATTTGGGACATGACATCTGCTAACTAACACACAGTGTATGCTTGCCAGCATGTTTGGCCACATGAGCTCCCAATCTGCACAGATATCTAATCACGACTGATGGCAAGTATTCCAGCCTGTGAGAAATCTGCACAATGATGGGAGTTATACTCCAGGTGTGTATTGTGCTGAATGTCATAGTATACACGATGGGCTTCTAACTGACAGCAGGTAGTCATGTTGCTGTTTCGAGGAAACTCAAAAAAGGGAGATGACAATAATGGCAGTCAGGGGGCATCTACTAGATAGGACGTCACTTCTTGTGACAACAGTGACTGCACCAGGAGCCCCCAAGTATGTGCAATCTAGGGGTCATAACATAAGCCCCAATAACCAGAGCCACTACTGGGAACCCGTTCTCTCGCTGGTCATGTGATCTGTTGGTAATGCTGCAGGTGATCTCCTCCCCTCCACCACTTGCTACAGGAAACCAGACCTGGCACACCCACCACTACAGTGATAGCTGGCAGCACAGCCTCACAACGCACCTGTCACATGACCAACCAACACACCTTTATCCGCACAGTGATGACACCATAGTAGGCAGAGCTATGTATATCCCCAGGGTGGTAACGATGAAGGCGGGGGTCAGCCTAGGTTACATAACCTGTCGATGTGTCATGTGTATACAATGCTATAGCCTGCAGGCGCTTCCTGTATTAATAGGGATTCCCCAGTGACGCCCACATTCTGCTGGTCGCACCTGCATGGATGTGGTGGGCGCTACACTATAATTACCGCCACGCTTCACTGCTAGTACAACTCATGTAAATGTATTATATTAGGGGATAGCAGAAGTGACTGGAATATCATCTATAAGAGACTCTTCAGCGAGTCATCGGAATGGAATGCAAATCTCAAAATCCCCACACAACCTCAGACCACGTGCACAAAGGGGCCGACTCCTCACATGATGAGGGAACCACAGCTCTGGGGGCTCTGGGGAAGTAAACGGAGGACCTCGGCCTGTGTGCACGAAGGGGCCAATAACTCATGTGATATCCCCCAGAATCATAGCTCAGGGAGGGTAAAGAGAGGACTGCGGATCATTTGCATAAAGTAACTAACCCCTCTGAGTCATGGGAGACCCCCACAACCACTGCTTTGGGGGCAGTAAAGAGAGGACAGCACAAAGGAACGGATGTCTCACATGATGGGGGACCCCTACAACCACAGCTCAGGGGGGTAAAGGGCGGACCTCAGCCCATGTGCATGTAGGAGCCAATCCCTTGCATGATGGGAGACCCCCACAACCACTGCTCTGGGGGAGTAAAGGGACCTCAGTCCATATGCATAAACCCCTCGAGGAACGCGGGATTCCCACAACCACTATTCTGGGGACAGTAAAGGGAGGACCTCAGCCCATTTGCAGAAAGGAACTGATGTCTCGCATCTTGGAAGACCCCCCACAACCACCGCTCCCGGGAAAGTAAAGGGACCACAGCCCATATGCACAAACCCCTCGAGGAACGCGGGATCCCCACAACCACTACTCTGGGGTGAGTATAGGGAGGACCTCAGCTTATATGCAAAGAGGCCGACCCTTTGTTTAATTAGGAATACCTACAGCTCTGAGGACTCCAAGGAGAGTAAAGGGTGGACCCCACGTGCACAGAGAAGGTGACCTTTAGTGTTATGAGGGGCCCCCACAACCACAGCTCAGGGGGAGTTAAAGTGAGGACCTCATCCCATATGCACAAAAGGACCACCCCCTCAAGTGATGAGGGATCCCCACAACCACTGCTCTGGGGGTTCGGGGGAAGTAAAGGGAGACCTCAGCCCATGTGCACGAAAGGGCTGACCCCTTGCATGATGGGGATCGCCCCCAACCACCGGTCTTTGGGGAGTAAAGGGAGGACATCAGCCCCTGGATAGTCTTACAGACTGATATCATAACTAGTGGAGAACTACAAGTCCCATGATGACCTCTCTTGTCATCATAAGCAGCATGTCTATCCTACTGCATCCCTGGCCACAGAGCTGATCGGGTAGGTTGGGACTTGGAAACCTCAAACTTTTCTAACCAGTCTGATGTGTAGCTTAGAGATCCGGCAGATGAGAGGTGTGCGACTAACTGTCGCTAGAAGTCCACTTACCTGCTGCTAGGTGAGCTGTCTCAGCTGCAGGGCCTGCGGCTCACAACTGCAATGAGCTGGGCAAGTCTGAGCCTGCTCTCAGCACTCCTCCTCCCCTCTCCTGCGCTGTCATCCGTCCCACAGCTGCTCTCCACCTACTGGAAGACGCACAACAGTTACATCAATGTGACATTAAAGTTACAGAGCCTGCAAAACCTACAATGTGAGGAGACCCCAGCACATGAAGGGTCAATACGGAGACCTTAAAGAGGCTTCATGGTTTTATGTAAATGTAGCGGCGCGCCGTATACTGAAGGCTTCTGTCAGACATCGGCCCTGGTTTACTAAGACAGGAGTCTTCTCTGTAGGTCTTAATATACCCTGAGGCCGGGTTTATACGGGTGATAATAACTTGCATCCGAGAATCTCAGGCGCAACTCGCATTGCACAGTACACGGACACCTTACCCCTGTGCTGCATGACACACCGGACACTGCAAGTCCTATAATAGAGTCATTTTAACCCCTTAGTGACGAAGCCTGTTTGCGCCTTAGTGACGGAGCCAAATTTTGGAAATCTGACATGTGTCACTTAACATAGCATAACTCAGTAAAGGTTTTGCATATCCAAGTGATTCTGACATTGTTTTTTCACCACATATTGTACTTCATTTAGGTAGTAAAAATGGACCCATAGAATTTGTGTATATTTATTAAAAGTGCCAACATTGGGAAAAAATTTTAAAAATGCTCATTTTTTCACATTTTCAGCTGTAATATCTCAAATATGTGCACACATACTGTACAAATTTTTGCTAAGATATATATTTCCATCAGTTTACTTTATTCTGGACGCACGTTTGAAAAACTTTCGTTTTTTTTAACCATTTAGGAGACGTACAAGTTTAACATTACTTATCAACATTTTGAGGAACACTTTATTTTCCGGCACCAAGCCAAGATTGCAAAGGCTCATAGGTGTCAAAATTATAGATACCCCCACAAATGACCCCATTTTAAAAACTACACCCCTTAGTGTATTCACTGAGGGGGTCAGGAGTATTTTGACCCCACAGTTTCTTTTCAGGAATTAATGCAATTTAGAGTAGAAAAAATAAAATTTCATATTTTTGCAAATACGTCATTTTAAACACAGGAATTTTTTCTATAGTGCACATAAAAATGAGGATGTGCACCTCAAAATAGATCCCCCCGTTTCAGAAACATACCCATTGTGGCCCTACTCTTCTGTCCGTATGTACAACGGGGCCAAAACCAAAAAGGAGCAGCTGGTGGCTTTCAGATCAGACATTTTGCTTGAAGGCGTTTTAGGCCCCATTGCTCACTTGTAGAGCCCTTGAGCGGCCAAAACGCGGAGGACCCCCACAAATGATCCCATTTTTTGTTTTTTTGGCAATTATGTCATTTTAAAAATTGTTTTTTTTTTTGTACAGCATACATAGGAATAAAGACTTTCACCCCAAAATGTATACCCCCATTTGTCCCGTGTTCAGAAACATACCCATTGTGGCCCTAATCTTCTGTCTGGATGCACAACGGGGCCCAAACTGAACGGAGCGTCAAACTTTAACTGTCTTTACTTTTACGTGATCGCCATTATCCATGGCCAATATCCATTATCCGCTCACCGCGGCCCCCCGTGACATCTCCAAGCTCTTGGCTACCTTTAGTAGCCAGGAGCAAGGAGACTTCAAATTTCCTCTTGCCCTCCCCATCTTCTGCGCTTGCGTCCGCCATTTTCACGACGGGCGCATGCGCCAAAACTGGGGAAAGGTCCGCGGATAAGGATTCCGTCAGCGGACATCGCTGGTGTCCTTATTTAAGTAATTTCACCTCCCCTCACGGATCCGATCCGATATACATCCTCATGTGCAGGGAAGGGAGGATGAAAGAGCCAGGAGCAGGAACTGAGCTCCCGCCCCCTCTCTGCCTCCTCTCCGCCCCTCTGCACTATTTGCAACGGGGAGAGGCAGGACGGGGGTGGGGCTAATTTGTGGAACTTAGCCCCACCCCATCCCGCCTCCTTTCATTGCAAATAAGTGCAGAGGGGTGGAGAGGAGGCAGAGAGGGGGCGGGAGCTCAGTTCCTGCTCGTGGCTCTTCCATCCTCCCCCCCTGCACATGAGGACGCCGTATATAGGCTCGCCGTGATAACCGAGCCGATATACGTTCGTGTGAATCCACCCTTAGCGAGTACGCTCGCTCATCTCTAAAATATATCTCAATTTTGCTTCTACTATATGTTGCAGCCATGGTCTAAGGTGCACCTATAGATTTCTATTGAGATATATTTCCATTGGGTAGTGCTGACCTGTTTTATCTTTTTTTGTACAAATATTGTGAAGTTTTGGCTGCCTTCACCTGGTCGTGCACACCTGCCGCCCATTTACTTTCTGGCCCTCCTACTGGAGCATACAAATGGTATCCTACCTTCCCTGGTTTTATTTGTAGGCTTAGTCCCAAGAGAGGAGCATTCTGAGAGGTAGGTACTCAGCTATCCCAGGTTGAGATTTACCACCTGGTATAAGTGTTAGGACCCATCTGAGAGCTTGGTCACCTGGACGCTGGTAGATGGGCCAATGTAATTAGATCAAATGATATACCAGGAACCTTGTATTATTTAATGTGGTTAGAGTATTGATTATAGGTATGTATACCTCTGATAGTAAATTTATTTTGCGTGCTGTTGCCATTTTTGGCTTTTGCTTCTATTACCAGTTGTCATGCGTTAAAAACCGCTGTCAAACGCGATTTGAAAATGCATTCTTATTCCGTGGCATTTTAACAGTGATGTGTGTCAGAATGACCTTAGACCACTTTCACACAGCCAAGAAAATCGCAAGATGCACAAATATGAACCCCATTCTTTTGAAGGAGCATGTCCTTTTTTGGGGGGCGTTCCTTGGAATGCCTTGCCCATTGTCTTCAATGGGGCAGGAAAACACATCGCACAGCGTGTGATGCGAGGTTTCCCCGAAAAACAATGGCAAACACTTGCCGATTGTCTGGCTCGGCTAAAAGCCACGCTGGAGGACTACAACTGTACTGAAGTGACGGGAGGCGTTTTTATATAAAACGCCTTGCATTCACAGGTACCAAATGCGTTGGCTAAACTTACATGGCCGACTTTCCCGTGTGAGTTTTGTGATTTGCAAGACGTACGCAACTCACACTAAAATAAAACCTATCATTTTAAATGAGTTTATTTGCGCGTGTGATTTTTCTCTTAGAGATGATGCGAGATAGAACATTCCACAACTTTTCTATTTTTCTGAGCTTTTTGCAAAAAGCTCATCTATATATATATATATATATATATATATATATATATATATATATAAAGACGAAAGCCCTCACTGACTCATTCACTGACTGACTCACTCACTGACTGACTGACTCGACAAAAGTTCTCCAACTTCCCGATGTCGTAGAAATATGAATTTTGGCACAAGCATAGATTATCTCCAAAATAGGAAAAGTAATTGGGTCCCAACTCGATTATTCAATTCTAGCGCAAAAGACTTGGCGTCCAAATTTTACGTACGGAATCTAATTCTCTCACTTCCCGGTGTCATAGAAACTCGAAATTAGGCATGAGCATTGATTATGTCATAAATAGGAAAAGCTAATGGGTCCCAACTCGATTATTCAATTCTATGCGCAAAAGAATTAGCGTCCAAATTTTACGTGCAGAATGTAATTTCTTCACTGTCCAGTGTCATAGAAACAGGAAATTTGGCACGAGCATTGATTATGTCATAAATAGTAAAAGCTAATGGGTCCCAACTCCATTATTCAATTCTATGCGCAAAAGAATTAGCGTCCAAATTTTACGTACGGAATCTAATTTTCTCACTTTCCGGTGTCATAGAAACGTGAAATTTGGCACGAGCATTGATTAGGTCATAAATAGGAAAAGTTCATAGATCCCAACTCAATTATTCAATTCTAGCGCAAAAGAATTGGTGTCGAAATTTTACGTGCGGAATGTAATTTTTTCCCCTTTCCGGTGTTATAGAAACGGGAAATTTGGCATGAGCATTGATTATGTCATAAATAGGAAAAGCTAATGGGTCCCAACTCCATTATTCAATTCTATGCGCAAAAGAATTAGCGTCCAAATTTTACGTGCAGAATGTAATTTTCTCACTTTCCGGTGTCATAGAAACGGGAAATTTGGCACGAGCATTGATTATGTCATAAATAGGAAAAGCTAATGGGTCCCAACTCCATTATTCAATTCTATGCGCAAAAGAATTAGCGTCCAAATTTTACGTGCAGAATGTAATTTTCTCACTTTCCGGTGTCATAGAAACGGGAAATTTGGCATGAGCATTCATTATGTCATAAATAGGAAAAGCTAATGGGTCCCAACTCCATTATTCAATTCTATGCGCAAAAGAATTAGCGTCCAAATTTTACGTGCAGAATGTAATTTTCTCACTTTCCGGTGTCATAGAAACGGGAAATTTGGCACGAGCATTGATTATGTCATAAATAGGAAAAGCTAATGGGTCCCAACTCCATTATTCAATTCTATGCGCAAAAGAATTAGCGTCCAAATTTTACGTGCAGAATGTAATTTTCTCACTTTCCGGTGTCATAGAAACGGGAAATTTGGCACGAGCATTGATTATGTCATAAATAGGAAAAGCTAATGGGTCTCAACTCCATTATTCAATTCTATGCGCAAAAGAATTAGCGGCCAAATTTAACGTACGTAATCTAAATCTCTCACTTCCCAATGTCATAGAAACATGAAATTTGGCACAAGCATTGATTGTGTCATAAATATGAAAAGTTAATGGGTCCCTACTCGATTATTCAATTCTAAGCGCAAAAGAATTAGTGTCCAAATTTTATGTACGGAATCTAATTCTCTCACTTCCTGATGTCATTTTATATACAGGAAACGTCGCATGGTTGCCTCCACGTGGTGTTTCCTGGGTAACGCAGAGAACTATGCAAAATGGTGAACATATGTTTTTCCTCAGTATCTCTAAAGTAAACACGACTTCATTAGATTTTCCATGTGAACACCAGATAAACACCAGTACCAAATTAACTCGGGCGAAGCCAGGTATATCAGCTAGTTATTTCATATAGGCGAGTTAAAAATCACCTCGCACTCATGTGTACGTGCAAGTCTGAAGAGACTTACATTTTTCCTATTGAAACAGCATGTGATCTTTATGCGTGTGAAAAAACGAGCTTAAACACGTGCCATGTGATATGCGTTTTTCACGCACTGAAATCGCAGGGTTAATGGTGCAATATCGGTACAAGAAACGCGCACCCACAAATATAAAAACAGCTCAAGGTGCACAGAAAGTGTTGAGAAGCACATGTCTTAATAAATTTGGCACATTTTACAGCCATCCATGCGCCAAAAATCCCAAGCCAGATTTGCACAATAATTTACACCCAATTTATGGTCTAATATTGCAGCCTGCAGAAGCCACACCCCTCTAAGCCCCACCCACATTTGGAAATTTGCTGAGTGTAGAGTAAAACCTAAAAAAAACTAAATCTGCAACTTTTTTTTACACTATAATGTTACTGCAAATACCTTGATAAATTCCTCCCTCTGCGTTTCAATTCCCAACTGTTCTGAAGATCTCTGCTTGCTGTCAGTGAACGGGGGCATCCTTGTTTGTAGCCAGTGACGGACAACCACCTCTGACCAAAGTCCTGCTCCAGCAGCTGAGGGGTTGTTACAATTGTGTTCAGTCTGTACAATCTTCTATGAGCAAAACAGTCCAGAAGGAAACATACCTGCACTGATACATTGTAGCAAACATCAGGAGTACTATGTAGTCAACAGAGTGATGCTTGGTATTAGTGTATCTTGACGCCACCAGGAAGCTAGAGGGTTGACAGGAGGAACGCCCCTGTCACACCCCTAGCGTCCTATTGGTTGATGTCAGAAAGGTCCTAGCAGGACACTGTATATGGATTGTTTTCAAGCCGTAGCTGGTTAGGGTTACGGATTATTTTCCTTGTAGCTTTACATAGTTAGTTGTACATACTTTCACGTTGTAACATGGAAGTATTTAGAACAAATGATGTTATGCTAAAAGGAAAGTCATCCCTAACCCTAACCAGCCATGGCTGGCAACAATCAATATCTAGAGGAGCCATGAATACCTCTTGCAGTGCCGTTGATGTTGTTCCCCTGCCGCAGCACAGGGGAGAGAATGGACAGCCTCACTGCTGATGGGAGGTGGCAGCTGCGAATGTCCGTGGACAAAGCAGCAGAAGCGGCAAGCCGATTTAAGGGCCGGGGAGCCAACAAAGTGAGCCGGGATGGAAGATGTCATGTGGGCAGTCCACAGACATGAGCGCCGCACAGGACACAACAGAGAGGCAGACCGTTCATGAGAAGCAGCAGTGGCTGGGAACACACCGCTGGAGACCTAACAGCTGCAGCAGGCCGACTGGTGAGATAAGCAGCTGCAGCAGGGAACCCAGGCCCGGGTAAGTAACAGCAGAATCAGTGATTACAGGGCTGGGGAAAGAAAACAAAAGAAACAGCTGCGGGGAGATGTTTTACCAGCCAGGGAGAGCAGCAACAGGGATTACAGCGCAAGTAAATAATATGCAGGAGCAAAAAAACAACTAGAGGACTAATGGATAATAATACTTACCTGCCAGGACCTACTGCCGAGCCTTCTTCTGCAGCCAATCACCTTAAAGGGGTGTCACCAGGCAGTCAGTCTTGACTCCACCAGTACTACCTGGTGGTGTCAAGATACACTAAGGGTGCGGGCAGACGAGCGTAGGCGTATTTACGTTCGCACGAGCGCAACGTATAATCGCCCGAGAGAACGTTTTTCACCGATCCCGACCAGAGCTAGAAAGCGTATTTTCGTTTGTTCCTACTTTTCAAACGGTCTTTTCGGCCATCGAATATGCGTTGGCGCGTATTTCGGTCGCATATGTTCCGGGTTTTTTTTCGGGTTGCCGTTTTTACGCGCCGTAAAATCGCCCATGTGAACGAATACATTCGAAACCATTGCCTCAGATGGTCACGTATATACATTTGGTCGCAAAAACGCGCCGTTTATGTGCTCGTCTGACCGCACCCTAATACCGTGATGCTAATGGTAGTATTCTAAGCCTGGGTTCACACGGGTCGGATTTGCTGCAGTTTGCCGTTGCATATCTGCACTGTGGCAAAACCGCTGCGTATTCAGTGCAAATGTGTTTGGGCAAAAAGCTGTTCTCACAGGACGGATTTTTTCCACAGTGTGGAAATGCATCTGCGGCGTGGTTTTTCAAGACGCAGCATGTCAATTATTTTTACGCAGCGCTTTTTGGTCCATACACCTCTAAGGACGCAGCAAAATCCACACCAAAATACTCTGCAAAAGTAAAAAAGCGCTACGGAAAAAAACACTTGCGGATTTTCCGTGCCAAAAAAGCGTGGAAAATACGCAAGACAAAAATAACATTTGAAGCGGAATTGTCGCAGAAGCAGTTCTTATGTGGTAAAACCGTAACAGAAAAACTGCAGCAAAACAGCGGCAAATCCGCCCCGTGTGAACCCAGCCTTAGGGCTCATTCACATAAGCATGAGGGCTCACTCACAGCGGCTTATATACACTCTGTATTATGCGCATAATATGCAGTACTGAATCCCTATGGATTTGCATTGGGGTGTCCAGACCTGTGTTCTTTACATGCGTGAAAAAAGCCGCATGTCCTAATTTGGACTGAAACAGCCCACTGAAGTCAACGGGATTGCATAAATACGCAGTTCAGGAAATCAATGGACCGGCTTGCATTTTTTAAATTTTTCGTGCGTGCATAAAAACCGCTGTTGACACACGTGCAAAAATTTTAAAAAGCGCAAGCAGAGCCAAATCATATGCAGTGTTTCAGTCTGTGTAATTGCTACACATTCATGGACCAAAACCTGCGTGCTCCCGTGTGAATGAGGCCTTCGTGATTTCCAGTTGCATTCCTCCTGTCTGTTCTGTCTTTGGAGCAGAACAATGGAGTTCAATCTGAATTAAAGCATTTCTGTTTTTTCACCCATTGAATTCAATGTTTGTTTGTTTTTTCTTTTTTTCCTTCTAAATCGCTTTCAGCCTGATTCCATTCCGTTATGATTCTGTTACTTTTTGGTGTTCAATAAACTTTCATTGACTTTACGAACCGTTAACATCATATACAGTTTTCATTCTTGAAGCACAATAATCACCAATTCCAATGGCAACACATTGCTGCCAAAATACCTTTTGCGGGATAATAATGTAGGCTCGACGCCCGGGCTACATATATAGATATGCAATATAACATGACACATCTCTGCCATACCTAACTATACACAATGACCACAAGCATGGGGAGACAGGGAAATCTGGGAAACACAAGAAGGAAGGAGGGGAGGGGATAGGTCCAGGTATGACCCTCTGAGTATCAATCTCTGTATGGTGCTTATTCCCACTACTCACAGGTGCCATCTTGTAGCCATCTGGTGACAGTAGGGGTATTCCGGATATCTGTCCACACTTTTTTATGGAACAAATACTGCTGCAGATCGTGCTCTTTGTTCCGCTAAAAACCAATCTGGAACCGTAATGGAACGGAATCAAACTGACAGCGGTCTGTTTTTTAAAAACTCATTGAAATCAATGGGGGAAAAAATGAGAAATGATTAATTCTGTTTCAATGCTGTTTTTTTAGTTCCAAAAATGGAACAAATGTAATTTAAATGGAAATATCTAACGAGGAGAAGAGTGTGTGAGGAAAAAGCCTTGCATTCCCTAGATGTGCTATATTCACGAGCATGAAAATAAACATATGCTACATAACACCACATTATCTTCACCTGGTTAGTAAGTGGTATTTACCCCGGAGTAGCTTGAAGGTTCTCAGCTGATCCGGCTGACTATGAGTCAAAGGGCTTAAATAGCAACAACAAGGGAGAAAAGCTGGATCCTTAAAAACACTACTTTTAGACCGCTCTCACAGACGTGGCCGGCAAAATGCTGCGATTTTATTGCAGCATTTTTCCGCGACCTTACTTTAGTTTTTGGACGCAGATTCCTGCCTCTGACAGCGGGTTTTGGTGCACTCAATCATTGTGATGGGTGATAAGATGCGCTAAAAGCTGTAAAATAGAGCAGACAGCGCTAAAAAAATCCATAAAATTACAAACAGTAGGTACCATGTGACACTATGTTCACGCTCTGACGCGTTTCGAAAAACACTTCTTTCTTAATCATAGCTAACAAATTCACATGGTACCGCCCCTTAAAATGAATTACAGACCAATCATTATACATTTAAATCATAGGTGAACAAGCTTGAATGACACACCAACCAACCCCCCCCCCCCTAAAAAAATTTCCCCCCCTTTTTTTCTCTCCTTTAAGGCTGTACAGCTCCGATGTTGGGGGGTTCTCTTACTGTATATTGCCAGCCTCTCTGCTGTCGGAGCCTATCCAACGTGTCACCTTATGCAGTACTGGCTTTAGCCAGCAGATAGCGCTGTTGTATAACGGCGGAAAAAGAGTAAGCCCCCCTAGGAAAACCAGGATACAAATTGGATTGGAAAGGGTTGAAGGTTTGTTTCATTCTACCCTGCTTTAAACTTAAAATCATTACCAGTCAAGCATGAGTTAAAAGTCCAGCACCACACCTCGTTTTTAATTAGATTTTAAATTATGTCTGCCTAAGGCTGCATTCACACGAACGTATATCGGCTCGGTTTTCACGCCGAGCCGATATACGTCGTCCTCATCTGCAGGGGGGGTGGGGTGGGGTGGAAGAGCCAGGAGCAGGAACTGAGCTCCCGCCCCCTTTCTGCCTCCTGTCCGCCCCTCTGCACTATTTGCAATGAAAGGAGGTGGGACAGGGGTGGGGCTAAGTTCCAAGAATTAGTCCCGCCCTGTCCCACCTCTTCCCATTGCAAATAGTGCAGGGGGGTGGAGAGGAGGCAGAGACGGGGTGGGAGCTCAGTTCCTGCTCCTGGCTCTTCCATCCTCCCCCCTCTGCAGATGAGGACGACATATATCGGCTCGGCGTGAAAACCGAGCCCATATACGTTCGTCTGAATGCAGCCATAAATTGAGTGTGGTGATCAAGATTCAACTTTGAATGGAAATGCGTTCTTTGTCTTGGACTTTATGTGAAACCCTTATTTAATGAAGGCTTTTTTTCACGAAACATCAACTATCCATTTTTGGCCTATTTGAATTCATGTTTTTACCATGTTTGTACTAAAATGTGGCAAAAAACACACGCAGTTTTGCAAATGCACTTTTTGGTACGGTTTTTATTTCAACTGAACTGCTCCGTGTGAATGGGGCTTAAGCCGGCGTAAAAATCAGCGGCGGCTCGTGCAGTTTAAACGCTGATCGGCAAGCAAGTGAGACCTGCATGATTGCCAACGAGAATCATGAAGTCTAAACAGGCGGCCCGAGCAAGAACGAGCTGATGATTACGTCAGGAGGAAGGACCAGCACCGCCCGCGCTAGTTACCATCAGCCTTGGACAAATGGGAGGAGCAAATGTCCAAAATGGAGAACGCCATGCCCCCAAATGTATAACGCAAATAAGGTGGATACGCTGCTCCAGGCCGGCTTCACATGGACATAACCGCACTTGCTCTGTGTATTTGCACGATGGAGGTTGCCTTTTTGCGCACGCCGTGCGCTTTACTGTATTTTTTGCATGTCGTGTATTTAAATTCACAGACCGAAATACACTTCCACCCGTATGGAGGACCCCTAAGGGCTTCTTCACATGGGCGTGTAATGGCGGCCGCATAACAGGACGAAACAAAACCAGTGATTTCAATAGTTTCGCTTTTATTAGCGGTATTCTCGCCCGTTAATAAGAAAGGATAGAGGCAGGACCATCTCTGCGCTATTTTATTCAAACTCATATGCACTAGCGGAGTTTAAAAAGTCTGAGCAAAAAAAAATCCTGTTCACTCGTAGCGGCGAGTGTAGTTGCGCATACGGATGTTTTTTTTTTCCCCTTAAAACTGAAATTAACATTTTAATTTTTGCCCTGTTGATTTTTAAGGTTTTTTTAAAAAGTGGAATGCTTTTAATTGATTCTGTCCTGTCATGCTTCCGTTTTTCTTTTTTAAAGGGCACAAATAGCGCTCCAGACTGTGTCCTGAGATCTTCTGCTCTGTCCTGGTGTCCATCATTATAACGGACGCTCGTTATCATTTCCATCTCCAACACAAGAAACTGTCTAAAATTTAAAGCCGTCGTTATTGCCCCTGGCAACCAATCACAGTGCAGCTTTCATTTCATATTCTGCCTTTGAAAAATGACAGCCACGCTGTGATTGGTTGCTAGGGGCAACATAGGCAGTTTTCATCTTAAAACAGTTTTTTTAAGCTCCCCCATTATTGTCAGTGACGTAGATCACATGACACCCGGTTGCTTGGTTACAGCAGACACTACATAGCAATGAGTTCCGGAAAATCCGCGCTATGTAGTGACGTCATCACTGGTGGTCTCTTTTGCGAGTCCTTCAACCAATCACAGCTTGGGAAAGGAGCCTGCGGGCCACAGCCAATAGGCATTGGTGGGGCGGAGTTTGCGCGTCTCTGTCCAATGGGGGTGGAGTGGGTGTAACCGGAAAGAGTGCAGTGAGGGTCACACGTGGGTCCGGTACCACCGAACATGTCTGGCCTGTTCATCAAGAAGAGACCGGAGGGGCCAGGGAACAAGCGGCGGGGACAGGTGTGTACCGGTGAGGGGGGCGGCTGGAGAACTGCAAGTCCTGGTTGAGGTTATGATAGTACAGTCGCTGGTACATTGTATCACGTGTGTCATGTGCCGCAGCTATAATCCCCCCTGAGTGCTGCTCACGTGGTGGCCGGTGGGGTTTGCATATGCGACCGATGACCCCCAATGTCCTCCTACCCCTCTATAGCGCCCCCTGTCATCAGATATTGGGGGAGCGGCAGTATGAAAACTGTAGACGTGCAGAGAAACCGCCATGGTATTACGTAGACGGTAGCGAGAAGTGTAATAAGTACCTGATCTGACCGCTGCAGAGATGGCGAGTGCCCAGCGCCAAATATGTATCTGAATATACTGCAGCACCAGCCTGCAGATGAGGTGTCTGTGCAGGGATGCCACACAGACCCCCCTCCCCCTTTATAAGAGCCCCGACCCTCTAATATTTAGCGCTTCCCTGAGTGCAGCATAAAATCCCGTGACAAGTTTTCCGTGGATCAGTTTGTGTGGATCCACATTAGATGGGAAAATCCAGCGATCTGAGCGACTTCCAACGAGGCCGGGTCATCGGTGATAGAGTAGATTGGGACAAGATGTCACTGCAACCGTGTGGGGTTTTCTCGTGTAATGGTGTCTAAAGTATACTGAGATTGGTGTGATCAAGGAAAACATCCAGCAAAAGGGGATCCTGTGGCTAGAAACAACTAGTCTCTGTAAGGGGTCAGAGGAGGATGTCAGGAATTGTTCTGACCAACAGGTGCTGCACAGTCAGGAGCAGCTGAATACTATGCTGGTGCTCCAACTAATGTGTCCGAGCACACAACTCGCCATTCCTTAATACAGGGGGGCTATAACGGCAGACAACCGGCTCCAGCACCGTTGTATGTAATGGAAAAAAAAGGTGAGGCTCTAGCGGGCGAAAGAGTGCAAACTTGTATTACTGAGCAGCGGAAAAACATCTCCTGGTCAGATGGATCCAGATTTCTGTTGCACCGTGCTGATGGGAGGTCAGAATTTGGTGCAAGCAGCATGAATCAATGACCCCTTCCTGTTAGTTAGTAAAGGTGCAGTAATGGTGTAGGGAAGGTTTTCTTGGCTCTTCGGATGCCCGTGGATGGATGCCATGACAAATTATTGCAGTTTTGAGGCCAAGGGAGATCCAGTGTGTTACCAGAGGGGGGTCTCTAATAACATGGCCATTCACTGGCCATGAAAGTTCATCCTGTATTATACTCCAGAGCTGCACTCACTATTCTGCTGATTGTTAGGGAAACAGTCAGTAAGGTTGTGGATAGACGCTGACCTCTCAGCGAAGTTCCATTTGTAGTTCGATAGCATGTCCCCACCCTATGAGCCATTGTTTTCTCTTTAATGTGACCCCTCCCCTCTCGGTCACTTTCTCCACTCACGCTGACAATGATTTTAGGTGAAAGATGGAGCAATCAAAAAGAAGAAGAAAGTGGTGAATCTAAGGGAGGAAATTGAGAGCGACTCGGACACTGAAGTGTGAGTAGCACCCCCCCCCCCCCTCAATACCCCGCTGCTCGTCGTTTTCATGATTTTCCTTATACCAGTTTTCCGTTTCTCCCCACGCAGCGCCCCGACTCGCAGGAAGAAAGACAATGAGGAAGAGGAGCTGGAGGAGACGGCTCAGGAGAAGAAGCTGCGCCTGGCTAAGGAGTACCTGCAGCAGCTACAGGAACAAGGTGAGGCCGGCCCCGCTTATCGCAGTGACCTCCTTACATTTCCAGATCTTTGTGATGTAATTGTCTTTTTGTCCCATGTAGAGGAGGAGAGGCTGGAGGATGAAGGAGAGGACGTCGTGGCCCACAGACTGCAGGAGAATGTGGTAAGTGGGTGACGGGGATCTGGGGGCTCCTGGTGCCCCGGGGGAGGAGGAAGGGGTCCGCCGGATTTTCCCGGTGGCTTAGATGTCCGGCTGTCCTGGGGGCTTAGATGTCCGACAGGTTCTTACTGTCATGGCAGGCTGTCTGGTGGACTCTTGCTATCTCTTGGAAGGGACGGAAGGTCCGGCGGGGCTCTTGCCGGGAAGGGACGGGAGGTCCGGCGGGGCTCTTGCCGGGAAGGGACGGGAGGTCCGGCGGGGCTCTTGCCGGGAAGGGACGGGAGGTCCGGCGGGGCTCTTGCCGGGAAGGGACGGGAGGTCCGGCGGGGCTCTTGCCGGGAAGGGACGGGAGGTCCGGCGGGGCTCTTGCCGGGAAGGGACGGGAGGTCCGGCGGGGCTCTTGCCGGGAAGGGACGGGAGGTCCGGCGGGGCTCTTGCCGGGAAGGGACGGGAGGTCCGGCGGGGCTCTTGCTGTTTCGGGGAAAGTGTTCATCACATTTCTCTTATTTCCGCAGCTGGAACAACGTGGGAGACTCCAGCGTCCGCTGGCCAAGGAGGTAAGCGTTTTCATTGCTCCCCCTGCGGTGTCTACACTGTGTGGGATGGATTTATGTGGACTCCACAGTCCAACTTCTTTTATTGTCCTGTCCAGCTAAATGTGATCTATTGTTTCCTGTTATCAGCCATTTCCAGTCATGCCCCTTTTACACGGGCTGAGAGTTTGCTCGGTTTAACAATTTTCTGAACGATTATCGTTCCGTGTAAACGCAGCGTTCGTTACACCTTCCATCAACCTGTGACTGATATCGGGGGCTGCACTACTGTAGGCTTGGAATTGTTATTTAAGCCTTTTCTCTAGAACATTCTACTGTAAAGCTCCAAAAGGATCCTTTTAACCCCTTAGTGATGTGGCCTATTTTTGTACGAAGGACACAACGATTTTTGAGGGGGGGGGAGGGGGTTAATCTCCACTGTTTTTAAAAACTATAACTTTTACTTTTCTGTCGACATGCCTGTGTGAGGGCTTGATTTTTGCCCGACGAGCTGTAGTTTTTATTGGTATCCTCTTCGGTTACATATAATATATTGTATAACATTTTTTGTTAATTTTTAAACAGTTTCTTTCTCTTCCTGCCCTAAAAAAAAAACTCCTCTATTCTGCCATTGTTTTTTGGGCTTTCTATTTCACAGCATTAAAGGGGTTGTCCCGCGAAAGCAAGTGGGGTTATACACTTCTGTATGGCCATATTAATGCACTTTGTAATGTACATTGTGCATTAATTATGAGCCATACAGAAGTTATTCACTTACCTGTTCCGTTGCTGGCGTCCCCGTCTCCATGGTGCCGTCTAATTTTCAGCGTCTAATCGCCCGATTAGACGCACTTGCGCAGTCCAGTCTTCTGCTTTTCTCAATGGGGCCGCTCGTGCCGGAGAGCGGCTCCTCGTAGCTCCGCCCCGTCACGTGCCGATTCCAGCCAATCAGGAGGCTGGAATCGGCAATGGACCGCACAGAAGAGCTGCGGTCCACCGAGGGAGAAGATCCCGGCAGCCATCTTCAGCAGGTAAGTAAGAAGTCACCGGAGCGCGGGGATTCAGGTAAGCACTGTCCGGTTTTTATTTTTAATCCCTGCATCGGGTTTGTCTCGCGCCGAACGGGGGGGAAAAAAAAAAAAAAACTGTTTCGGCGCGGGACAACCCCTTTAAGCACGTAGCGGTTTCATACGATTACAATACCAACGTTTTATCTATCTAATTTCTTTCTTTAGTTTTTTTTTTCATCTTTTGCACAATAAAAACAGGCTTTAGTTTTCATTTTTGGATTGGAAAATATTTTGCATTCAAAGTCCCATAACTTTATAAAGGATAAAGTGTGTTCAATTCATTGCATGGGCCAATCCGGATGCAACAATGGCAAATGTGGCTTTTAAAATATATTTATTTTTTACCCAAATTGAAAAGTGCACACAAGTGTTTTGTTTTATTTTTATCATCAATTTTTCTCTTTTTTACCTTTTTTGTTAATAAGTCCCTGTAGGGAACATGTGTGACGAATGTGAAGATAGTAAATATTTTTTTTAATTTTTTTAAAAATTATTTATAAAACAAGGTAAAAGTTGAGTGTTAAATGTGCGCTTTTTTTTCCCCTGTCCCTGTAAAAGACTTGAATCTGGAATCCTATAATACTTCTCGTAATGCACTGCAGTACTTCTGTACTGCAATGAATTATCATTTATAGTGATCAGAGGCCATAGCAGACTAGGACACCATTTACTGGGGTACAGTTGCCATGACAATAACCCATTGGCGTTCTGCAGGTTCTTAGCAGAGGGCCGATGGTGTCACAGAGGGAGCGCTCTCACTTTGTGAACCTTTTATATGCTGCAATCAACATTAATTGTGGCATGTAAGGGGTTAACAGCAAGGATGCATGTTCACATTTATTCCCACTGTTGCAACGGGAGGCTGTCAGTCACAGCTGGCTGTGGATGGTATGGGCTCAGCTTCGGAGCCCGTGCTATCGATAGGATGTAACTTTACACCCATTTGCAGAAACCCCATCTCCCGCAGATTGTAAATATACACCCTGGGCGGGAAGGGGTTAATTTTCATTTTGTAGTTTCATGTCTACAGCCCAGTATGTATTGTGCTTGCTCTGGGGTTGCCATGGGGGCAGCAACAGACTGTTGTATACATGGGCTTCCTGTCATGTGACCTTCATTCATAAGCACTCCATAAGACTGAAGTCCATGCATAAAAAAAAAGGTTACAGTGTTGCTGATACCGTGACAATCCCAGAGCAAGTGTCTGCATGTAATACACTTGTGTGACAGCAGCCTTAGAGTCTCAATAAATTTTCCTTACTTTTTCTTTTCCTTACTCTTTCTTCTTTAGTTACTTCCTCCAGAAACTGGTGAGATTCGTCTCTTACGGGGCCACCAGGGACCAATCACCTGCCTGGTCATCACACCGGATGATAAACATGTCTTCTCTGGATCCAAAGACTGCTCCATTATCAAATGTGAGAGTATAGATTTTATTTATGATGGTGTCAGTGGGTCTGAACTGATCCTGAGTTACGTCCTGTATTATACTCCAGAGCTGCACTCACTATTTTGCTGCTAGTGGAGTCACTGTGTACATACATTACTTATCCTGTACTGATCCTGAGTTACATCCTGTATTATACTCCAGAGCTGCACTCACTATTCTGCTGCTGGAGTCACTGTGTACATACATTACTTATCCTGTACTGACCCTGAGTTACATCCTGTATTACACTCCAGAGCTGCACTCACTATTCTGCTGGTGGAGTCACTGTGTACATACATTACTTATCCTGTACTGACCCTGAGTTACATCCTGTATTACACTCCAGAGCTGCACTCACTATTCTGCTGGTGGAGTCACTGTGTACATACATTACTTATCCTGTAATGATCCTGAGTTACGTCCTGTATTATACTCCAGAGCTGTGCTTGCTATCCTGCAGCTTCAGAGCTGAACTCCCACAGCTTTCCCTGCTTGTGTATGCAGATCTTGTTCTGATGACTAGCATTCTGGGAAATGCCCTCTTCTTCTCATAAAGCTTTGTCCAGCCATGTGGTGTTGGAAAAAATGAACTGCCCTTTGCATTTTAGGAGCTCAGGTAAACTGCAGGATAGAAACTAGCAAAATTACAATTACAGCTCTGGAGTGTAAGATAAGTAATGTCTTGTAATTACAAGGCGATTCCTTACTTGTAGAATTAACCTGCATAAGCTGTTGTGAATCAGACATGGTTGTACATCCTGTAGGGTCCATATCTGATGGAAAGAAGGTCCACAAGATTCCTGGGGGCCGGAAAGGCTGCGAGGACCGACACATAGGACATACTGCCCACATCCTGTGCATTGCGCTGTCATCTGATGGGAAATATCTGGTGAGGACTAGAAGGGGCTGTCTGGTTCAAGCTGGGGGCGGGTATGACTGGCTGTGACTTCTATGTTCTTGTTTCTCTCCAGGCGTCAGGGGATCGCAATAAACTGATCTTCATCTGGAACGCGGAGACCTGTCAGCACCTCCATAAGTTCCAGGGGCATCGGGACGCTGTGTCCGTATGTCATCTTCTCCTTTCTCTTGGCATGGGGAGGTTTCTCTTGGCTTCGGCTCATCTCTTCACCCTTCATGTCCTTGCAGGCACTGTCCTTCCAGAAGGGAACGTACCAACTGTTCAGCGCCTCCCACGATCGTTCCATCAAGGTCTGGAACGTGGCAGAGAACTCGTACATAGAGACCCTGTGAGTCCGCGCTGTAATGGCAGTAGACCGGTGGATGAAGTGTAACCTGGTGGGCTCCTCGCTAGCTCTAATGATGGCTACTGCTCTCCTTCTCCAGGTTTGGCCATCAGGATTGTATCACCGGCCTAGACAGTCTGAGTAGAGAACGTTGTGTCACAGCAGGGGGCCGGGACGGAACCGTGAGGGTATGGAAGATCGTAGAGGAGACGCAGCTCGTGTTCAGCGGACATGAGTAAGTAGAGCCGTTGTATGAGGACGAGCCGTTCTGTGGCTTGTCGTCGGGGATGTTGGACCTTGTGTATGGAACTGTATGTTTGGACCGGAGGCCAGAATGCTTAGTGTCCCTTTTAGACAAACCGATTCTCTCTCGAGCGAGTGACGTCACCACTAACTCGTATAGCCTGTCTAGACAATCAGATCATCGTTGAGAATCGTTCAGCATTTCACGTCCCTTTTATACACTGAGCGGGGAGTGTTTAAACGCAGTGATAACCCCACAAGCCAACGATGACTTTTACTCCTACAGTAACTAAACAACTAACGAGGAGCGCACAATTCTCGCTCGTCCGATCGTTAGCTCGTGTTTAAACCAAGCGATCATGGTTCACTTTCACTTGTTTGAGTGATAATTGGTACATATAAATGCAGCATTAGCTTGCTGATTCAAACCCACCCCCACCTGTGGATGTCAGAACATGTTGGGAGTTGTAGTTTCATCACAGGTGAGATACCACTACTTTAGTTTATAGGTAAACACTGGATAATTCATTGCCGTGTTCCTCCAAACACTCCCTATGGATCTGGGCTCCATGGCACTGGTTGGGAAAGACTTCCTGAAGATATGGGTGAAAATGGTCAGCTAACAGGTACCAGTAGTGTTCACCATTCAAGGATTGTGGTATGATCACTCCCCAGATCATAGTACTGCCACTGCCTGTTGAGCCCCAATGGTGCACCCATGGGAAATAGCTTTATGCTGTTTACGCCAGATGTTGATCTGTTCATCCTATGGTTCAACTGGAAATAGGACTCCTCACTCTAGACAACCTTCTGCCATGTGTCCAAGGTCCATTTATGTCCTGCATACATGCAAGGCGTTATTAGCGATAATGCAGGGTCATCTGTGGCACCCTTGCTGGTCTTCAGCTTTTAAACCTTAGTTGACACAAGGTACACTACATGATCATTGTTGAAATTTGTCTGCTGGGCCAGTTAGTGTGGCATGTTGTTGCTGAGATACCAGACATGCCACCTGAAGCCCACCTCTAGGATCAGCCACACTTGGCCGGCTGCTGTGTGATCTTCTGTCAGTTGTAGGTCCATGGTTCAACCAGTCTTGATATTCTCTTTTTGTATCGTGGATTGGGTACTGCCAACAAGTGCAACTGTCTTAGCACCACACCTCCAGCACCAACAATTTGCCCACGGTCAGTCGCCACGCTTACTTCTGACTGCCAGTTGTTGGCATCTGGTGTGCAGAGGAGAGGTCGACGCATTATCTGAGCACAGATCATGACATGCCCTTCACATGGTGCCGCGTTACTGATCATAAGATGTTACGCGCCAGCTGTTGTTATTGTAGTGAATGTTCAATACGTAAGCTGAGCATATATGTAGACGTTGAGTCGTGATTGTTTACATCACTTGTTTTTGTTCCTCCAGCGGCTCCATAGATTGCATCCGGCTCATAAATGAGGAACATATGGTGACTGGAGCAGACGATGGGTGAGTTTCACATGTGGGTGGAGGGGATGCCTGTGTTCCCAATCTTTAATATTGGCTCCCCATATTCGTGGTGGCAGTTGTGTGATATGAGTGTAATAAATGACTGCATGCTAATTTCTCTTATCAGATCTCTGGCTTTATGGAATGTGTCTAAAAAGAGGCCTCTTGCCCGAATGAAGTGTGCTCATGGCAGCCATGGAGAAGCCGGCCTGGAACAGCCTTACTGGGTGTCTGCTGTGGCTGCAGCCTTGAATAGCGATGTGATCGCCTCTGGTACGAAACGTTTAAGTTGTTTTCTGGTTCTATGTTGTATTAGTGTAATATTATACGTGATCGTCTCTAAGTTCTGTCCTTGTGTTTTCCAGGGTCACATGATGGCAACGTGCGGATCTGGCAGTGTGCCGAGGGCTTCCGGGGTCTACAGCCACTCTGCACGATTCCCTTGGTGAGTAGTTTGTTTTTGAGGTCTGGGGTCTTTGCCCCTTGTTCTCTGTCTGTCATTCACCTAGGTCTGTGGCAGAGTTGTCCTATCCGTCCGGCAGGTGCAGCGGTTTTCACTGTATTGATTCCTGTGCAGAAGGAAAGGGGCCCTTTTTTTTTTTTTTTTTTTTAAATAAAGCAACCCTGTTTCCATAAAAATTAGACAGGGTCTTGCATTGATTTTTGCTCCCAAAATATTTTACATTTTTGCATGTATAGGTGCCTGGTCACTATTTAAATTTCCTTTTTTTTTAAACACTAACTAGGGCTTATTTTTGGAGTAGGGCTTATATTTCAAGTGTCCTTAAAAATCATGCTAGGCTTAATTTCGGGGTAGGTTGTTTGTTTTTTTTTTAAAGGAAAACTGGGTAATGGATCGATGGGCTTCTACTGCCAGGGATCCCTAGCGGGTGGCTATAACCCTGGGCTGCTATCTTAAGTTTATGAAACGGTTTTACTACTGGAAGCAGACAGCTCTGTGCATTGGCCTTGGGGGTAAAAAAAGCAGATCAACAGCAACAAAACCCAACCAATCTGTTATTAATGCTCTATTCTGGTAGGTGGGGCAACCATTCAAAAGCAGTTATTCAGGATTAGCGAAACCTTCGTTCAGGTGAATGGTGCTGTGTTGCAGCCCTGCTGCCTATTTCGTGGACAGCTGTGGCACTGTTTTTGGAATAAAGCAGGCCCCCATGGACAACCCTTTTTTAAGGGTGGTAACTTCCAATACCCTCTCCAGCTGTGGACTTCAGTAAAGTTTTGTTCAGATGAATGAATAATTTGTTTCCTCCTCCTCCATCAAGTATTGCTACTTCCACCACAGAATAGCTTCTTATCATTCCTGTAGATGACAAGTTGACTTTGGGGCCAAATCAGATGGGCAAATTTTAGGTCTGTATGCAGTCCATGAATTCCACGGATGGCACATGAACGTGTGTGTGTGTTCTCTTCTTTTTCTTTTTTTTTTTTTCCCCCCTGTACCGATAGTCCTAGTGAATAAGAAAATTGCTGCCTGTGCTCTTCCCACCTGTTTTTATGGTTGAGAATAGGGCCCGCAATGTACAGTCTGTGGAGATTGAACAGTACATGGATGTCTGTCCTTTGCGTGTTGTGCCTGAGTTTTTTGGGGTGCAATATGTGTACCCCTGTTTGAATAAGCCTTTAACTGCTTCAGAACTGCAAATCTACTATAAATGTCCTTGAGTCTTGATGAGTGTATGGAGCAGGCTCGGTAGCAGAGTTCGCTCCATACACGGTGGCTATCAGCTGTTTTTGACAGGTGCCGATAACTGCAGCGATCAGTGTTTGCTCTGATCACCGCCGTTAACTGTTTAGTCAGCTTTAAGCATGGCACCTAAACAGTCAGTGGGAGGGGGACGCCTCCTGCAGCACGACTGGCGAGGTGCCCATGGGCTAGCATGTCTTCTGGGACTTCCTATCATAATGCCCATGGCAGGGCTTGAAATGGCAATTCTTGAGGTTGTATGTATGTATGTACGGCTATGTCAATGAAGAAATTAATAAGTTATGGCCATTAAAAGAGGAGGGGGGTGTTAAAACATGATAAATCTCTGGCCCAGAAGGGGTTAACCTAATTCTTGGGAGATTCTCTCTGCTATTGGATCTTAAGTCTCTGTTTTCTGTGCAGGTCGGGTTTGTGAACAGTTTACAGTTTTCCAGCTCAGCTGACTTCCTCGTTGCTGGAGTTGGGCAAGAACACAGGTAAAGCCCGGAATAAATGGTTGTCGTGATTTCTGACTCGTTGCCTTCTAATCCCTTTTTGTAATTTTTCTTTCTTTTCCCCTTCTTAGACTCGGCCGCTGGTGGAGATTAAAACCTGCAAAGAACGGCCTCTACATTGTTCCATTCAAGAGGAAGCAGCCGCTCACTGAAGGCTCCTGATCCCTCTGCTAACTATACTTCAGTTTTGATGTGATTAGACTCTCTTAAAGGGGTAGTCTGGGCTAGTTTGGACTGATGACCTTTCCTCTGGATAGGTCACCAGTAGTTGATGGAGGGGGGGTCCCCCATTCATCACCTATTCATCTGTCTCGCTGTCCAATGCAGCAGACATGAGGGGGGTACAGGTTTCACCCCCATTTAAATCAGTGAGAGCAACACACTGCTACTCCACTTCCTGCCCAGGATACAATGTCAGGAGGTGAAATAGCAATATGGCACTCCCAGTGACTTCAATGGTAGTGAATACAATGCCCCGCCACTTCCTCCCATGACCACTGATGACAACATCTGCTCCGCTGCACTGGACAGTGGCCCACATAATCAGCTTATGGATGGAGGTCCTAATTGGCAGACCACCACCCATCAAGATGGTAGCTCCAAACGAGCCCAGACAACCCTTTAAGATTTGTTTCATATATTTGGTTCTTGCTTTACGAGTCTGTCGTTTTTTCAGTTACTCCCACCAGCATCTGAAACTGATGTGTTAGAGAGAAGCAGCCCTGGTGCATTATGGGTGGGCAGTCAGCAACTTTGAGATAGTACTTATTCCACGGTTGATGCCTTGCCCGACTTGCTGGGTATATAATAAGGTTTTAGACCACCAGTGCCTCTATCGTTAAAACTCCCAGCCTGCACTGCCTCAGTAATCAACCGGTGGAGAGGAGGGACTTGTCTCATTAAGCCTATATGCGTCACGTCTAGCGGTAACATCACATCTGGGCTCGCAGCGCACTGACTGTTCGACTCGTACAATGCTGGTATCCGGCAGATAGAAACCATATTGTGATGATCAGCTGATTTTTCAGAAGTTTCTATAATTTTTTTTTGTATTTAAAATCTACAATAAACGTGTTCTGTGAGCACATCCTTCCTCTACCCCAAGCTGTTCACTTAATCAAGATGTCCTCTATAGAATAATCACTGATTATCTATAATATAAAACCATTGCCAGGTGTGTGACAATGGTGCCTGGTGGAGGGGGGGACTTGTTGTGGTACATAATGTGGTGTGTAAAAATTTTTTAGGCCGGAGTGGGAAAAAAAATGCTGCATTGTAAGAATGCTCCCAGCAATAAATGGGTTAATAGTGTATTTCTCTCAATAGACAAAATGCAAAGTGATTGAGCAAAAGAGAAATCTCAACCCATCAGTATTTGGTGTGACCGTCCTTTAACTTCACACCAGCATCAGTTCTTCTCGGTACACTTGCACACAGTTTTTGAAAGAACTCGGCAAGGAGTTTGGTCCAGACATCTTGAAGGACTAAGTACAGATCTTCTGTGGATGTCGGCTTGCTCAGATCCTTCTGTCTATTCATGTAATATCAGACAGACTGGATGATGCTGAGATCGGGGGTCTGTGAGGCCAAGTCATCACCTCCAGGACTCCTTGTTCTTCTTTATTCTGAAGATGGTTCGTGATGACATTGGCTGGATATTTGGAGGGGTTGTCCTGCTGCAGAAGAAATTTGAAGCCAATCAGATGCCTTTTGGTTAAGAACATTTTTTTTTTTTTGCTTTGTAGTATTTCCCCCTACCACCATCTATGCCTAAAACATTTACACAATACTGGTGTCCTATGTTGAAATAATAGTGTACTTGAATAGGATGTTAGGGATGCGCTACATGATGGTGGCCAGTGGTAGCAGCCATTATAGCGCCATTTTCATAAACGCTGGACATCACATATATCAGTATACTTATACCGGGTGTAGTCAAAAAGCTGGATCCAGCGCTATATCTCAGTACTGGTGTCTTGTAGTGAAATAACAAGAGGGAACTTTGACTAGGAAGACATAGATGAGCAACATGATGGTATGGCACACGGGCTCCTGGGGATCTCAATTTTGTTTTGTGGCTCCTATAAGAGAAAAACTCAATTGCAAAGCTGAAGAGTAGCGTGTGAGAAGCAGAAAGTTGCTTGCTGCGTTTCTATTAAGTCCCTGTGGGACCGCTGCTAGGACTGAAGGGCCCGTATGCCATACTACAGCTTAGCACAGCCATGCCTTCCTATTCACGTATGCTATTGTTGTTTCTCTATACTATACCACTACTGAGATAAAGCGCTGGATCAGGATTGTTCATTACACCCTATCTGTTTAATCATCTTTATTTGCATAGCGCCAACCTATTCCAGCACTTTTAAAGCACAGGGGAATAGAGGATACAACAGTTACATGTAGTGTTCAATAAGTAGGAAATAGGGATGGAGGGGCCTGCACCAATGAGCTTACCCACAGCAAGGCCGAGATGATGCAGAACACGTACACAGTTGGCAAAGTGGAGAATGTGGGGTGCCATAGGTGTGCTGTGGGAGGGTCAGGGGCATGTTGTAGGGGGGTGAGGGGGGATTTGTTCAGGAGGGTAGATATGCCTCTTTAAAGAGATGCGTTTTTGAGACGTGTCTGAAGTTCTGTGCTTTGGGGCTTATCTGGATGTTTTGGGGTAGTGCATTCCAGAGGACCGGCGCTGCTCTAGTGAAGTCCTGGAGGGGGGAATGTGAGGTTTACATTAGAGGGGCGTTTAGTCGGAGTGTGTTAGCAGATCGGAGTTTGCAGGCCTTAAGATGTATGGACATTATTTATGGATATCTTAAGTAATCAGTTGGTTCTTGAAGTTGGTATTTGAAAGATGGTAAAATGGATGTGTGTAAGAATCTGAGGGGCTGTGACAACTGGAAGACACAGAGCATCTCCAGCGTGGCCGGTCTTGTGGGGGTGTTCCCAGTATGTAGTGGTTGGTACCTACCGGAGACAGCTGGTGACAAGGTGATGGATGTCCAAGCGCCATGGCGGGAGGGAGTATGCGCATGCCATCGGTCTGGTTTGATCCCACAGATGAGAGAATGAAGGACACTTTACCTCTGAAGTTCACCGATTATAGATCTAACAGGGCATCGCCACATGCTATGCAGCCACAGACCGTTCAGAGTGCCCACGTGACCCCTGTCCACCACAAAAAGTGCCTCCAATGGGCACGTTGGCATCAGAACTGTTCCATGGAGCAATGAAGACGGCGCCTGGTCAGATGAATCACGGTTTACATCATGTGAACTGCTGGGTGCGGCACTTATCAAGGAAAGAGATGGCACCAGGGTGGGAAGAAAATAGGCCATTTGGGCAGTGTGATGGGCAATGTCCTGCTGGGCACATGTGTCCTGGAATCATGTGGATGTGACACGTACCACCTATATAATGTACAGACAAGCCCCCCCTTCGTGGCAGCGGGATGCTCTAATGGCAGCGTCCTCAGCAGGATAATGTGCCCGGCCTCACTGCGGGAACTACTTAGGACCATGACAGAGATGAAGGTGATGACTTCTCCTCCCAGGTCTTATCTGATCAAAGGGAAGAACTCTGATCCTTGGAGGCGGCACTGAGTAATTACCGGATCCGCTGCTGACACCACAGGACGTTTCAGAGCTCTTGTAGGGTCTGGGTCATGGTGGGGGAACTACACAACATTAGTCAGGGGATTTTAATGTTCTGGTTGATTGCCATTAACAGCGGGATCGTTTTACCTACTGCCAGAGGGCGACCCCCTGTAATTGGCAGCGCCAACACCGATTGCTGCTTCATCCTCTGGACTGTTGGCGTATGTTCACACAGTAGATTTTATGTGCAGAATCTGCAGCAAATCCACATCCCATTACTTTCAATGGGAAGCTGCGCCATAGTCTAGACTAGTCTATATATCACTTCTTGATGTGGATTCTGCGTCGGCAAGTTCAGACATGGATTTGCCCATTCAAAAGGGCTAAATGCGTGTGCAGAACCACTCAGGCGGGACAGATATGCTGCGGAATGTCCGGCGTACAGTCTGCACCGTTTTGAAATCCCAGCTATATGAATGAGTTTAAGTGATTTTTCGTCTACATGGAGTGGAAAATATCCACTGCGCAATTGTTCTGCGGATTTTAATGTTGTGGAAAATCGGTGTATAAGCGGCTTTTTCTACATGTTTCCACAGCAGAATTTAACGTAGAGGTAATATAGAGGAACATCATAACGTAGAGGAAAACCCGCTTAAACGAACGTAAATCAAAATCACACTAAAATCTGCATAAACAAAAACCGCCCCATTAGCCAATAAAAACGGCATCAAATCCGCAACAAACAGCAACTTATGTCTTGCGGATATCAGGACTGTTTATTAACTGCCCTGCGGAACTTCTGCAGCGAATCTGTCCTGAACATAGCCTCAGCCTGTATTTACACGGAAGAGTGCAATATTGCCCTGAGACACTTGGACCAATATTGCGCTTGTAAACCTTAATTATTATGCAATGCCTTTTGAGAAAAAATTCAATCGCTGCACGCATGTGAAAATCACCCATTGGTCTCTATGGAAGCAAAAATACATCCCCTTATGGAAGAATGGGTGATTCTTCAACAGAATTGTCCCAACCTAGGACCTGTTGCAGTTTTTCTTTTGCATTGCTTCTTCTCCCAGCGCTGCAAAAGACAAATCACACATTAAATGCACTTTTTTTTAAAATAATGGCTTCTTCTCTCTCCCATGAGCTTTCTGTGCATCTTGCAATGCACAGAAATCGTTCGGTTTATGATAGAAGGGGCTGTACTAAAAGTGTCCACTAGGTGGCTCCACAAGGTCTTGTAATCACAAACATTCAACCAGATTGACAAATTATGGTGCCTAGGATTAACCACTCACTCACCTCTTCAGTATCCGCTGGTGGTAATGTCAGCTGATGGTTTCCAGGAGAGTCTGCATTTACTGTCCTTTCTGTAAGAGACCTTACACAGAGGACGGAATTACGCCACAGAACGCGGCCATCTGCGGAATTCTACACCAAAGTCTGCAGGTCTAACGTTTGATGCGCAATTGCAGGCAAATTTTAAGCCATTCTCAATTCTGCATCAATATCCCCTAGAAGCCTGTGGATTTTGGTGTGGAAATTACCGCGGCTCGCAATACGTCGCGCCATGTGACAGATCCCTAAAATTTCCAAGCCTGCCTTCTACTCTCGTTTATGTCCACATTCACACCCATCATTGGAGGAGGAGTGTATATATGGCTTGTATAGGCATCCAAAATATCCCGGCAGTGATTTCTATCATCTCCACACTATGCTGCCAGGAGTGATGGAGATTTAGAGTTCTGATGCTTTTCTGTTACGTATGTTCTTAGTGTTTCAAAATTTCTGATTGCTGTCAGTGAACGGAAACATAGCTGTAGGCTGAAGTCGGCTCCTGTGCCGTTCCTGCTCACACAGCTGGGGGCCTGTTACAATGCATATTGTTAGGATTTGTGTTGGCACACACAGAATATTGTCTATGCGGATACATTGTAACAACTTCTCAACTGTGGGATTAGTTAAAAACTAAAGTTCTAACCCCCTAATGACCCATTTTGGATTTTTCCTCTCCACTTTCACATTATAACTCTAATTCATCCATTAACGTGGTTATCTGAGGGTTTGTTATTTTTTGTGGGATGCGTTTTACTTTTCAGTGGTACTATGGAATGTGCTGGAAGACTTGTTAAGCCTTCTAAGTGGAGTGAAATGGAAAAAAAACAATGTCGAAATCTTTGGGAATCTTGTTTTTATGGCGTGCATGCTATGGCAGGAATGATGTAACTATATTCTGAGGGTCGGTACGGTTACTGCGATAGCCGATTTATATAGCTTTTTTTTTGATAGCTGGACTTTTACGGACACAGCTATATCAAATATCTTTTGGGGGTTTTTTTGTTTTGATTTTTTATTATAAATATGGGGAAAAGGTGTATATTAAAACTTTTTTTTACTCATTCTTTCATTTTTTTTTACTCCCCACAGGGATCTTGCACTTACAGTTTACTGTAATACCATAGTATTGCATTATACCACATTCTGACAGGAACTCTATCAAGCCACGCAACAGTCATGCCTTGATTGGCAATCAGCCATGGCAGCCTTGGGGGGTCTTCAGAAGACCCCAGTGTGCCATGGCAACCGAACGGCACCTTATGATCTCATCATGAGGGTGCCTTTTGGGAGCCCTAAACAGTGATGAGGGCATTTAAATGTCACTGTTAGAATTGATAGTGGCATTTAAAGGATTAACCCTCTCCAATCCACTGTCTGACATCTAAAGACATTCTGATTTAAGGCTGTACAGCTCTGATGTTGGAAGACGTCTGTCGGGGTTCTCTTAGTGTCTATTGCCAACCTCTCTGCTGTCAGAGCCTATCAAATGTGTCACCTCATGCAGTACTGGCTTTAGCCAGCAGATAGCGCCATTGTATAACAGCAGAAAAAGAGTAAGCCCCCTAGGAAAACCAGAGTAGAAATTGGATTGGAAAGGGTTAATAGCGGTCGATTAGTGTTCACACTGATCAAGGCTGTTGCGGACGAGTGTCCGCCGGTACCCACTGTATGTGGAGCACGATCGGCTTCCGATTTTGGTCCATGCAAATCTTGTATGTCCAGGACATAATTCTACGCTTTTTGTTGTGAAGGGGTTAAACAGGGATGTTCCCATTCACTGACAGAAAGCAAAGACCTTGAAAATGATAAAGTGATGCATTTTTAGGGTGTAAGCCAGAGTTGAGTACAAAGGTGGCAATTTTTGTGCACACTGTAATCTGCAACATTTTGCCTTTGTGCTCTGCTCTCCACCATTTTTCTAAAACTGAGAGGGGGCAGGGCTGCTCCTGATCGGTCAGATTTATTATATACCAAATATATATACACTGTGTATATATAGTATGTCTTGATTAATGGCTGTTGGGCGCTGCAGCCTCTGCTGGTATCAGGAGGAAGATGAGCGGAGTTCTGCTTCCAGCTACTGTTTGACCTCCAACTGCTGAGTGAGGGACAAGAACCCGGCAGCGACCATCATCTCCGCACAAGACGAAGATTCTTCAGCCCTGACCTACATGAGAGACCCAGATACAGAACATGATCCGGAGGCTGATCCCAGCCACACAGACACCATGACCAGTGCACAGCTCTGCTACATGTGCATTGGGAATAGTGTCTGCAATGCTTCTGCCGTATCCCATCACCTCTACTGTGTCTGTAGGTGACCAAAATACAGCATGGAACTCAGGATAAGGAATGTATGTACATAGTGACTCCACCAGCAGAACAGTGAGTACAGCTCTGGAGTATGAGACAGGATAAGTAATGTATGTACACAGTGACTCCACCAGCAGAATAGTGAGTGCAGCTGTGGAGTATAATACAAGATGTAACTCAGGATCAGTGCAGGATAAGTAATGTATATACACAGTGACTCCACCAGCAGAATAGTGAGTGCAGCTCTGGAGTATAATACAGGATGTAACTGAGAATCAGTACAGGATAAGTAATGTATGTACACAGTGACTCCACCAGCAGAATAATGAGTGCAGCTCTGGAGTATAATACAGGATGTAACGCAGGATCAGTACAGGATAAGTAATGTATGTACACAGTGACTCCACCAGCAGAAGAGGGAGTGCAGCTCTGGAGTATAATACAAGATGTAACTCAGGATCAGTACGGGATAAGTAATGTATGTACATAGTGACTTCACCAGCAGAATAGTGAGTGCAGCTCTGGTGTATAATACAAGATGTAACTTAGGATCAGTATAGGATAAGTAATGTATGTACACAATGACTCCACCAGCAGAATAGTGAGTGCAGCTCTGCAGTATAGTACAGGATGTAACTCAGGATCAGTACAGCATAAGTAATGAATGTACATAGTGACTCCACCAGCAGAAGAGTGAGTGCAGCTCTGGAGTATAATACAGGATATAACTCAGGATCAGTACAGGATAATTAATGTATGTACAGAGTGGCTCTACCAGCAGAATAGTGAGTGCAGCTCTGGAATATAGGATGTTACTCAGGATCAGTACAGGATAAGTAATGAATATACACAGTGACTCCACCAGCAGAATAGTGAGTGCAGCTCTGGAGTATAATACAGGATGTAACTCAGGATCAGTACAGGATAAGGAATGTATGTACACAGTGACTGCATTGATTATAGAATTTGTATATGTGACCTGTATAATGGATTGCAGGGATGGAGCTTCACCTTTATGGGTCATCCTTGGGTAGGAAAGTGTGCTATACTTGGGATAGGTCATAAATATCATAGTTTTGGGGGTCTGACTCTGATCCCCGATTACCAGGTACAGCTATTATTGAAGGCTTGAAGCTGTGTCTGGTAAACTATGAACAGGATGCAGCTCTCACTTTTGCTCCTCGGCCCTTCGATTAGCGGATTAGTGGGGGTGCCTTTAATCAGACCCCACCAACTAATGGCCTATCCTAAACATCACCTTGTCACGGACAACCCCTCTAAGTCTTGTGACAAAATAGCCGGGGTCTGTAACAGATAGACAGAATGTTTAGTCGAGGCTCAGATATTTTATTTACATCACATTGGCGCTCACAACCGCTACGTGGAGATGTTTCCGTTTTTCATTTCTCCTCGTTGCTGATTTAGTGCAAATAAAAATGGGCAAATACTGAATATTGTCTCATTATTACATAATCTGCTTTGTGTCTCTCTGAGCAGGGACCTTAAGGATTCACCACTGGGGCCCCGTAGCTTACTCGGGGGCCCCTCTCCACCATGACCAGCATTAGCAGTCCGTCCGTTCAGAACACAGGAACGTTCTGGATATTAGGTTCTCCGCTCTTTTTCAGTGGATTTTCCTCCATAGGTTCTGCAGATTCCTCCACTTTCCCAGCTGCACCAGGTCCCTCAGCTGCTCCGCCTGGCATTCATGTCTACGTCATTGGTTGCATCAGTTGGTGGCCACATTTGCAGATACATACTGTACATGTCTAGTGTTCCTTCCGAGGGGGTCTTCTCAGCCACCATTTGTCCTGTACATATTTCCACTCTAAGGAGATGGATATTTTCTCGCGGCCTCATTTTCTGCTTCCTTGGCTAGGGGCCTCTCATTGTGGCCCCATGTTTCTGTACAAAAGGCGAGGAGATGTACGGAAATGTTTGGTGTCGGATTTGAGTCCTACAAGACCAATGTATTTCAGCAGCCATTCCTGATGGCCACTAGGGAGGACCGGGTTTCTCCAGGCTTCTCCTGTTGGATCCAGATGAGGCCTGACCTTCCATGATGTCACCATTACATCATCAGCTCCGGTGCTTTCCAGCACTCACATCACAGGGACGAGGTTGTAGAGTCAACTACTTCTCGACCATTGCACACCGTGGGGACGTACTGCACGGTGGAACCTGCAAACACAACTGAATTAGTCCTGGGACCCTCTGCAGAGCCTTTATGGGGGCGGACTGGTATTTCTGTAGGTTTATTCTATAGGCTTTTTAGAGGTTTGCTGCTTCTTATGGGGAAGTCAGGGCTGATCTTTCTGCTACTTTATTACTACTGTAGGGGGTAGCATTAATGAGCAGTTTGTTAAGTCTCTCGTTAGAGAGGACGTGAAGTCTCTGCAGGTTAATGGGACGCCGCCGGCTTCTGTAGGGACATAAATTTAAATCAACCCATTAAAAGAGCCCCTGGGGCATTGTGGGCAGCGAGGAAATGACAATGGAGAAGGGGCTTGTAGTCCTTCGCCTGCATTTCTCCACATCTGAACCGTAGTTAATGGCAGTAACATATGGGGACCTCTCTATAGTGATTCCCTTTCTGCTTGCAGCCTGAATAATGAAGATCCTTTAGCGTAAGAGCTAATGCAGTGTATGCATGGGAGGGGTTGGGGGTCTCCTGCACAATGGGCTTGTTTTCATCTTCAAGTAATTCATTAAAACAAGCTCAGGCAAACCTGTGTCATTCTGTAACTACACAGCCCAGCATGCCTGCTCCTTCACCAGTCTGTCCGCAAACCTATCAATGCAAGCATAGAGCCACCTACAGCGGTGTTTAGATACTACATTTGTCATATTTCTGCTTATATTTGACCTAAAACTACATTATGTATTCACACAAGTCCTAAAAGTCGGTAAAAAGAAATATTAGACAATGATCCAATAACACGTTTGTGAGTGGCAGAAGTATGTGAACCTTTGGTTTCAGTATCTGCTGTGACCCCTTTCTGTAGTAATAACTGCATCTGAACATTTCCGATAATTGTTGATTAGTGCGGCACATCAACTTGGAGGAATCTTAGCCCATTTGTCCATACAAAACTGCTTCCGCTCTGTTGTATTGGTGGGTTTCCTTCCATGAGCTACTTGCTTCAGGTCATTACACAACTTTTCTATAGGATAAAGGTCAGAACCTTGAATTGGCCATTCCAAAACTTTAACTTTATTCTTCTTTAACCATTCTTTTGTAGAGTGATTTGTGTGCTTTGGGTTGTTGTTTTGCTGCATGACCTCCGTTCTCTTAATGGTGGTGAGCTGTCCTGGCCCAGATGCAGCTGAATAGACCCAAACCAGGATACTGCTGTAATGCAGTGTTTGCCTTTCTGCAAACATAACACTTCTCATTTAAGCCCAAAAGCCCTATTTTGGTCCCATCTGTACACAATCATTGTTCCAATAGCATTCTGGCTTGTCTAGGTGGTCTTTATAAAACTGCAGATGAGCAGCAAGGTTCTTCTTGGAGAGCAACGACTTTCTCCTTGCAGTCCTGCCATGCACACCATTGTTGTTCAGTGTCCTCCTGACGGTGGACTCATCAACATTAACATTAGCTATTGTGAGAAAGGCATTTAGTTACTTAGAGGTTACCTTGGGTTCCTTTGTGACCTTGTGGACTATTATACACCTTGCTCTTGGCGTGATCTTTGTTGGCCGACCACTACTGAAGAGGGTAATAATGGTCTTGAATTTCCTCCATTTGTACATAATCTTTCTGACTGTGGATTGGTGGAGTCCAAACATTTTAGAGATGGTCTTGTAACCTTATTCAGCCTGATAAGCATCAAGAACTCTTCTTCTGAAGTCCATAGAAGTCTTCTAAGACAGGTCAACTGCTCCCCCCTGATTGTCATGCCATTGATTGAAAAACCTGACTCTAATATCATCTTCAAATTATCTGCTGATCCTAAAGGTCCACATACCACTCACACGTGATATTGGATCCTCAATAAATAAATGACCAAGTCTAATAATTCTGACTAAGAGCTTTTACTCACTAGCGTTTTTTTATTGCTGTGATATCGCTGCATTTTTTTTTTACTGCAAATGTCAATGGGACTTTCTAATGTTAAAATCGCAGACAAATCGCAAGTTTGCGCTTCTGCGATTTTTGTGTGATACGATTTTAACATTAGAAAGTCCCATTGACATTTGCAGTAAAAAATGCTAGTGGGTAAAAGCCCTTCTTTATTAAAGGGACTTGTTATTTATATAGCACCAACTTATTCTGCAGCACTTTCAGGTAATTTATTACCCCCAAGCAAGCTGGATCCTCATTTCACCAATCTCAGAAGGATGAGTCAACCTTGAGCTGGCTACCTGAACTGTGTGGGGATTGAACTCACAACCTTCTGGTTATGAGTAAGAGCTTAACACTCTGCACCACATGAGGTCCATTTGGTTTTCTCTATCTACTTTTAGGACTTGTCTGAAAATCTGATGTAGTTGGAAATATGGAAAATTCTGAAAGGTTCACAAACTTTTCAGCACCACTGTATAACCTTCAATATGGCCAATAATCCTTCCGTAGGGTCCTATTGCTGGTCAATGGTTGCCAGACTTCCCAAATGCTGAGAGCAGCAAAGTGTTTCTATACAGGACCCAGCACTATCTCTACTTGACTAGGAAGGCATGGATGCACTACACAATGGTATGGCGCCTGGGCCCCTGGAACATGGATTTTAATTTTGTATTGTGGCTCCCATAAGAGATAAAGAATAAAACCAAATTGCAAAGTTGAATAATAGTATGTGAGGAGCAGAAATCCGCTTTCTGTGCCTCTCTAAGTCCCGTGGGACTGCTGCTATAACTAAAATAATGAAAGTGTACTGGAAAGTGGCCTTCTTCTACGATACATGCATGGAGCCATCGTTGAACCTTGGTGTTCATCCCAGGGATTCTTGGTGCAGATTGGCACCTGAATTTCCTGCAGAACACGGTGAATGACTTCCTCTTTATCAACCTTTGGGGGGTAATAGGCTTAACTGGATGGGCATATGTATTTTTTCGATCTTACATACTCATATGATACTATGATGAATTGACCCTTTCATAGCAGAAGGAGGATGCTGTGAGTATGCTAGCCTTCTTCAGTCATAGCAGCGGTCCTACAGGACTTAAGGAAACATGGAAAGTGGATTTCTTCTCACATGCTACTCTTCAACTTTGCAACTGGGTTTTTCTCTCTATCTCTTACAGGGGATAAAATACAATATCCATGTGTAGTGCATCCATGCCATCCTATTCAAGTTCCCTCTTGTTATTTCACTATAGGACACCAGTACTGAGATATAGCGCTGGATCCGGCTTTTTAACTACACCCTGTATAAGTATACTGATATCTGTGATGTCCAGCGTTAATGAAAAGGGAGCTGTAATGGCTGCTACTAATGGTCATCATCACATAGGAAACCTTGGAGATGCACAAAAGTTTGTTCTCAGGAGCTGACCCTCATACTTACCATGTGACCCTCCTGCCCCAGTGGCACTGAAGCGGTTGGTGGCACTGCGGTGACTGGTGACATTTTTCTGCGGCTGGAACATGATGACATGGAGTTTTGGAGTAAAGAGACATCCCAGGACCACCGAGCCACTGAGACTGACCGACACACATAGGGTAGTAGTCTGCACCTGAAACCGAGGAAAAGGTGGAGGAAAAGTCAGGGGGTCCATGTACAGAAAACTCTCATCATAATAAGAAGATAGCAACTCTTATCATACTCATACTATAGGAATGAATGACACCAGCATCAACCAAAGAAAAGATCCAAAAACTTCTGCACGATTCACCCACTTATCATCGACCCCCTATTACAATGTGACACCAAGAGAGCACACATACGAATCAGGGCTCCCACCTCCTAAATATGATACATAATAATGGCAGAGCACTGTTTATTAGAGGTCCCACTGCACGTCCCAATTGGCACGAGCCAGAAAGTGCAAAACTGTCCCCCCTGAGGATTTTGAAAATGGGTAACATTCACAACTTTTTTTTTTTGCCATAACTGGGGCTATATCATCCCCCTTAACTAACCAGCCTAATTGATAAATCAGCATTCCCCCCCCCCCCTTGTGACACCCTATATAGACGTTCTATAGGTACTCTTCTGCAGTTACACTTTCCGGCAAGTTACAGTGAAGGCACCTTGTAGATATTCTTCCACCATGACCGATTGTCACAAGGAAGCAGCTGGAGGTGAGTGCAGAGAAGAGGGAGAGCACCATGGAGAAGAGAGCATGAGAATGCAGCAGAAGGAGAGGACACAAGAGAACCCTAGGGAGACGATGTAAGGAGTGTAGAGACAGTGGAAGACGGAGAAGCCTATTGATGATGCACTATTTCCATAGCTGCTGGGTCAGGCACACCCAACTACTTTTTAACAATAAAAAGAGGGACAAATTTTATGGCACCCAACAAGGTTTATGTTAGGCGGAGCACGTCCCTTTTACTCTTAAGCCACACCCTTTTCACTTTCTCAAAATAGTAGTGCACCTCAGTGACCCCCTCACAGTAATAGTGACCTTCAGTTACTCTGTTACAGTAATAGTGCCATTCAGTGAAAAAATTAACAATAACAGTGCTCCTCTGTGCCCCCTCACAGTAATAATGACCCTCTGTGACTCTGTTACAGTAATAGTGCCCCACAGTGATCAACTCATGGCAATAGTGCCCCTTAGTAACCCCCTCACACTAATAGTACCCTTCAGTGACCCCTCACAGTATTAGTGCCCCTCAGTGAATCTGTTACAGTAATAGTGCCCTTCAGTGACCTCCTCACAATAAAAGTGTCCTTCAGTGTCCACGCAGAGCAATGGTGCCCCTCAGGGACACCCCTCACAGCAATAGTGCCCCTCAGTGACACCCTCACAATAACAGTACCCTTCAGTTACACCCTCACAGTAATAGTGCACTTCAGTGACCTCCTTCACAGTAAAAGTGCCATTTAGTGACCCACTCATGGTAATAGTTCCCCACTGTGACTCCCTCACAGTAATAGTTCCTTTCAGTGACCATTCACAGCAATGGTGTCCCTAAGTGACCTCCTCACAATAACAATGCCACTCAGTGACCCCCTAACAATAATAGTGCCCCTCAGTGACCCCCTCACAGTAACACTGCCCCTTAGTGAACGCCCCAGAGCAATAGTGCCCCTTAGTGACCAGTCCCATAATAGTGCCCCTCAGTGACCCCCTCATAGTAATAGTGCCCCTTAGTGACCCCTTCACAGTAATATGCTTCAGCGACCCCCTCACAATAATAGTGCCTTTTAGTGACTCTCTTACAGTAATAGTGCCCTTCAGTGACCCCTTACAGTAATAGGACCCCTCAATGACTCATTTTCCAGTAATAGTGCCCTGCAGTGACCCTCTCACAGTATTAGTACCACTCAGAAACCCCCTCACAGTAATAGAGCCATCAGTGACACCCTCACAATAATAGTGCTGTTAGGTTGGGCTGCTGCGATCTGTAGTACTATGGGTTTCCAGGAGCACACCTTTAGAGGTGTGGAATAATTGTGCTGGCTGGGTGTGGATTTCTCCAGCCAGCCAATCTCCACTGGTCTGCAGCATATATATACCAGTCCCTCTGCAAGAGGAAGCTAGTGTCCCTTCACTCTAGGGTTTGGGTTTCTTGCATGGCTGTTATGTGTTGTGTGTGTATGGTGCTGGACATAAGGCGTGATCAGGTATGTTTAGTCTATATGTGTGTGAACAGTGATGTGTTCTGTGGGTCTGCGCAGGTGGCCAAACATTAAGTATAAACAGTCATGTTCTGTGTAGCATACTAACCCTAGTGTGTTGGTGTGAACTGCATCCTGTCCTGCTTTGGTTCATTTTCCACCCTGGGCAATTAGGTCCATAGGTTCCAGCACAGAGCCGTCCTTATTGGGACAATTGCCCCGCTTGCAGACAGGTTGCTTGTGGATGTTGTCTTGTTAGAGTAAGGAGCCACGAGACAATGAGGACCCATGATGTGTGCTCGCATGCTTAAGTGTCTTGGCCAATACACAAACTAATACTACATTCTTTAGTTATTTCATCTGGCTATGCGTGCAGGTATGCTTGGTTCGTGTTTTGAGCATTTGTCAGTCATGTTTTATGTCTGTTCGTGAATCCCACCTGCAGTTCAGCAGTTTATGGATAAGGAAGACGTTACAAGTGCCTTTTAATGACTCTCTTACAGTAAGGGCTCCTGCACAATGGCGAGGGGGATATTGGGCCGTGATTCGCTGCCCGATATCGCCCTCGCAATCCTTCTGAAAATTCCTGGATGTGAGGCATTTTCACATCCCCATGGGGGTTCCCTTCATCCCCACTGTGGCTGTCACAGCTATCACGATGTTCTCCCATTGTTTTTAATGCTGCCGCTGGCAGCGTTGGGGACAATGGGCAATATCATAAAAAGAAAAGAATATGCAACATTGCAGGACTGAAAACATCACAAATGAGAATGAAACCATTGAAAATCATTGGTTCTATAATCATGCGTTTTGACTCACTTTTGCACCACAAGAAAATAGCGAGATTTTCTCACCAGTGTGATAGAACCCTAATAGTGCCCCTAAGTGACTCCTCACAGTAAAAGCCCCCTCAGTGTCCCCCTTACAGTAATAGAACACCTCAATGACTTCCTTGCAGTAATAGTGCTCTACAGTGACCCTCTCACAGTAATTGTACCCCTCAGTGACCCCTCACAGTAATACCCCTGCATGCCCCCCTCACTTATGCTTCTACATAAACCCTCTCAGTAGTAAGGCCTTCGCATTCCCTCTTTAGGTTTCTGTTAGGCTGAGCACATCTGTTTTACTCTTAAGCAACACCTTTTGCACCACCTCAAAATAATAGTGCACTTTAGTGACCCCTCACAGTAATAGTGACCCTCAGTGACTCTTTTAAAGTAATAGCGCCTTTCAGTGACGCCTCACAGTAATAGTGCCCCTCAGTGACCTCTCACAGTACTAGTGCTCCTCAGGGACCTCCTCACAGTAATAATGCCCCTTAGTGACCCACTCAAGGTAATAGTGTAACTTAGGGACCCCCCACAGTAATAGTGCCTTTTAGTGATTCTATTACAGTAATAGTACCCTTCAGTGACCCCTCACAGTAATAGCATCCCTCAGTGGCACCCTCACAGTAATAGTGACCCTCAGTGACTTTGTTCCAGTAATGGTGCCCTTCAGTGTCCACTCAGAGCAATGGTGCCTCTCAGTGACATCCCTGACAGGAATAGTGCCCCTAAGTGTCCCCCTCATTATAATAGTGACCCCAGTGACACCCTCACAACAGTGTCCCTCAGTGACCCTCTCACAGTAATAGTGCCCCTCAGTAACCTCCCCAGAGTAATTGTGCTCTTCAGTAACCACTCATATCAATGGTGCCCCTCAGTGACACACCTCACAGCAATAGTGCTCCTCAGTGACGCCCTCACAATAGCAATGCCCCTCAGTGACCCCCTAACAGTAATAGTGCCCATCAGTGACCTCCCCAGAGTAATAATGCCCACAGAGACCCCCTCACAGTTATGGTGCCCCTCAGTGACCTTCCCAGAGTAATAGTGCTACTTAGTAACCCCTCACAGTAATAGTGCTCCTCAGTGACCTTCTCATAGTAATAGTGACCCTTAGTGACCCCCTCAAAGTAATAGTACCTTTAGTGACAACCTCACAGTAATAGTGCCTTTTTGTGACTCGCTTACAGTAATAGTGCCCCTTGGTGAACCACCCATAGTAATAACACCCCTAATTGACTCCCTTGCAGTAATAGTGCCCCTCAGTGACCTCTCACAGTAATAGTGCCCCTGCATGTTCCCCTCACTTATGCTTCCACATGCACCCTCTTAGTAGTAAGGCCATTAAATTCTTTTTCCAGTAATAATACTCCTGCATGCCCCCCTCAGTAGTCATGTTCCTGCATGCTCCCATCGGTAATAATACTCTTGCATATCCCTACTCAGTAATAATGGCTCCCACATGCCTCACATCAGCAATCATGCCCTCTAGTGTTCCTTACACAGTAATAATGCTCCCATTTATGCAGTAAAATAATAAAAAACTGACTATACTCACATCTTCTCCTACCCCAGTCCTCCTCTCACTTCCAGGTTACACAATCACATCATTACTGCAATCCATCCCCAGCCCCAGCATTATTACAGCTAAGGCCCATAATTGGCCGCAGTGATGACATGCTAGGTGGTATGTGATCGCACATACCACCTAGCATGTGGTATGTGATGACATGCTAGGTGGTATGTGATCGCACTACCCAAAAGTGAGTGGAGGGCCAAAGCGGCACAGACTGGAGCTTTGGGGTGAGTATAGGCTCTTTTCTATTGTACTCTATTCCTTGCTGCCTGTGCAGGCCATGTCTTCTGCCTCTGGGGACGGTAGGACGGCACCCAAAATCCAGGACTGTCCCATTGAATACAAGACGGTTGGGAGACATGCATATGACACTTTCTATAAAGATCCACCACTTAACCCTTTCCAATCCACTGTCTGACGTCTAAAGACATTATGATTTAAGACTGTACAGCTCCGATGTTGGAAGATGTCCGTCGGGGTTCTCTTACTGTATATTGCCAGTCTCTTTGCTGTCGGAGCCTATCCAACGTGTCACCTCATGCAGTACTGGCTTTAGCCAGCAGACAGTGCCATTGTATAATGGCAGAAAAAGAGTAAGCCCCCTAGGAAAACCGGGATACAAATTGGATTGGAAAGGGTTAAATTTCAGAATATCCCAAGTCTTCTTCCCCCTGGACGTAGAGCACGGTTCTCACCCTGTAATCACTAGAGGTGACATAGAAAATAGGCAGGAAGGCGAGCCAAATGATGCAGGTGGTGTACATAGTAAATCCAATGAACTTGGCCTCATTAAAGTTCTCAGGACACTTTCTTGTCTTGAATGCATAGAGGGTGCAGAGCAGAACCAAGAGGACGTTGTACGAGAGGGACACCAGCATGCTGCCATCACCGCTGCTGCACTTTAGCGTCACCACATAGCGTTTATCCGGGGCGGTGTCCTTACGAGTCCCAGCTGGCTCTAGAAGCAGCCACACCAACACCACAAGCAGCTGGCAAGAGATGAGAACCATGCAAATGCCAACCTGGGAGGCTGGACTTATAAAACGAGGCCTCTGGACCCCATCTCGTGCGCCATTGAAGATACGGGCAATTCGGTTGGTCTTGGTTAACAGTGCTGAGTAGCAAATAGCAAAGGACGTGCCAAGTCCAAGCCGACGAAGGGTACAAACAGTGGTGGATGGCTTGGCAATGAAGATGAAGGTCATGGCATAGCAGAGTAGCACTCCAATCAGGAGGATGTAGCAGAGTTCACGCCCCGAAGCCTTCACTATGGGCGTATTATTGTTCTGGACAAACACCCAAACTACAAACAGGGTGGATAGTAGACCCAGGCAGGACAGACAGACGGGACCCAGAGCCCATGCGTCACTCCAACGGATGTACTCCTGAGGAAGCTCAAAGCAGTCTTTGAGGTCCACATTGGGCCAGTACCCGAGACCGCAGTCTTTACAAGTGAACTCGTCCAGGAGGTACTCGTGCGGCTGGCAGGGGATGCAGATCCAGCAGCAGACGTCTCCAGGCTGCATGCTCTTCACCTCATTTTTTTTGCAAGGGTCACTGCACTGAGACACAGGCACTGAGCTGCGTGCCCATGGGATCAGGCTGGTGTTGAGCGTCAGCTCTTCAGCCCAGTAGCCAACTTTCTGGTAGCGGTAATGTCCATTTGTTTTCAGGAAGCTGAAGATGTTGTAACGACCTATTCCATCGCCAAATTTGTCGAATCTCACGATGCTGCGAGTGTCCGGAGGAGGGAATGGAGCTGAAGGAAAACAGAAGGATTATTACAATTCAACACTGCATTTGGTAAGGAGGATCTAAACTAGTAAGCGAAGGGGATCTACAGGGATCCAACGTAAAGATGGTCAGATTTTCCATCCACTGTGTCTGTAGGTGAACAGAATGCACTATATAACATGGGCCAGTACAATGCTCTCCAACCTCCGGCTGTTGCAAAAGGACGACTCTCTGCCACAAACTGTCAGAGTATGCTGGGGGGTGTAGTTTTGCAACAGATGGAAAGCCGCAGATTGGAAAACTTTGACTTAAGATATGCTGGAGAAGTAATATCATAGTAATAGAGCATTGCTCTGAAATGTCATGTCTGAAATGTTCTTTAGTAGAGAACTACTCGAGCGAGTAGTGCCTTATGCGAGTACCTGCCCGCTTGTCTCTAAAGATTCGGGTGCCGGTGGGGGGCGGGGAGCGGCCGGGGAGAGAGAGGAGGAATGGGGGGGAGGGATCTCTCTCTCACTCTCTCCCTCCTCACTCCCGCAACTCACCGCTCTCCCCCGCCGGCACCCGAATCTTTGGAGACGAGTGGGCAGGTACTCGCATAAGGCACTACTCGCTCGAGTAGTTTGCCTAAGCGAGTACGCTCGCTCATCTCTATTCTTTAGCTCTTTTTTCTTTTATCCATTCATCAATGCTACTATCTAAAGGCTTGTTTTTTGGGGGGGGGGGGGGTGAGTTGTATTTTTCAGTAGTACTATTTAATATATCATATAATGTACTGAAAAACTCTTCAAAATTTCTACATGAAGTGAAATGGAAAAAAAATCTGCCATATTTGGAGGGATCTTGTTTCTACGGAGTACACATTGCGAATAAAAGGACATGATAACTTTCTTCTTTGTGTTAGTACAATTACTACGATACCAAATTTATACAGGTTTTTGCTGTATTTCTTTTAAAAAATAAAACCTTTGGAAAAATATATTATTTTCTGCCGCCATGTTCTGGCCACTGGAACTTTTTTATTTTTCTATTGACATAGTTGTGTGAGGGATCATTTTTTTTGGTATCATTTTGGAGTTCATATGGCTTTTTGATTGCTCTATATTAAATTTGTTTATTGGAGACGGGGTGACCAAAAAAGCTAAATTCTGGTGTTGAGTATTTTTCTTTTCTGACAACATTCACCGTGCTGGATAAATAATATGTAGTTTTGATGGACTGGACTTTTATGGATGCAGCAATACCAAATATGCCTTTTTATTTGTTTATTATAAATAAAGGAAAAGTTTTTTTTTATTTTTATTACCGTATATTTTTTCTAATAAGTAATAAAACTTTTTAAAACTCATTTCTCATCTTTTTCAGTCCCCACAGGGGACCTGAACTTCTGATTACTCATACAGTACAATGCAATACCTAAGCATTAGGCTGCGTTCACATGACCGTTGGTGATTTTACGTGCGCCCGCCGGCGCCGTAAAAATACGTAAACGGGCGCACAAATCTAACATTTATGCGCCCATTCAGATGGCCCTGGCCCGGCGCATATACGCCAAGCTCACATTGCCATTGGGCAGGGGTAGACAGTTTATCTCTGCTAAGCAGTTCTCCCCCTTCCCTCCCACTCGTCATCTGTCTGCAAGGGGAGGAGTTGGGAAGGGGCGGGAGCTAGTGTACAACGCTCCCGATCCTTGTCACAGTCGCGGCCGGGGGCGGAGAGGAGCAGGGAAGGGGGTGGGAGTTTAGCAGTCATGCTGCTAAACTCCCTTCCACCTCCCTTTTCCGGCAGGTGTCATAGGCTCCCATAGGAGTCTATACAGCCGCAGCTGGCCGAAATGCACTATCCTGGCCGGTCGAGGCGCTTTTACGCCGTGGAAATACGCCCATGTGAACTGATGAATTGTAAACTAATGCATCAGAGGGGCAGCGTATATCAGCCGGGCGTGAAAATGTGGCCGATATACGCCTGTGTGAATCCAGCCTTATACTGTGTTCTGACAAGGATGTCTTGATAGGCAATCAGCTATAGCAGCCCTGGGGATCTTCATAAGGTGCCATGGCAACCCCAAATAGCACTTTGCGATCTCATCCCGGAGGGTTGGGGACTTTTTGGATCCCTGAACACTGATCAAGGCATTTAAATGCTACTGTTAGAATTGACAGAGACATTTAAAGGGTTAACAGCAGTGTTCATGCTGATTGCAGCTGTTGTGGACGGTTGTCAGCTGTCAAAGATAGCTCCCAACCCGCTGCTTGCAAACCCCACACGCCCAGGACGTAACTGTATGGCTTGGCGCATAAAGGTGTTAAAGGGGGTGTGCCAAGTTATAAACTTATCCCCTATCCACAGGTAACCTTATGACTGATGGAGGTTCTACTGTTGGGACCTCCACCGATCCAGAAAACGGGGGTCCAGTTGGTCGTTTTGATGACAGCGCCAAAGATTACTGAGTTCAAGCACTTTGGTAAACTCCAGTGGTGTCACTGAAGTGAATGGAGCAGCAGCACACCTGCGTGGCCTCCGCTTCAATCACCTGGGTACCGACCAGACCCCCATTCTTGTGATTAGTGGGAATCCCAACGGTCGGAACCCCACCGATCATAAAGATTTCCCCTATCCTTTATATCCTTTACACTTTAATGTGCCGATCCAATCTGAAAATCGTGTCTTCATGCACCGGTCTTAATCTGAAGTGCATTGACGTAAAATGCACCAAATTTATTAAGAGGCGCACATCTGCAGTCACTTTATGTCTGTTGAAAAAAAATAGACCTGTACGTTATCAAGAGCTGCCAATAAGCAGTATTTCTATATTTTTAAGATCTCTGCTTGCTGTTAGTGAATGAAAGCATTCTTCTTTCTAACCAAAGCCATTCAGCTGATGACTTTGTTACAATGTATCAGAGCTCTCTCCTGTAACCAGTCCTCCCACTTGTGAGCTTCACAAGTTCTCAGCCTCTGTTTCTATTCACTGACAGCAAAACTAGATCTTGAAAATGGTGAGAGGGGAATTTATCAAGTGATCTGCACCATTTTTATGACATAGAGAAATTGCAAATTATAGTGCCAGCCATAGTGGGTGTGATTTAGTGGAGAGGTGTGGCAATCTGATAAATTCATTCAGTTTTAAGTAAAAAAAAATGGCGCAAATCTATAAATACTTATAGCAGGCATAGATTTCTAGCATCAGCTCAGCTCAGAATTGTGCATCGCAGTCAAATGCGCCAAATTGATTAAGAACTGCATGCCTCTTAGTATATTTGGCGCATCCGATGCTGTCCTAAAGCCATATAATTAAATCTACACCTGCTATGAGTATTCAAAGATTGGCACCGCCTTTCATGCCATATTTTGGTTTGAACTAAAAAAATTGGTTGGACTTCTGCTAGCCACGCCCCTCCTGCTAAACCCCACCCCTTTCTGCCACTCAGAAAGAGTAGAGAAAGTCACAAATGATAGCAGCAATATGGTATGTGCCATAATTTACGACTTTTCTACGCCATTAAGGCTGCTGGCATACTTGCCTATTTTGTGACCGTGGGCAGTCCGTGTAATTCCACATGGATGTTTTTTCACACAGACCAAGAAACTTGCGTCATGTCCTAACCTTATCCACTTCACAGGTAAGAGGTTGGACATGCCCCTGCATCTGAATGTGCCATGGAAATAGCGGCCACATAACGTGACGAAACTTAACCATTCATTGCAATGGTTTCGTTTTGACTGTCGGGATTCTCACACGCTGATACTACACGTGAGAAAAGATAGGACTGGCCTTAACTTTCTTGCACATAAGCTTTTCTACGTGCAAGAAAGATGGGGCAGGACCTATCTTCCCGTTTTGTTTTTTTTTTGTCAAACCCGTGTGCAATAGTTTGAATGGTCCAAAAAAAAAAACTTGGTTCATTCGCTAATACACTCCGTAGCGGCGAGTGTATTAGCGCATGCGCCAATGTGTTTTTGACCTTAATGGGAGTGATAGAAATAGCCAAGAATGAGCACTCGGCAATCTCCAACACTGTAATTGAAATCAATAGAGCCAACGTGTGCTTGAGTGGCGAGGGTCCCACTAATCATAAAGCTTTCCATTATGCTTTAAAATTGCTGCAAATCATGTCATAAATTCCCCTCTGAATAGAAGCAGAGACTGAAAACCTGTGAGGATTATATGCTGCTCACAAAGCAGGAGGACTGCTTACAAGAGAGCGCTGAGATACATTGCGTCAAACCTATCAACTAGGCAGCTTTTCAGCTTCTGAAGGCAAACAGGAATGTTCCCGTTCACTGACAGCAAGCAGAGATGGATATAAAGTGACGGTGGATGGCCTGCGGTCCAACACCTAATTTTATGTGCCCTCCACCTGGCTGTTCAGCAACCTGACAGGTACTACACTCACCCAGTCTGCAGCTCCAATCCAGCGGCGGCAGTGCAGAGTCTGTAACTGCTGACTTCTCCCCTCGTCCTGAATGCAGCGCACATGCCAAGGGAATAGGTCAGCAGTCATAGACTCAGAAGCAACTGCTGCCCCCTGGACCGCTGCTGCAGGCTGGTGAGTGGAATGTTTGTAGGGATTCTGCATGGCCAGAGGTCAATAGGGGGCACTATTATTACTGGGACTACTATGGGGATCACTTATCACTACTGGGGCCAATAAAGGGAACACTATTACTATTGGATCCACAATGGGGGCACTATTACTACAGGGGCCACCAATGTAGGGCACACTTACTACTGTAGCCACTGTGGAGGTCACTATCACTAGTGGGGCCACTATGGGGGACCCTATTACTACTGGGGCCACTATGGGGGTAACTTACTACTGGGGCCACTATGAGGAACCCTATTACTTCTGAGGTCACTAATCACTATTATTACTGGAGTCACTATGGGGATCATTATTATTACTGGGGCCACTATAAGGTACAGTAGTATACTAGGGTCACTATAGGGGTCCCTTATTACTGGGGCCACTATGGCTGTTACTATTACTATACAGTCTTACAATTACAAACGGCCCTTTGAAGGCAACCATAAGGCTGATGTGGCCTGCGTAGAAAATTACTTTGACATCCTTGATCTAAGGAAATATGAACATTAAGGTGTACGACCAAAGGACAAGAGAATCCGCTCACCATCGAACTTCACGTTCAGGATGTATTCCCGGTAAAAGCGACGTCCATTGAATGGGTTCATGGAGGGACAGAGGCTGCTGGCATTAGGGCACAATGCCTGATACATGTTGTGCAGTGCGTGAGCTATGGCATATACCGCGTTCACCACGAACATGATCTTGGACTCTTGCTCGAACTTGACGTCTTGCAGGGAATGTTTACTACAGTCGGAGGAATTGAGCCAACAGTGGAACTTGTTCTCCCAGAATTCTTGGAAGAATGGATTCCGTGTGTTAGTGTAGGGATGTAAAGCCTGGAAATATCTGGAGAACTCAAACAACGGGTACGATGCCAGCTCGATAGTAATGGCCCCCTCAGCTACCTCCTCACTGCCGGACACCACACTCTCCAGCGCTCCCCAACCATCACTTGCTACCCACATAAAGGAAACGTTGAGTTGTTGGGCAGCAGCCAGTAGTTCCCGGGCATCCTCAATCTTGGTGAAGAGCACGACCACCCGGGCACTAGGCTTCTGCTGGAGGGCTTTGATGACACTGGCAAAGGTTTTTTTATTCATGGAGCGTCCAACCTTTTCGGAGGTAGCAATGCAAATATTACGAGCCCTGGCTTCCTGCTCAAAGGCTTCAATGCCGGTTTCCCCATAATCCCCTTCAGAGGCCACAGTTGACACGTAAGTCCAGTTGAAAAAGCGTAGTATCTCTGCCATGGCCTTGGCTTGGTAGAAGTCAGGAGGCACAGTGCGGGCAAAGAAGTCATAGCGGGTCTTATCGCTCAGCTTGGCACTTGTAGAGGCGTAACTGATCTGGGGGATCTGGAAGAGCCTCAAGAGGTTGGCAACCTGTTGGAAACAGAGAAAACGAGGTTGGGTACAAGATGGAGGAGGACAGGTTGAAAAGTCATGAGGCATGCAAATATTATCTCATTGTTAGGAATATGCTAATTGTGTGATTATTTAGAATCTTATTTTGCTTCTCTCAGACATACATGAACTAAAGAGTTATTTTTCTGTCCTAGACAGAGAGCTAAAGTCCAAGTGTTTAAGCTAGGTAATGAAGATGTGTATGTCTCAGGGCTTCTTCACATGGCCGTGATTTTGTACTGTTATGCGGTCATGAAAATCACACCTATTTTATTGTGTTTTATGTGCATACAACCCCATTGTTTTCTATGGGTTTTGTTTGGAACGCAGTGCGTATGTACGTTTTTTTTTACAAATGTTGCTAGGAGACATGAGAATAAAGTAAAAAAAGAAGAAACTAGAAAGCCGGTGCAGGACAGTGTGCGTAACAAACACTGTACATGCATAGGCATACACGAGCGAAAATGGGAGGATACAGGGGGATACACCATTCCCTACGTAAATGAAACGCTGCAATTTTTACGCAGCATTTCACAATATGGTCACATGAGCCTGACCCAATAACATAAAAGTAGACCCATTAAACACATAAAAGTAGATACAGGATCATGTGACTTCTCTCGCAGAGTCGCTGATTGACTGCACGCATTGCATGGCTGTCAGGATGTGCAACCAGTAGTTAAGACCAGCAGAGGAATGGGAATAGTAAGTGTTTACCCCAGTCTGGACCTGTTTCTCCCCCCCCCTCCCCCCCTGGATAACCCTCTTCACTATTGCTGAAGGGTTGACTGTACATTAAAGGGGTTCCCAAATATGTGTCATTTCTCTTAGAAGGGCCCCCTGTTTATAAGCTGATCATGGGGTTTCCTGTTGCTGGAACCCTGCAGTGATCAGGATCTGGCAGAAAGTGTTTGATTTCCCTGCAGCACCCCCACAGGAGATAATAAGTATTACATGGTAATCAATGGGCAGTCATTAAATATACCTACATGCTGGGTCCTCCAGAGAGAGAAACTTTCTTATTAGCCACTCCATAGCTCTCCATTTTGGACAAGGAAAAGAAGTCTAGAAGCGGTATGGCAAATTTGAATGACAGGCCACGTCCCTTTTACGTAAAGCCACACCCTCTGTATCCAATAATAGTGCCCTTTGGTGACCCCCTCACAGTAATAGCGACCCCCTAATTATGGCCCCAATAGTATTAATGCCCCCATAGAGTCCCCAGTAGTACGAGTGACACTCATAGTGGCCTCAGTAATAATAGTGACCCCCCCATCCCAATAATGGCCCTAGTAGTAACCATCATCCCCGCAGTGGCCCTAGTAGTAATAGAGAACCTGGAGGAGAGGTCAGGGTCACACTAATTACAACAGTGACAGCCACTGCCGCCTGACTGGGACTACAAGTGAACTAAATGCTTGTTGTGGAAGGGGGGGGGGGGGATATGCCTCCTGCCAACCGGAACTGGGACAGCATCCCAAATCTGAGATTGTTCAGCACAATGCGGGACGGTTGGGAGACATGCCTAATGAGGTGTATGAAAGTGGGTTTTGAAAACCAGGTAATCCCTTTAATGAAAGGGCCTCACGCTATTATATGCTGATATGCCAGAGAATAGACTTTACATGCATTGAATGGACCAATGTAGATGTTTTTATATACATTTACCTGTATAGAGACGTCACTATAAGAGCCTCCAATGACTCCACTAATTGCTGTCAGTGTCTCCCCATGGATAGCATAGGACCCATCCGGGCAGAGGTACTGAGGACCGTCACCCCGAGTCAAGGATCCTCGCACCAACTCCAAGGCTTGCTCCAAAGCATAAGTGTCTTTAGAGCATGTGTCCAGTATGTGGGCTCCCAGTTTAAGTCCTGGAAGAATTCTGGGGTCCTTGTTAATGGCATCTAAAGCAAAAAGCATGGCTTCCAACCGTTGCAAGCCTCTGTGCTCATTCATGCGTCCACACTCAGAACCAGGGCCCCCTTTCTCATGGACTGGGAAGAGGCCCCCTATGACCAGATCACCTTCAATACGGATTTCCGGTCTGGGAATTTTGCCGCTTTTCTCAGTAGTAAAAACAGGAAGCAAGAACAGCGTCCAGAAGAGGTTAGCCATTGGCTCAACCAGATGTAACTGTCCGATATTAAGGAATCGCTTCAGGAGCTGCCGGAAAACAAGACAAGATAGCTAGAAGACCTTGGGAAATGACCAGGGAGAGCAATAAGCAAGGATGGAGGAGGCATAGAGGACCCAGAGACGGGCTCCTGGACCTTTATCCTAAGGGGAGAGAAAGAAGAGAAGAGGAGTCAGAGCAGAAGTGATGAAAGGTGAAGGAAAGAAAATGCACTTTTCCTTAGCTTAGATCAATGAATAGAAATAAATATGGAAGCATGATCGGCATATAGACACAGATCTATAGAGAGGCAGCACTATCTGTACCTACATCATTTACATGGAGAAACGGGGAGGTAGTACTATCTGTACCTACATAATTTACCGGGAGAGATAAGGAGGCAGTTCTAGCTGTACCTACATCATTTGCAAGGATAATTAGGGAAGCAACACTATCTGTACCTACATCATCTACAGGGAGAGACAGGGAGGCAGCACTATCTGTGCCTTCATTATTTACTGGGGGGAGACAGGGAAGCAGCACTAACTGTGCCTACATCATTTACAGGAAAAATTAGGTAGTACTACCTTCCTAAAAATAAGACAGGGTCTTATATTAATTTTAGTTTTCAAAGATTCAACTTTTTTTACATGTATAGCTGCCTGGACAATAATAAAATTTATTTTTTTATTAACTGTAACTAGAGCTTATTCTTGGAGTAGGGCTTATGTTTCGAGCATCCTCAAAAATTCTAGGTCTTATTTTCAGGGTGGGTCTTATTTTCGAGGAAACAGGATATCTGTGCCAACATCATCTACAAGGAATATGGGGGAGGTAGTACTATATCTACCTACAGCATCTACAGGGAGAGACAGGAAGGCAGAAATAACTGTACCTACATCATCTACAGGGATAGCTAGAGAGGCAGTACTATATGTTCCTATCTAATTTACAGGGAGAAACAGGGAGGCGATACTAACTGTACCTACATCATCTACAGGGAGAGACAGGGAGACAGTACTATCTGTACATACATCACTTACAAAGAGAGATAGGGAGGCAGTGCTATTTGCACCTACATCATTTACAGGGAGAATTGGGGATGCATTACTTTATGTACCTACATCATTTACAAGGAGAAATATGGAGGCAGTACTATTTGTAATTATGTTATTTACAGGGAGAAATAGGGAACCAGTGCTGTCAGTGCCTACATCATTTAGAGAGAAAGACAGGAAGGCAGTACTATCTGCACCTATATCATTTACAGGAAGAGACAGGGAGGTAGTACTATCTCTGCCTCCATCATTTAGTGCTTATTCACATGGGCGAGAATCTTGCATGAGTTTTGTGCGTTGCAAGATGCACAAAACGCGTACGAATATAAACTTCATTCTTTTGCATGGAGTTATTAACATGGGCGGTTTTTGTCCCTTGCAGCAATGCTGTGAGGATAAAAGTCGCAGCATATTCTATCTTTGGGCATTCCTGCGTAATGCCTAGCGAATTGCTTTCAATGGGACCTTAAAAGACATTGCATGGCATTTGCATGCCATGCAATGTGCATGCGGGTGCGATGTTTTCCATTGAATTCAATGGGAAACACTCTGACGCACATGATGCAGAAGTGATGCAAGGTGTTTTTGAATTAAAAACGACTCACATCGGTGTGAAAAACACACAATGGCCTGAAAAACTCGGCCTGATATTGTGCTTGCCAACGCACGTTTTTCACGTCGATGCCCTATGAATGTAGCCTTACAGGGAGAAAAGGGGAGGCAGTACTAACTGTACCTACATCACTTACAGGGAGAGACAGGGAGGCAGTACTGTCTGTACCTACATCGTTTACAGGGAAACAGTACTATCTGTACCTATATCATTTACAGAATGAGACAGGGAGGCAGTACTGTCTATACCTACATCATTTACAGGGAGAGACAATGAGGTAGTACTATCTGTGCCCACAGCATTTACAGGTAGAGACAGGGTGGAAGTACTTACTGTACTTACACATCTACAGGGAGAGACAGAGAGGCAGTACTATCTGTATTTACATCATTTACAAAAAGAGACAGAAAGGCAGTACTAGCTGTACCAATATCATTTACAAGGAGAGACAGGGAGGCATTACTATCTGTGCCTACATCATCTACAGAGAGAAACAGGAAAGCAGCACCATCAGTTCCTATATAACTCTTTCTAAGTTGAATGCGTTTGGTCAGATATAGAAATAGATTGGCAGCAATGTATGTAGTTATATACAGGTTGCTCCTGAATCTTTTACTTATTGCTGGTTCATACAGCAATTCCCTGTTTTGCCGCAAAGAACATTTGGGAGTCTCTTTTTATGACCCATCTCATGAGGACCCTGCTCCATCTACTCTGTACAGTAACTCTCAGTCTGTAACATTCTATCAGTACGCTCCTTTCCTGAAACACTCTGTGATACTGCGACCCTTTTTCTTCCACTATGTATCTCTCGGCCTGTGACCTCCCATGAGATCAGCACTCTCTTCTCCTGAAACACTCTGTGCTGCTCTTTGGACTGTTCATCTGATTAAAACAACTCAGGTGTGAATTAAACCATTTAAAATATTATGCTTTATTTCTGTCTAATTTCGGTCCAATTTTCTCAGTCCAGAAACAGGATGGAAAAATCCTTCATATGCTCTCAGTCTATGACCTCTCATTCAGTTAGTGCCCACCTATCCAGAAATACTCAGTGCCACTGGATTATCCGGGAGAATCGTAGCACTAAGCAGGGCTCTACACCAGTGATGGATCTGTAGAGGGCCTGTATACCGGAAGTGAGGACAGGCAGCGCCATCTTGTAATGACGCGTGAGCGAGAGCGGGAGAGGACGCTTCGCACTAGGCTCTGACCCCCATCAGTAGAAGGACACAAAGGCCATCCAACTCTGCTACTGCAGGCTACAGTTAAAGACCAGAAATCGTAAATGGAGTGTCTGTGGGGCAGCGACAGCAAATTGTTCGCCCAACTGTCCGGTATTTCATCGAGCCATCTGCACCACCAGTACAGCTGTGAGTTGCCATTAATAGGTCATCAGTAGTTGATGATGGGGGTCCGCTGCTCGGGATCCCCATCCATCAGCTGATCATCCGGCCTCCCAATCTAGCGGGCCGAATGTTGTCATCAGCGGACAGGGGAATACGTGTGGGTGCCGGCTGCACTCTCATTGAATTTTATGGGAGCACTGCACTGCTGATCTACTTCCTGTTATTAACATCCTGTCCTGGGCTGGAAGAGGAAGAGCAGTGTGGCGCTCCCATTGATTTCAATGGGAATAAGGCTGGCGCCCGCACTTCCTCCCCTGTCCGCTAATGAGGATCCCCATCCATCAAGTACTAATGGCCTATCCAGAGGAAAGATCATCAATTGAAAAAAGGGTAGAAAACCCCTTTAAGAACAGGATGTGGTTTGGAATTAATAACTTTTTGGCCTCAGAGAGACCCTATGCATTGGCTTGCGCAGTGGTCTTTTACTGGTCCTATGGCCAAAATAAGATGGGTGGGCGCCTCCCTGTAGCTCTATAGCTCCAGTAGTCTGAAAATCGAGCCAACCAACTGCCACGCTACTGAAGGGGAACCATGTACCCACCAAAGGTTGAGGCTCCCCTTTGGCCCATTTCTCATTCTGATAGGGAGCTCCCTGCTGCTGTGAACCCTGTTAAAGCTCAGTTGGGTCAGACTTGTATATGCGAGTACAAATGTCGTATAGCTGTGTGAAATCACAAATGACCAAGAGTGACTTACACACACATAGTGCAGAGATCCGCCGATCAGTGTCACAGAACTTTCTACAGAATTGGAATTCGCCTCCTGGGCACATCTGGGGCAGCATCGGCCATCCCCTGTGAACAGCTTACTGACAAAATCCACATTTGTTCTGTTTTTGGCAGGAATCTTACATTGCAGAAGGCCTCTGTTTCTCCTTCTCCCACACATCACCCCCAGGTTCAGCTGGACTCAAATTTCCAAGAATGCCCTGCAATGCCTTTGAGGCTGGACCCAGGGACCCCTGCAGCATGGACGTCTTTGTCCTGTACAATATGGAGCAACCCAACACCCACCCTATATAAAGAGCAGTAATCCGCTGCTCTCCACCTACTGCACATCTTGCTCTCCATCATTATCCCCTCTGTATATTTCCTCAAGTCTGAATGTGTAATATGTTACAGGATTGCCAACCGTGACTCTTAACTTCATCGCTCCACAAAGTTATTTTAAAGGGAACTTGTCAGCAAGCAGACAAAGCTTCTGTGGAGATAGAATAACTGAACTCGTGAATGGGGGCAATTACTTCCACTAAATGGCTCAACAGAATATTCACTTCGTGGCACCTGTTTTATATACCAGCACGTCAATCGACTCCTCAGATATTCTCTCATTTATCACCCAGAGATCAGCAATGCCAAATGACGCTAACCGGCGGGATCAATCTACACTAACTGACATCTATGTCTAAGACCGACTCTAGATAAACATCTGAACCTCCAAAACTGCCCCATGAAAGCTCCAAATCCCCTGCATAGACATAGATACATGCTAACATTCTCCTTGTCTGTAGCCACCACTAGGGGGAGTTCACTGTATACAGATATATACAGCCAGGACTTGGGGAGCTCATTATATACAGATATATGCAGCCACCATTAAGGAAAAAACACTGTATACAGACTTATACAACCACCACTAAGGAGAGCTCACTGTATACAGATATACACAGCCACCACTAGAGGGAGCTCTCTCTCTCTCTCTCTCTCTCTATATATATATATATATATATATATATATACACACAGCCAGGACTAGGGGGAGCTCACTGTATATAGATTTTTACAGCCACCACTAGGGAAGGTCACTTTATACAGATATATACAACCACCACTTGAGGGGAGCTCTCTACATATAGATATATACAGCCCCCACTAGGGAGAGCTTACTCTGTACAGATATATACAGCCATCATTAGGGGGAGCTCACTACCTACATATATATACAGATAGAGAGCTCCTCCCAGTGGGGAGGTTGAATATATCTGTATGCAGTGAGCTCCGCCTAGTGGTGGTTGTATAAGTCTGTATACAGTGTTTTTTTCCTTAATGGTGGCTATATATATCTGTATTTAGTGAGCTCCCTCTAGTGGATGGCTGCAGATAGATAGAATGTTATTATGTAACTGTCTGTGCAGGAGATTTGGTGATGCTATGGCTCCTGACAAAAAATCAAGAAGACATTATTCAGTACATGATGTTTGATCCTATAGTAATATGGGGTTAGAAGATGGAGCCAAGACATATTGCAGCCATATGATGAAGTCTGAGGTCACTATGACCTGTCAGGGGTCTTCTGTCTGTTAGTAACCCCCAGAGAGTCATTATCGAACCAAAGAACAGTTAACCCATTAGTGACACATTTCACTTGCTTTTTGGCCTGAGGAACAATTTATGATGTCAAGAAAAGTGGCAGAAAAGATGGCTGAGCTGGAACAAACTCTTCTGGTGCCCAAGAACAGGGTTCAGAAGCCGATCCGTCACCCTCAGCCTCTAAGGTTTAATATGATGGCTGTCGGATGGACAATCAAACATTTAATAGCCCCCAGTAATCTCAGGCGTTATCACTGCTAATACACCCGTTACTCTCCTTAGGAGTTCAGGCGTCAGAGTAGAGTCTGCTGACCACCCCACCATCAAGTGTATAGTTCTCCGCTGCTTGACACCCTAAGCAGCCACCAAATCCTTCTACCTCTTATCCCACATTATGGTAGCATGGAGGTGTCCTCAGCCTAAACACACACTTACACCATGTTGTCAAACGTACTGGACGCTCATGGAAGGTAATAAAATTTTATTTAATTCACATTTTTCAGTCCAGTGTTGGGCCGCCTTTGACCTCAAAGTCTGCAGTAACCCTCCTAGGCTGCTTTCCTCCAAATTCCCATCGATGTGTGGAGAGATTTGCCTTCATTCCTCGAGGAGAGCTTCAGATAGTGACGTGTAGGATGATGAGAGTGTTGGGTGTGTGTTTGTCCCAAAGATGCTCAATGGTATTGAGATCTTTTCTTCGGGCTGGCCAATGAAGTCTGCAGACCTTCTGCTCCTCAAACTAAGCCTCAACACCTCGTGCTCTATGACATGTGGCTCGGTCATGTTGGTAGAGACATGGAGCTGTACCAAACTTTTGCCACAGGGTAGGTGTTGCCACATTGTCCGGAATGTCTCTGTACCCATTGGCATTAATGGTGGATATCACTATAACCAATGCCCTAGTCCTTCCCAGCTGAAACACCCCCACACCATAACAGAACCTCCTCCAAACTTCACTGTTGGGACAATGCAGTCACGTAGAAACCGCTCTCCAGGCAACCGCAACACCCAAGTGCCGCCATCCGATCAGAAGATCGTGTACTGTGATTCATCTGTCCACAACACCTGCTTCTACTCACTTACAGTCTGACGCTCCGAGCACCATCACAGGCACCTCTGGTCATTCACTGCTGTAATGTCAGGCTTGTGTGCAGCCCTACAGATGGTTCTGGTGCTAATGGATGTTCCAATGGGCTGTGAGACCTCCTGACGAGGGCAGACTATGTGCGTGATGCCTTCACAGCTGGTACAAGGCTTCGTTGTCCACGTTCTGTCAGTCTACCAGGTCTCCCTGAACGTGGCTGCACTGCACACACCAGATGGCTTCCATCTCCCAATAACATGGCTAACAGTGGACTCTGGAAGGTCCCAGAGCGCTGTGATGTCCCGTACTGATTGGTTGGTGACATCCCACCACCAGACCCCGTTGTCAGCTCTACACCTGTGGGCATCTGATGGTTTGTGTACTGGGATATGATGTGTGATCCTCTCCTTTATACCTATTGCTCACACATCACCGGACAGCACAGGATTTGTGGGGAGCCAATACTTTTGTCAACGTAGTGTATGTTCCCCCTCTGCTCACCCCAAGAACAATGAATCATTTTGCCTGATGTACGTTATGCTAATTCGCCACTTGGTTTGTGATTCCGCAGTTTTTGGGCTGTAATGGCGGTGATTAACAGGTTTGAAATTGGCTATAAGATAATAACAGGAGTCATTTCTCACACTGTATCTTATTGATCGAGGAATCTTGCAAAATGATTGACTCCTCTCCTGACCCTCTAACTTGTAGCTTCCTGCCATTGGTGACACTGACACTGTTGTCCATGTATTGTATGTAACTACAGGCAAATCCTCCCATATACTGACAGCAGTATGTAATTGTGTCACTGCAGCTAAGGTTACATTGTTATTGATGCAACAAAGTATCAAGAGGATGAGGACAAATATCATCTGCTGGGGCTGATGAACTGTGTTAGGTGACATGTGACTATTAGATAGTCAACTCCTGTGCTCATCTGGTGGATCCTGTGTGACTTTTCCCATAGATACAACAGCTCAGCGCTCAGATCAGTGTCTGGGGTAGGGGGCTGCAATCGCAGAGTAGCCATGGAAACCAGATCCTGGAAGCAGCATGCAGGAGGGGGGATCTTCTGCAATCTAGGGTGGGAAAAGATTCCAGTGCATCTCGGATAAAACATGACACCTGTGTGCACTAATACACAGGACTCTGCAGACACTACAGGGGCAGCCATGAGACTGAGAATGGAGAAATTGACATAGTGTCGTACTGTACTAATATTCAGTCTGTTTAGGGACTAAAAGTCCAAGCATACCATGGGAGCTGCTTCTAGTGGCTCCATCGCAGTGCATGATGTACTGTTCTGATTGTGCCCATTGTAAGACATTCACAGGACAGGATCATTCATTCTTTGGGGTCTTCCCCCTCACATTACACTGGAGACATTCTTCCCATAAGTTTAAGAAGAATCTACAAGACTCAGTGATTCTTGATAGGTGGAGGCTGCAATTAGTGACAAACAGATGGAGCAACCCCCCCCCCCCCCCCCCCCCATCTCAACCCCCAACTCCAAACATTATATATTATAAAGCAAAAACTCTGTCGGAAGCAAAAGAGAAGCAACACTGAGAAGGAACTTCTACATGAAGAGAAAAATAGAGCAACACAACCAGATGTGCTGTATCCCACAGAGAGCTGCAGTCCTGTGCCCACACTAATGCTCCTCTATGAGGGAGACAGATGGCAGCCGGCAGGATCTACACTGTGTGCTTAATGCATTGTAGGGTATATATATGCTGTAATCAGTCATTTATGGGGTGTATGCACTGTGTGATCAATAGATTGTGGGGTGTATGTACTAGATACTCCTGTAGCTTCTGCTGGGTGGACACTGTATGATCAGTAGATTGTGGAGTGTGTTTACATTATAATCAGTAAATTGTAGGGTGTAAGGATTGTATGATCAGTAGATTGCGGGGTGTATGTAATGTGTGATCAGTAGAATGTGGGGTATATGTACTGTATGATCAGTAGATTGTGAAGTGTAAGTGTATGTACTGTATGATCAGTAGATTGTGGGGTGTATGTACTGTATGATCAGTAGATTGTGAAGTGTAAGTGTATGTACTGTATGATCAGTAGATTGTGGGGTGTATGTACTGTATAATCAGTAGATTGTGAAATCTATGTATTGCATGATCAGTAAATTTTGGAGTGTATGGACAGCAGATTGTGAAGTATATGTACTAGGTACTCTATAGTTTCTGCTGGGTGTACACAATATGATCAGTAGATTGTGGGGTTCATGCAATGTATGATTGTGGGGTGTATGCACTGTGTGATTGGTAGATTGTGGGGTGCATGTACTGTATGATCAGTAGATTTTGGGGTGCATGTACTGCATGAACAGTAGATTGTGGGGTGTATGTAATGTATGATCAGCACATTGTGCGGTGCATGTACTGTGTGATAAGTGCATTGTGGAGTCTGTGTACTGTATGATTAGCACATTGTGGGGTACATGTACTGTATGATCAGTAGATTTTGAGGAGCGTGTACTGCATGAACAGTAGATTGTGGGGGGTATGTAATGTATGATCAGTAAATTATGGGGTGCATGTACTGTGTGATAGTGCATTGTGGAGTCTGTGCACTATATGATCAGCACATTGTGGGGTGCATGTCATGATCAGTAGATTTCGGGGTGCAAGTACTGTACGATCAGTAGACTGCGGGGTGCATGCTATGATCTCTCCATACTTTGTAATGTATTAACCCCTGGATCCTCTCAGAGTCGCTGCTATCTATAGTATCACTGAGTCTACACGTCCACGCACACATTACACTTATATGACCCTCAAATCCGTCCTCACCTTACTGTCTCCGTCTGCAGCAGCTGTATACAACACTCGGAGGACACATATAGACCTGCATACTGCACCTATATCCTGTATGCCAACACCCGCAGCTCCCACATTACCCGTCATCTATCACCCGAACTTCTCAGTCCTGCTCTGTGCTGCCGTCTCCTCTCTCTAACTTTTCCTCTACACGTAAGAGATTCCTGCAGGTCTCTGAGACCGGGGCTCCCTGCAGCATAGTCACCTGATCCCGCTGTCCAAGGTGCTGATCTCCCGGTTTTCCCTGTTCAAGGAGCTGATTCCTCTTTTGTCCCCGATGCTGGTCTCCCGGTTACTGATCTACCGGTGCTGCTCTCCCGGCTCCCTCTGTTCTGCCGGTGCTGCTCTCCCGGCTCCCTCTGTTCTGCCGGTGCTGCTCTCCCGGCTCCCTCTGTTCTGCCGGTGCTCCGGCTTCTTGCACTGGAGCGGAATGATAATTCAGAGAGGGGCTCCTGTCTCATTAAGGAATGCGGTCCCGCGGGAAGGGGGCAGCACTGAGGTTCTCATAGCAAGTCATCCTGTGCAGAGGGGGCTTTATCAGAGAATATTGGGGAGGAGGGGTCCTGAGCCTCTATAGAGTCACATATACCTGCACCCGGGCAACAGACTGCTAGGAAACAGAAATTGGGCGGAATCTGGTATGAGAGAAGCTACAGGCAGATGTGCAGATATGAAGAGGGGATATAACTGTAGTGTGTAGGAATGAGTGGATATAGCTAAATTGCCTATAGTCACAGGGGTGCATAGAGTATACATTTGAGTAGTATTGACTGTAGTGTATACTATGGAGAGGATATGGCTGTAGTGTGTATATATTTGAGTAGTATTGACTACAGTGTATACTGAGGAGAGGATATGGCTGTAGTGTATACTGAGGAGTGGATATGACTGTAGTGTATACTGAGGAGTGGATATGACTGTAGTGTATACTGAGGAGTGGATATGACTGTAGTGTGCATACTGATAAATGGATATGAATGTGGTTTGCATATACATGACTCCATAGGACTGCAGTGTGTATAATGGTGGGAATAGAGTATACTGAGGAGTGCATATGACTGTAGAGTGTATACATTTGAGCAGATATGACTGTACACTGAAGTGTGCATATATATGGCTGTAGAGTATACCAAAGACTGCAGTGTGAGTACAGATGAGTGCATATGTTGTAGTGTGCATACTGAGGGGAGGATTTAGGGCTTAAACAGTCGAAAGTGTTTGCAGAGTTTTTTGCACATGTGAAAATCACGCCAACAACATGCGACAAAGCCATTGATTCCAATGGGTTTGTTCTCATGAGTGTGTTTCTCGTGCACAATTTTTATGTGCGATAAAAAGCTATACCTTGCGCTGTCTTTCTCACATATTTTTTATACATGCGAGATAACAAAGGTCTTGCCCTATCTTTCTGCTTTTTTAAAATTTTGAGCGCAATGGCGCTGGGTTTGAGCAGTAAAAGAATCTGCCACATCGACGAAGACTTCCAGGTTGTTTATGCGTAAATACGCTCTGTTGCAGCAAGCACATTTGCGCATATGTTCGTCTGTTTAAACCCATAACTGTAGTAAGGATATTGAGCAGTAGATATGGCGGTAGTATGTATACAAATGAGTGTATATGACTGCACTGTGTATTCTGATGACTAGAAGTGACTGTAGCGTTTACTGAGGAATGGATATGACTGTAGTGTGTATATAAACTGATGAATGGATATGATTTTAACCCCTCAAGGCCCAGGCCGTTTTGGTCCTAAAGGAACAGACACTTTATAGGGATTTTACACATATGGTGGTTTTACTGTACTATTTTTTTCTCCTTCAGCTACCAAAATTATTTTTGCAGCATTTTTTTCTTTTGACATATAAGGCTATTATTTTATATCTTTTCTCACTGACCTTTTTTCCCCATTTTTTTATTTTATTCGGGGTATATATATTTTTATTTTATTTTGTAATTTTTTTCACTTATTTTTGTAACTATTTTTTTCACCATCTATATCCTACATGACATAACACACGGCCTCTGGGGGTTACTCTTTAGTACATAGCGCTTATTGAGCGCTATATACCCTGGAAAGGAGAAGGCAGAAGTGGTTAAAAACCACTTCTCCCTTCTCTTCTGGGTCCTCTGCTGTGACTGACAGCCAAGGACCCAACCTGTTTCTGCTTTATTGCAGGAGCAGAGGCTTTAATTCCGTACTGCTATTGGCTTCTTCCGATGATCACATGCGCAAATACGCTTACCGCTATGGCGCGTATTTGCACATGAACCAGTCAAAAGTCTTTTTTTTCCTGTGTAAACTTTGCACTATTGCACGCTGAAAAGAAAAAGATGAAAGATAGGGCCAGACATGTCTTTTCTCGCACGTATAAAAAACTACGTGTGAGAAAGATAGGGCAAGACCTACATGCGAGAATCACACTAGTGAAAACGAATCACACCTTCAAATATGCTCTTTAGCTTAAGCCCTAATGGCAGCGTCACACAAGCGTAAAAATGCACATGGTCTTTTTGAATGCATTTTAGTGCATTAGACTGTACTTTTTGCACTGCTGGGGACCTTTACATTGGCACAGAACACACCCACGTCACGATTTAAAAGGCTGTGCTGCCTAATTGGTACTAGATGTGTTAGATCTCCCGCAAATTGCGTTGTGTAATGAGCCTCTATGGGTCCTTTGGTGCGCAAATGTGCACAAAGATAAAGCATGTTGCGTTTATTTATTTTTGCGTCCGCAAAATGTCCAAAAACTCAGAATGTGAAAGAATCCATCAATGGGTTCTATTCTTGGCATATTGTGTGCGCACATGTGTCCTTGTGAGGGCTCCTTCAAAAGAGCGTGTTTTTGCTCGTTAAGATGGCAATAATCCGGTTGATACCCGCATGCCAGCACACAGTAATGTCTTTTTTGCGCTCTAAATGCCAGTTCAGACGCGTGTGTTACTCCCTTTCTGTGGAATAGAATGGTTATTTAAAACCAAATTTGGGACAGCTATCTTTTTCTCCTCCGTTGTCCGCAGGGTTACACTCGGCCCCTTCGTTTTTTTTAACTTGCCATTGACTTCTATGGCAGTTTTCTGCGTAAAATACAGAAAGACAAAGAAAGTCCTATCTTTTCTCTCACGTATAAAAAAAAAACATGTGATAAAGATAGGGCATGTGAGAAACACGCTTATGAGAACCAACCTATTGAAATCAATGGCTTCATTTCATTGGGTTTTATGGACATCGGTTTCACGTGCGCAAAAACGTGCGCTAACACCCTTATCTTTCTTAGCCCTAATGTATACTGAGGAGTAGATATGTCTTTACTGTATAATGAACAGTAATTATCTCTGTACGGGAAAAAAACACAAGGGGGCATGCGCTAATATGCTCACCCTTGCAGAGTGTATAAGCGCATGAACCGGGTTTTTAAAAAAAATTTTTGGACTATTTAAAACTGTACACTATTGACAGTTGAGCATATGTGCAAATACGCTCACAACAATGGAGTTTATTTGCACATAAACAAGGTTTGGAGATGCCAATAATAAAGCGGATACGCGCATGTCAACTCATAATACTGTGAATTTTGCGCTCGCAATGCCAGTTCATACGCACGCATGATACTCCCTTTCCGTGGAATAGAATGGCCATTTAAAGCCTAATAAGGGCAGCTGTCTCCTTTTCCCTCCATTGTCCGTAGGGTCACACTCCCGCCATTGGTCTTTTTAACCTGCCATAGACTTCTATGGCAGCTTTCTGTGTAGTACGCAGAAAGATTGGGGAGGTCCTATCTTTTTTCGTGTGCAGGAATTGCGTGCAAGAAACATGCTCATGAAAATTAGCCCATTGAAATCACTAGGTTCACTTAGTCATGTTTTGTGGGCGTGAGTTTCATGTGCGCAAAAACGTGCACAAAGATGTTTGTCTGTTTAAGCACTAGTTGTGCAGTGAAAGCTTTTTTAGACGATCGTGATTTTGTCCTGTTGAAAATGGGGGTAGACATGTGCACACCCCCCATAGACTCCTATGGGAACCTGGTACTGTTGTACCTTGACGCCACTGGAAGTGGTGGGTGTGGCCAAGTTTTAGGGAGCTTGACAGTTAGGTCAAACCCCCAGTGCCTGATTGGCTGCACTCACCCCTCCGACGCTGATAAGGTGCACTCAACCCTCCGGCACTGTGTCTTCTGCTGGGCTGCGGTGAGTAACTGTGGCGCTTGCAGTGGCTTGTCTTTGGTTCTTGCTCTCTCCCAACCCCGGCGCTTGTTGTGGCATGTCCTCGGCTCGTGCTCTCTCCCCACCTGACACTCGCTGTGCCTTGTCATTGGCTCCTGCTCTCTCCCCTTTAAACTGCTACCACTTAGCCCCCCTTTCTGCCATAGTTGCTGAGGTGGCAGCTGCGCTGGTGGTGGGGAACTTAGGTGACCAGGGCAGCAAGGTCCTGCTGGCAGTGGCGGGGGAAGTGGGGTTCTGACTGTAGGGAACATGGGCAGCAAGGTCCTGCTGGCGACAGATGGGGGCCTGCGGTTCTCACCACAGGGGACACCGGCGGCAAGGTCCTAGGAGTGTGCACTGACCTTTGCCTGGGCTAGAGGGTTAGGGTTAGTTTTATAGTTAGCCTTACATTATTAGGTGTCAATGCTTCCATGTAAATGCTGGCCAACTAGAGATGAGCGAGCATACTTGGAAAAGCACTACTCGCTCGAGTAATTTGCTTTATCCGAGTATCGCTGTGCTCGTCCCTGAAGATTCGGGTGCCGCTGCGGCTGACAGGTGAGTTGCAGCGGGGGGGAGCGGGCGGGAGAGAGGGAGAGAAAGATCTCCCCTCCGTTCCTCCCCGCTCTCCCCTGCAGCTCCCCGCTCCGTGCCGGCACCCGAATCTTCAGGGACGAGCACAGCGATACTCGGATAAAGCAAATTACTCGAGCGAGTAGTGCTTTTCCGAGTACGCTCGCTCATCTCTACGGCCAACACTCACATGGAAGCATTTACAGCTAATAATGTAAGCCTAACTGTTAAAGAAGCCCTAACCCTAATCCTCCATCCCAGCACAAACTCCTTCCACGCTGCTCTCAGCCTCTGAGCTGTGCTGGGTCGCAGGCAATCAGAAGCTAGGAGCATGACAGGGGCGTTCCGCCATATAAGCCTGGACAGACGTCTAGCTTACGGTGGCATCAAGGTACAACAGTACCTGGGAACCTTTGGTGTGCAAATGCGCACAAAAATAAATCATGTCTCGTTTTTTTTTTGCAGGTTGATACGCATGCCTAAGGGCTTAAACAAATTAGTGTGATATGCTGTGATTATGCAGAAGAATAGAACACATTGATTTCAATGGGTTCATTCACACTTTTTGTTTTTTTGCAAAAAAATAGGACCTTCCTATCTTGTGCGTGTTCGCGCACCAAAGAGCCCCATGGAGGTCTATGGGAGGTGTGCAAACATGCACATCTGCCCACACAGGTATGTGCTAAACGCACCACATACCCGAGATCACCGGCACATTGGTAGACAAATGAGCCCTTTAGATCAGGGTAGGGTGATTTATCCACCCCCAAGTGAACAAGTGTTGTCTGCGTAAATTCTCTCCGTATTGTGCATGAGTGAGTGTATTACATTACACGCTCGTGTGTTGAAGCCCTAATGTCTATATAGATGAGTGGATATGACTGTAGTGTATACTGAGGAGTGGATATGACTGTAATATACACCATGGAGAGGATATGACTGTAGTGTGTACTGAGGAGTGGATATGGCCATAGGCTGTATACATTTGAATAGATATGACTGTAATGTATACTGAAGAGTGGATATAACTGTAAGGTATACTGAGGAATGGATATGACTGTAGTGTGTAACTAGATAAGTACATACACTATATTGAGGAGTGGATATGCCTATGCTGTATAATGAACAGTGAGTATCACTGCAATGTATATACAGATGAGGGCGTGTGGCTATAGTGTGTATACCGAGTAGTGGATATTACTGTAGTGTATGAGGAGTAGATATGACTGCAGTGTGTATGCTGAGGAGAGGATATGACTGTAGTGTACACTGAGAAGTAGATATAACTGTAGTATATATTGAGGAGTGGATACTGATCAATGGATATGATTGTCGTGTATACTGAATAGTGCATGTGACTGTAATATGTGATATACAGTATGCATTGGATATGTGTATGGTGTAGCTAACATTTTCTAAAGGATATATTCTTCCTGGTGAGAATTCTGTGTGTAGATTGTAGGCTCTTTTGTACATATTTCCTATCCGTCTCTTCTCTGGAGCTCACACACCGATCAATATCTATTTGTTTCTATGTAACGTCTCTTCCTCTGCCTCCTGCTGATATTCCAATGCAAATCCTCCCAACCCACTGCTACCTAATTACCTGTATCCATAGAACTCATGCCTGTCCATCTATCTTTCTTATTCTTCTATCTGTCTGCTTCTTTCTTTTCTTTTTTTTTCTAGGTCTCTTTCTTTTTTAATTCTTTCTTTCTTTCTCTTTATTTCTTATCTATCTAGGTCTTTCTCTCTTTCTTTCTTTCTTTCCTCACTTTTTTCTTATCTATTCAGGTTTCTTTCTTTACTCTTCTATCTATCTATTTATTATCTATCTATCTATCTATCTATCTATTTATTATCTATCTATTTATCCGTCCATGCGTCTGTGTATGTCTCTCTTTCTTTCTTTCTTTCTTTCTTATTCTCTGTTGCTTTCTTTATTTTTGTTCTTTTTTATTCCATTTATATATCTGTTTTCTTTTTCTTTCTTGGTCTATCTTTCTTTTTTATTCTATCCATCCATCTATCTGTCTATTTATCTGTATCTTTCTTTCCTATTCTATATTTCTTTCTTTCTTTCTTTCTTTCTTTCTTTCTTCTTCTGTCTCTTTACCTTTTTTCTTCTTGTCTATGACTCTTTCTTTATTTTTTTCTTTGTTTCTTATACTATGCAGGGGCGTAACTATAGGGGATGCGGTTGTACCCGGGCCCATGAGCCTTAGAGGGCTCATAAGGCCTCTCTTCTCCATATAGGGAGCCAAGTACTATGAATAAAGTATTATAGTTGGGGGCCCTGTTACAGGTTTTGCATTGGGGCCCAGGAGCTTCAAGTTACACGTCTGATTCTATGTATGTCTCTATCTTTCCTTTTCTTTCTTATTCTATCTATCTATCTATCTCATATCTATCTATGTTCTCTCTATCATCTATCTATCTATCTATCTATCTATCTATCTATCTATCTATCTATCTATCTATCTATCTATCTCCTATCTATCTATCTGATCTAATCTACCATAATACCCCATCTTGACCCAGTGGATTCTCCTCAGTCGGCTATTGCCCTGTGTCTCTTTCTGTTGTCACCTCTTTCTGCTCCCTCCTTTGCCTGTATTACCTTTGTGTCCCTGTCTCTTTCTATGTATGTCTCTATCTTTCCTTTTCTTTCTTATTCTATCTATCTATCTATCTATCTATCTATCTATCTATCTATCTATCTATCTATCTATCTATCTATCTATCTATCTATCTATCTATCTCATATCTATCTATGTTCTATCTATCTATCTATCTATCTATCTATCTCATATCTATCTATCTATCTATCTATCTATCTCCTATCTATCTATCTGATCTAATCTACCATAATACCCCATCTTGACCCAGTGGATCCTCCTCAGTCGGCTATTGCCCTGTGTCTCTTTCTGATGTCACCTCTTTCTGCTCCCTCCTTTGCCTGTATTACCTTTGTGTCCCTGTCTCTTTCTATCTCCCTGTCCATCAGTCACAGGCTGGGGGTCTCATGTCCCCGGCTGTCACCTCTCTGGATGTCCTCTTGTTCTAGCTGCTCTCTGTGAAAAGTGTTAATGAATTTGGGAATTGCTGCAACTCAGCACTGGGGGGCGCCGCGGGGACAAGCTGGTGCAGGCTGCGACGTGTCTTTGTCATGCAGGGAATGGATGCGACTCTATAAGTGGCCGGATCTGTGCTGTCATGTGGAAGACCCTGCGGTGGCATCAAGTCTACCATCAGCTCCTGCTCGTGACTGCCATAATATGCTCCTTCTACAACACAGCCACCTGCGGCCACAGCTGCTGCATCTCCTCTTACTTGCATCCAGGATGGGGATGGGATTCATTAGATAATTTACAGGATATCAGGTGAATTTTTATAACCTCATTCAGAATTATCCCCAGACTTTCCTGCAGGTGGGCACATGCCCATCAATCAATGCCACAATGTTTTTTAAAATCTGCACTATGCTGTTCCTCTGTTACTCTTCTTGGAAATGTATGAAGAAACTGACAACTGAGTGCCACCATTCTCCTATTCAAAGTGGTGTGTCCCTACACAGCCTGACATTGTTCAATTAGTGCTAACATGTCAATAATTTATTCATATATTTCCAGGAAGAGTAACAAAAGTACAAAACAATACAGAGTTCTCAGATGCTCAAAAATTAGTGCCCTATGGGTAATACAATTATTTACTAAACCAGACTTGTCAGGAAAACCAACATGTCTCCAGGAGAGCATAGTTTGCTGAGAAACATTGAATTCTGGGGGAAAAGTAATGTATGTAAACAGTGATCCCCCCAGCAGAATAATGAGTGCCGCTCTGGAGTATAATACAGGATGTAAGTCAGGATCAGTACAGGATAAGTAATATATGTACATAGTGACTCCACCAGCAGAATAGCGAGTTCAGCTCTGGAGTATAATACAAGAAGTAACTCACGATCAGTACAGGATAAGTAATGTATGTACACAGTGACTGTTCCAGCAGAAGAGTGAGTGCAGCTCTGGAGTATAATACAAGAAGTAACTCAGGATCAGTACAGGGTAATGTATGTACACAGTGACTCCACCAGCAAAATAGTGAGTTCAGCTCTGGAGTATAATACAAGAAGTAACTCAGGATCAGTACAGGATAAGTAATGCATGTACACAGTGACTGTTCCAGCAGAAGAGTGAGTGCAGCTCTGGAGTATAATACAGGATGTAACTCAGGATCAGTACAGGATAAGTAATGTATGTACACAGTGACTGTTCCAGCAAAATAGTGAGTGCAGCTCTGGAATATAATACAGCAAGTAACTCAGGATCAGCACAGGGTATGTAATGTATGTACACAGTGACTCCACCAGCAGAATAGTCAGTGCAGCTCTGGAGAAGGTTGTGTATTGGAGAGCTTTACAGGATCCAGGGTGTGATGAGGCTCAGGTAAAGCTCTTGCTGGGATCCCAGGAAGATTGCCCTGTTCTAGGTGTTTGCTTGTAATGGAGTCCTGAGCCTCCTCCCTTCGATCTCGGTTACATGGAGTTAGGTTGGGGTGCAGTGACATGGCCCAATCTGTCAGTGCAGCTGCACATCCGACAGCGCAGGGAGCGAGATGGTGACTTGCAGCTGGGCTTGCAATAAAGAAGGTAGGTTGCGGGCACTTCCAAAATTGGAAAAATGGAGTGACAGACAGGAGGAAGAGTCTGTAGTAGAGCCGGCTAGCAAGAAACCTGAATGAATTTGAGACTGCAGAAAAGCAAATAGTTTTGCAAAGGGAGAATCTGCGGTCTGCTAGGCTACAAAAAGACCAGGCAGCCTTTGAGGAGAATAAAGCTAAAGCTAAAAGTCCTACAAGATTGTAAAGACTGTATTAAAGTGTGGATGTGCAGTGTTCAAGGAGTCCACAGCCAAGGAGATAGCAGGGTAGATTGAGGCCTTGTCAAGGGGCTCTACCATCTCCTCCCCTGGGGGTAGCTCTGGGTCCGACCAAGTTACTGCTGGGGAAGGTCACAGGGAAAAGTAATCAGAGGTTACCAGTAGTCTTCTTTGTCACTCGTGTGCCACCGTTCAATCCTCTGCAGTGAACCTTGACAGTAGAATAAACAGTCCACACACAGGGAAACATTATGGAAAAACCGGGAACGGTCAGTAATGTCCGCTTACTGTAAGTGCAACAAAGTCCACTTTACAATAATGGTTTGGCACAATTACAACAAGAGAAGGTGGTGTGACGGAGGATTCTCGGGGTATTCCGGACAATCCACAGTCCTAGTTATCTGTGTGATTCTCGGCGACTCTCTCTCTCCAACCCCCTATCGGTCAACACTTACGCTTCTGGTGCCTTTCTTCTAGCTAAGCAACGGTCCTTGTCTCTCACTCAGTACTTAGTGGTAGCACTGGCATATCCTGGGTAGACTGGTCCCAGGCTAAGCAGAATGGAATCGCTCAGCTTCCTCCATTCCTTCCATACACAGACCAATCAATGTCTGTGTAGCTCACTGACAGACTTGCAAGCAGAACTTCTTGCACTAACTTGCATCCACAGACTAGACCAGTGGTGGCGAACCTATGGCACGCGTGCCAGAGGCGGCGCGCAGAGCCCTCCCTGCTGGCACGCATCGCCGTTGACCGCTCATCACGTTAGTGAATACTGCAGGGGCCGTGTCTCCCCTGCTGGTATTCACTCAGCTGCACTGCTAGCAGCATTGATCCCAGCCACCCTGTGACATCAGTGTGCAGCAGGGATCCTCCTCCCCCCTCCCCTGACGACTCCTACTACTTTGATCCGCGAGAGCAGGGGAGGAGGCGTTCGGCACTATTACCGCAGAGGCTGGTGTGGGGGGGGGGGGTCATTATTACCGCAGTGGCTGCTGTGGTGGGGGGTCACTATTACCCCCGGAGCTGCTGTGGGGGGGGGTCACTATTATCAATGGGGCTGCTGGAGGGGGTCACTATTATCGCTGGGGGGGTGTCACTATTATTTCTGGGGGGGGTCACTATTATTGCTGGGGGAGGGGGTCACTATTACCACTGAGGTATGTTTACATGTGGTGGAAATGGGCAGGGCTACTTCAAAATAGACAGGGTGCAGATTTTGACTGCTTTTTGGATGCGGAAATGCTGCAGAATTCCCCACAGAAATTTCCGCTGAGGACATTCTGCAGTATTTCCGCATCCTAAAAGCAGTCAAACTCTGCACCCTGTCTATTTTGAAGCGGCCCTGTTCTTTTTAGAACGACGGTGTAAAGTCAAACGTCGTGATAAGCCCAGCCCCCTGACGTGTTGGCACTTTGCGATAAATAAGTGGGTTTTGGGTTGTAGTTTGGGCACTCGGGCTCTAAAAGGTTCGCCACCACTGGACTAGACTGTACTCCCCAGACTAACCTCTACTTGCATCCTTGTAAATATATATATGACATAGTCACATGACACACAACATGATACATTTTCCAGACATAACCCTGACATTAACCCATTCAGTGCTGCAGAGATGCAATACACATAACTCTAGTGCACTCCACAATTAAGACATTGACAGGACAATGGCACGAGACAGATATATAACATTATGGAGGAGCCCCACTAACTCTGGGCCACTACAGATGGAGGTGAGGGAAAGAATTTTGGAAGAGTGCAGTCCCTTTAAGAAAATCTTATAAACAATGATCAGTTTGCCAAGATGGCTGCAGGACGAAGTGGCTACCAGCAGACTGATCAGTCCAGTGAGGTGACAGCTCAGATGAGGATGTCTTTCAGGATGTGCAGCAGAGTCAGAGGGGGAGCAGCCTGAACAATCTATGACACATTGCAGCTGAACAATCTATGACATATTGCAGCACCACAAGTACCAGCAACCTCCTGCCAGAGCAGATTGAGCTATCAACAACCTCTGGGGATTCAGATCTGGAGGAAGAAAAGCACGAGTTTGGCGTTCTGGTGCTGGAGCATTTGCACCTTCGAGAATCTTCCCCTTAGGCTGGCTGTCCACGGGCAATTTGTCGTAGCGTGTTCCGCTAAATTAATTGTACGCGGAGCACGCATGACACGCTTTCCACAGGATAACTATGGAAAGCGCTACCCAATGTACACGACCGGAAAATCGCATGCGATTTTCCGCTTGCGTCTAAAAATCGCAGCATGCTACGATTCTCCATGATGAACTTATCGTTAACAAAGGTTTATCACGGAAAATCGTCGTGACATTAGTGCTCCCCTGCGGCGAAATATCACTCGCGATATTCTGTCCCGCCCATGGACACTCAGCCTGATGTGGGGTGCTCATTTTGGCAAAGACCTACCAGAAATGCAAAGCTCAGGAGCAAAAAGGGAAGACAACAGCAGCTTCGTGTGCAGGATAAAAATGTATATTTGACGGGGAAAGGGGGGCACTGGTCTGGCTGCAAAGTCACTCCCACCCTGAGACCTTTAGGTTTAGACTCTGCAGTGAGTTTAGAACATGGGGATAAAGGAGTTAAACTGTCCCGGTCCTCTGTCACTGTTTAAGTTGGTGTGACAGAAATAACTAGTATGGCAGCCAGCACAGGACAATACAGAGTGGAGTCTCAAAAGGTCATGGTGGGTCGGTACTATTGGTGCCAGTAAGGCCAGTCTCCTGTGTGACAAGTTGGTCTACAAGAGTCTCTCGGTCCCAGGCACCCAGTGATTCGGAGGCTTCTGGCAAAGACAAAAAGAAGGGTAAAAGCAAAAGAAACACAAAAAGTATTTCTGCTGTAACACAGAGTACTGACCATGGGGAGGGCAGTGTGGTGTTTGTAGCTGCACAAGCTGGGGCAGCAGTGTCACTCCCTATGTCTACCAAGGCCCAGTTAAAACCTGGCCATAACCTAAGATCTGGCCTGGAAAGTGAGGGTGTGACTAGTGTGAATGGTGAAAGTACTTTTAAGTGCTCGGAGACCCAGGCTGCTCTTGGCGCTCCTACAGTGGCACCTACAACATAAATGGTTTCAGTTTCTGGGGATAGTCAGGAGGGCTCACAAGTTCCAGTCGCGCCTCAAGCTGTAACAACATCTGATAGGAGTTATGCCAGTGTCGCCGCTGGGGGGATTGGGTCCTTCTTGTCTCGGGCCTCTAGAGATGGCATTTTGCAACAGCGCCTTCTTGGGGTTTTACAGAATAGGGAAAGTTCAATTACAATTGAAGGTAGAGAGGCTTAGGTGCCCAAGAGGGAAGGTAGTGGAGCATCTGCTAAAATGGGCTTCAGGATGGTTGAAATCTTTGCCCTGATCCGTTCCTATGGCATGTCTGAGTTTGACATTGATTTTGTTCGCCCGGAGGATCTAGAACTGTTTGAGGGAATTATAAACTGATGAAAAGCGAGCCCTGCTGGCAAGACTTGCTGTCCAGGTAGTGTCTCGGCAGAATAAGATCAAGAAGGTGACCATTTTAACCTGTAATGAGTCATTTTCTTGCTTCCATATCATGACATGGATCGTTTGGTATGGAGAAGTGACAGAAATACCCAAAAAGAATAGAGACGAGCATTGCATCTGGTCTGGAGCCTGGATGTTTATGGTCAAGAGGAAACGTTCTGGAAACTCAGTGACTCACATAGCATCTGCAACCTTCCTCGGTAGGGATCGTCTTTTAGCTGCCTCCTGTGCAGGGATTAGGTGCCATCTGTGTGGTGATCTTGGTCACCCATATGGCCGCTGTCCGCGGTCCTTCGCCAATGCAGTCTCAGCCATTACAGATGGGGGCCGTGATGTGGCCTCTGAGGGGAGAGGACGGAAAGAGTTGGGGGAGCTCAGAAGCATGGGGAGAACTGGCAAAAGATAGCTGTTTAGCAGAGGCTTTTGGAAAAATGCGGATGGAGTAGGGAGCTGTTCCGGAAGTGAATTTTGCAGCTGAGGCTTTGAGGGACAGTGAGTTAGATGAAAAGGACAGGAGGGTCCAGAGGGAGGAGAATGAGACAAACTCTTCAAATTCCACCTGCTATGAAAGTGTGGATGAGGAAGTCAAGAGAGGGTTAGAAAAAAAGACATAAGCTAGGTGCCACGAGGAGGAAACAGAAATGGAATTCAAGATCTTCTTTCCCCTGGGCCAAGTGCTGAAAGGAGAAATCTGCTTGCCTCCAGTTTGACTCTCCAAGTTCTGGGCACTCTGAGACATCTTTTCCTACTCCTCTGAGAGAGAGATGGAGGGTAAGGTTCCCAGGGCAAAGAAAGGGTCAATGGGGGGTGCTAAGTCTCCCTCTTGTGGAGGTGTAGTTCGTTCCGGGGAGGGCTTACTTTGGAGCCTGGAGACAAGGATGACGGGGTTTGGGACCCATTGTATTATACACATTCATGTCCAAAAGAAGAAGCAAAAGGCTTAACTCTGACACTCACAATGGTGTAGTGTCCCAGAGTAGGGACCCTTCAGCACTTTAATATCTACCTTCTGTGGTGTGTATGTGTTTGTGCTGTTAAGTGTAGTAGACTGTGTATTGCTAAGTGTATTGGCCTTGTCTGGGTCAATGTAAGTTCATTGTCCGGCAATAGGATCACCGCACAGAGGTTCTTGATTGAGACACCCACGCATCTGCGTGTAGGGTGTATATTGGCTAAGGCTTCCTGAATAATTGTTCTTCCCAGAGTGTATGTGGAGTGACCCCTACCCCCCCTTCCTCCTCCAGAGTGCTTCAATTCCAGGACCGGTGACATATAGATAACGTGGACTATAGGGCCGTATTGATCCTGTGTATCCTCTCTACCTCTGAGCTTTAGCCTGTTTTTCTGCCAAAAGTGAACTGTACCTGTATTGCCTGTTAGTCAAGTTTATTGCAAGTAAAAGTTATACTGAGCCCTAACCGTTTCTAGGGAGCTGAGGTACTACACACGTCTCTGCCGCATAGAATAACGGTGTGTGGGAATGGTGGCGTCACGAGTGATATCTACTACAACCCCCCTCATCCCCTTTATTGGCACTCCTAGCCAAAGAAGTGTCGAAGCTGGCCTGCAATCCTGCTCTGGGCTTGGCTATGTGTAATCCCCCAGGGATCAGAGTCTGGTAAGTGCCACTGTGACACGTCAGCACTGAACCCTCCCAGCTCTTCACGTTAGCGAGGTGCCCAGGTTCACCTCTCTGAAGTGTTGCAATTCCTCCACAAATACTCATCTGGAAGAAAGCCCCAGATAACTTAGACTGGTGGGCTAATCTTCCTGTACAGAGGAGAAATTAAGGAAATAAATACGTGCATTTTTTGCTCAAATTGAACTGTTAAATTGAATTCTGACTACGAATTCTGAAAAGTGTGAACCGTTGTTAACTTCACAAGTGTTAAGTAAACTGTGTACCTTTGGTTTACTTTATCAACTCTGGTCTGGATCCTTTATTCCATCACTACCAGCATGCTTCATTGCACAGGTACTGGCGTCATGCAAACATTTCAAATTCTAGCCTGCATTGCTACTGTTATTGCCACTATGTGCAGCTAGGCTATGCTGCGTCTGGATGTTCCAGGTAGGGACTATAGAGCTGTCGTTGACAACCATCTGGTACCCCGCTGTCTTCACGCTAAGGTCTGTGCCCAACCGCCACAATGGCAGCACTCACTCTGCTGATGCTGGCATCAATTAACATTGCCAGCATTAAGTCAGGTACAGCTATATTTGTAGCCTTTTATTTTCTCGGCCGTATTGAAATCAACATTTTATTTTTGCTGAAGACCAGATTTGACAGCCATACATAAGATAAAAAGAGAGTGAATGTCATGTCTATTGAATTAGAAATGAGAAGGTGCCTGATCTTAGATGTCCTCAAGAAGGAAAAAGAACTAAGACTTGACAACATCTATAGTCAAAAAAGGACAGGAAGAGTCTATTCAAGCCCTACCTTTTTACCAGCCGTCAAGTTGTCTTTGGAGGAGACTTTAATCCAATCATAAGGGCCCGTGATTTGGAAGGTTTCAGTGACAGATGGTTGGCTTTTGACATTGTGGATCTTAACATCCGACACAACCCAGGCCACAAGAGATTCACCTTTTATAGAGGCAGGAGCAGGTCTAGAACACACAGGTTTTATTTTAAGGAGAAAGCCATCTCTTTGCCAATATCCGTTGTTAAAGTGGAATTTTATGACCACTGTCTAATATTGTTTTCTCTGAATGTTGCAGAGACCCTCCCCCGAATGGGCAAAGGCCTGTGGAGACTGAATTTGTCATTCCTGGAAGAAGCAGACATAAGACGGTTTTTGGAGGATTTTCTGCAGTCCCCTGTTGTATGTGTTAGTGATAGATTCCTTTCTTAGGAGGGTTGATCGTGGACCTATAGCAGGGGTTGGATGCCCCAGGTGGTCTGGGGGTCACTCTGAGGGCGGTAGCATACACTGACAATGTCACACTTTTCGTGTCCTTGAGAGGGGAGGCGGAGTTTGTGATGTCGGAGGTGGACCGTTACTTGGAAGCATCTAGGTACAGGGTCAACTGGGATAAGTGTGAGATTCTTTGTTTGGGAAGAGAGACCCTGTGTTTGTTCTCCGGAACACCCTTCTGGTGCCCCAGACTTCAGCAAATGTTTTTGGCATCAAATTTGGTCAGGGGGATTAACCCATGCAAAATTGGGTAGACAGACTGGATTATGCCACTTAGAAATTGAATCAGCGGAAGGGTTGGTCTTTGACCCTACCGGAGTTAGCGTGATCAAAACATACCTAGTCACAAGTCCCCAACCTATTAAATCATCTGTTTGTGGGTCTGATACCCAAATCTCCTTCGATTTTCCTTTTAGGAGACCGACCACTAAAGCTTAAATTTAGAGCCCATCAGCTCATTCATGTTAACTTTCCTTTCCAGGGGGAATTAATAGAATATCCACAATAATGCTATATGAAAGGATTCTTTAACCAATTTCCTAGGTACTTGGCAATCTTCGATTGACTATTTAGAAGCCCCAGGGCTACGTTATAACATATCTTCTAAGTCATCTATTATACAAATATTAGAAAATTGATATGGATCCTTGACAATCCCACGTTCTATACCCTTTGTTACCCCTTCCTAATATACTATAAGTGTGAGTATGATTTTCTAAGAAAGAAAAAGAGAATTTACAGTACTTCTAGACAGCAATAATTGGACCCCTGCGCTTGGAATTAAGAATATTGTACACCAGAATTTTATTTGTGGAAATTTTTAATAAAAACCGTTTAAACTAAAACATACCTGGTCCCTTTATTCGTCTACCTGGGCAGTATATGCATTTTACCAGAACCTCTCTGGACCTATCTCTACAACCTGTTCTTCCTAATGTTGTGGACAAATGTGATGATTATCCGTTCAGTCGCATCCGACCCCTGGTCACTCGATGGATCAACATTCAGCATGTATTTCTGTCTTTCATGGCTTATTTCAATTCTATGATTGACATGTTCATGGTGGCCTTGATTGTATCTAGCCATCTTGTTTTTTGTTATCCTGATCTTTTCTTTCCATTGACTCTTTCCTCTGTGGACAAATAGGTTGAACCTAATCAGGAGGGATGTTACGTACCACACTACGAGACTAGGGGGGATATCTATGGTCCACCCTGTGGTGTTTCTTGTAAAGATCAACATGGGTAACTTCATGCTATAGAGGACTCCTCTGTAGGTCTACTCCGGCAGGGGTTGGTTTTGGCCCTTCTTCCAGGAATGGGAGACAGGAGAGAGAGTAAAGGAAATTCGCACGCAGCCTGGATATTTCCAGGCTTACGCTATCTTGGCTCTAAAGGTGATACGCTGGTGGGATCTGGGGATGTGGTAGATCAGAACTCTGATGAAAAGGCCGTGTCTGTGCCTGGCTTATCATCCCCAATCCCAGTCGGGGGCTGCGAGTGCGCCATGAAGCCTTTTTGTTTTGGTTTGGGTAAAATGGAAATAAGTAGGGCTGCGAGTGAGCTGATTTTAGGCCTTCCGATTATGTGATTAGTGTATGATATGTATGTTGGTTTATTGAGTTTATTATGTGTTTGTATATATTCTAAGGTGATCAGATGTCCCAAATTAGGTGGGATAGTCTCACTTTGGGACCCTGTGTCTTGCCTTCCGCCGGGACCCCAGCGGGACAGCCATTTGTTCCGCTTTTAGGACTTTGTCCTGCCTTTGTCCCACTTTCAGGATGTCTGGTTACCATAGTGATTACAAGCTGGGGTGCCGCAGCTCCCAATCTTGTAATCACTTTGCAGCGCTGCGGCGGATGCACACACTGACATCACATGTTCTATATGTGCATCTGGGAACTTCCTCCCCTGACCTCTCCTTTTTCGTTCTGCGAGAGGAGAAGGGAGGAGTCGCTACTGCAGTTGCACACACACTTCCTCTCGCAGCAGCGTCAAGAAGAGGAGGAGCAGTGGCGCTCTGAAGACCAGGAAGAGGGTAGGTTTCATGGGTTTAATCGGTGTGGGGGGTCACTATTACTTCTGAGCGTCACTGTGGGGGACACTATTACTACTGAGGGCCACTGTAGGGGGTCACTATTGCTACTGAGGGTCACTGTGGGGGGTCACTATTACTGCTGAGGGCCACTGTGGGGGTCACTATTACTACTGAGGGTCACTGTGGGGGTCACTATTACTACTGATGATCACTGTGGGGGACACTATTACTACTGATGGTCACTGTGGGGGACACTATTACTACTGAGGGTCACTGTGGGGGTCACTATTACTACTGAGGGTCCCTGTGGGGGACACCATTACTACTGAGGGTCATTGTGGGGGACACTATTACTACTGAGGGTCACTGTGGGGGGTCACTATTACGACTGAAGATCAATGTGGGGGGGGGGTCACTGTGGGGCTCACTATAACTACAGTGTTTCCCTGAAAATAAGACAGTGTCTTATATTATTTTTTTTTCAAAAAGGTTTAACATGTATAGCTGCCTGGACACTATTTAAATTGACTTTTTTAATTAACTGTTAGCAGGGCTTAATTTTGGAGTAGGGCTTATATTTCAAGCATCCTCAAAAAGCCTGAAAAATCATTTTGCATCCTCAAAAATTCTGGAAAATCATGCTATGTCTTATTTTCAGGGTATGTCTTATTTTCAGGGAAACAGGGTACTGAGGTCACTGTGGAGGTCACTATTACTACTGAGGGTCACTATGGGGGTCATTATTACTACTCAGGGTCACTGTGGGGGACACTATTACTACCGGGGCTAATATAGGGGACACTATTACTAATGAGGGTCACTGTGGGGGACACTTTTACTACTGATGGTCACTGTGGGGGACACTATTACTACTGAGGGTCACTGTGGGGGACACTATTACTACTGAGGGTCACTATTACTACTGAGGGTCACTACGGGGGACACTATTACTACTGAGGGTCACTGTGGGTTCACTATTACTACTGAGGGTCACTATTACTACTGAGGGTCACTGTGGGGGGTCACTATTACGACTGAAGATCAATGTGGGGGGTCACTATTTCTACTGAGGGTCACTGTGGGGCTCACTATAACTACTGAGGTCACTGTGAAGGTCACTATTACTACTGAGGGTCACTATGGGGGACACTATTACTACCGGGGCTAATATAGGGGACGCTATTGCTAATGAGGGTCACTGTTGGGGTCCCTATTACTACTGAGGACCACTGTTACTACTGAGGGTCACTGTGGGGGACACTATTACTACTGAGGGCCACTGGGGGACACTATTACTATTGGGGGACACTATTACTACTGAGGCCGCTCTGTATGTGGCAGCATAAATCAAGCTGACTTACAGTATTTTTACACATGGCAGAAATGCTGCATTTCTGCATCCAAAAAATAGTCAACATCTGTACCATTTTGACTGAAAATCAGCCACGTATCTGCAGCTGATTTCGTGCTGTGTGATGCTCCCCTCACCTTCTCCGAAGGCTTCTCGAGGTCAGCGTTCCGAGGCTTCCGGTACCTAGCTGGTTGGTCAGGTGCAACACCACTGGTCAGGTGAGGCCACTATAGGCTGCTGGGAACTGGAAGCCGAGGAACGCTGACAGCGGAAGGCCTACGGAGGAGGTTAGGGGGCGCGCTGCATAGTATGAAATCAGTTGTAGGTACACGGCTAATTTTCTGTCAAAATTTGCACCAATAGCACTGATTTTGACTGTTTTTTGGATGCAGAAATGCTGCTGAATTTGCTCCCCGTCTTTTTTGAACCATCCCTGTACTTTTTATAACCACGGTGGTAAAATTGTACATCGCGATAAGCCCTGCTCCCACCACAGCCTTTCTTGCTGCTTTGACCCTGGGAAAATCTGGTCACCTTATATATTTATATATTCATGTTTTGGGTAGTATGTAGGTTGGGTGGGGAGTTGGGGGAAGTGGGATTCACGCCTTGAGCTGTAGCCTGGCATGTCCCGAACATTGAACTCTGGGTACGGAGTGGTGAAACGGGTGTGACCCCCAGGCTGCAGCGGGCACAATGTGGTTTATATTTAAGAAAAAAATAACCTTGGTGTGGCTTGGCACATCCTGAACCTTGAACTCTGGGCACGGACTTGTGAAGTAGACATAACCGCGAAGCTGCACTGGGGACCCCAAAAAACTATAATAAATTTAGGTAGATTGGTTATACGTCGGTTGGCTTAGTTTTTATGTTAGTATGTTTTGGTTAGTTATTTACGCTATTAATTTTATTTGTTTGGTTTCAGTATGGTTCAGCTGGACCTGTAGTTTGAGGTTCTATAGCTTTCTGTTCTTTTTGGTATATTGTGTTATATGTTGAGTCTGTGTGGGTGTGTGAGTGTACAGTGGTGGGAAAACTCCAGGCATGGGTATAAACTGATTTTTACTTCTGTTTGTGGATCATGGACCGATGGTGAAAGGCCTTATCCTGTTTATACAGTTATGTTATTGTTACCGTTTGGTATTTTTGTTATGTTTTTTTCTTTTCTAATAAAAGATCTACATGATAAGTAATATATGTACATAGTGACTCCACCAGCAGAATAGCGAGTGCAGCTCTGGAGTATAATACAGGATGTAACTCAGGATCAGTACAGGATAAGTAATGTATGTACACAGTGACTCCACCAGCAGAATAGCGAGTGCAGCTCTGGAGTATAATATAGGATGTAACTCAGGGTCAGTAGATGATAAGTAATGTATGTACATAGTGACTCCACCAGCAGAATAGCGAGTGCAGCTCTGGAGTATAATACAGGATGTAACTCAGGATCAGTACAGAATAAGTAATGTATGTACACAGTGACTCCACCAGCAGAATAGTGAGCACTGCTCTGCAGTATAATACAGGATGTAACTCTGGATCAGTACAGGATAAGTAATGTATGTACACAGTGACTTCACCAGCAGAATAGTGAGTGCAGCTCTGGAGTATAATACAGGATGTAACTCAGGATCAGTACATGATAAGTAATGTATGTACACAGTGACTCCACCAGCAGAATAGTGAGTGCAGCTCTGGAGTATAATACAGGATATAACTCAGGATCAGTACACGATAAGGCCGCTTGCAGACGGCCGGGTCGGATCCGGTAGCGAGAATTCTCTCCGCGGGACCCGACCCGAGCGCCTACAGAGAGCAGAGCGTACTCACCCGCGCCCCGCAGCTCCGGATCTTTCATGTGCCAGCTGCTGGGCAGCCGGCGCATGCGCAGACCGAAGCCGGCGGCGGGTGAGTGACGTTTCTGTATGGGGCTCGCAGAGAAATAGGGCATGCTGCGGTTTGTTTGCCGCACGAGATTTTGCGCGGCCAAACTGCAGCCGTCTGCATAGGATTGCGTTTGTTAACGCAATCCTATGCAGGCTTCCAGCGGCGGAAATCCCGCCACGGAATTTCCACCCGTCTGCAGGTGGCCTAAATAATGTATGTACACAGTGACTCCACCAGCAGAATAGTGAGTGCAGCTCTGGAGTATAATACAGGATGTAACTCAGGATCAGTACAGGCTAAGTAATGTATGTACACAGTGACTCCACCAGCAGAATAGTGAGTGCAGCTCTGGAGTATAATATAGGATGTAACTCAGGGTCAGTAGATGATAAGTAATGTATGTACATAGTGACTCCACCAGCAGAATAGTGAGTGCAGCTCTGGAGTTTAATATAAGATGTAACTCAAGATCAGTACAGGATAAGTAATGTATAGACATAGTAACTCCACCAGCAGAATAGTGAGTGCATCTCTGGAGAAGGTTGGGTGTGTGAGAGCTCTGCAGGAACCAGGGTGTGGTCACCAGTGAGAGGAATCTTACCCAAAAAAGTCTACAGGTGCTGGGCTTGCTCCAGCCATGGAGTCCCGGACCTCCTCCCTCTGGCTTCGGTCAGGGGGAGGGAGGACTGCACCCCAGGAGGGGAGAACACCTGGTCGGAGTGGCAGCAATGTCACCCTGACTCCCCTGGAGGAGCCCAAGAGGACCCGCAGCCAGAGGAAGAGAGTGGAGGACCATGCGGCAAAACAACGTTTGCAGGCAAGTTGGGCTGATCGCAGGGAGGGTGAGTCTGTAACGGATGTGGCAACCCGTATCGCCAAATATATGAAGGACTATGGACATGTCGGGAGGCAGCTGAATAAATATACGCAGGAGCTGCACGCTGCCCGACATGATGCGAAGCGGGCAAAATCCCGTACCAGGAAACTGGCCACATCACGGCAGATTGAAGCCTGTGAGGAGGCCATTGAGTTTTATGCGGAGGAGAGGGAAAGGATCCTGGAAAGAAGTGGACCTTTCAAAGAAAAACTGTTAAATGACGAAAGGTTTATCAAAATGGCGTCTGTGAGCAGCGGTGCTATTAAAGAGCGCTCTGCCAGGCACTCCAGCAGCAGCAGCTCGGTGGAATCCGATGCTGCTCAGGATGGGCGAGCTGGGTGCTCTGGAGAGCAGCAATCAGCACTGCCAGGTGGGACTACAGGGCCCAGCATCCCAGCTGAACAGGTCAGCCTGCCCTCCACATCAGGCGAGTCTGATTCAGAGGACACTGATGATAGCTGCAGCAGTAGTGGAGAGGGGGCGCTGATAATGCGGCAGATACAGCTGCAAGAGTCCCCAGAGAGGCTGCAGTCTTGCTATTTCGGGAATGATTTACCCCCGGAGACCTCAAGCAAAAAGAGGAGGAAAAAGGAAAAAACGTATATTGAAGAAAAGTTTGTTTATGTCACCAAGCACTCTGGTTTGGCTGCAAAGTCAAACCAGGGTGGTAACCCTGAGCTCCTAGTCCCGGGCTCTGTGGTGGGTCCGGTGCAGGGGACTGGGGAAGAGAGGGTTAATGCGGCCCAAAACTCCAAGCCCGCTTGTGCTAGTAGTGGGAATGGAGGAGTAAAGGAGGTGGAGAAGAGCATTGGGAAAGCGAAGAGTCGCGGCCAGTCCAGAGGTGCTGGCGCTGTTGGTCACGTCCCAGTGGGAGGGGGGCGTGATCCGGCGCCAGGTCCCACCGGTGGTGGCTTAGCTGTCCCCCCTGTGTCCCTAAAGCGCCTTTCCGGTGCGGAGGGGGCGCAGGGGGTGGTGGCTGGGTCTGCCGACCCTCCCACACATGGTAAAGATCCTGCAAGGAAAGTTGGAGGAACTACAACTCCTAGAGTGGCTAAGGTGGGCGGAGCTACAGCCACCAATGTCCAGAGAAATGTTGAAGTGCATCTTCAGCCACCCACCGGAAGTGCCATGGACTTGCCCTCAGGGCATAAAGGGAAAGTTAATGGTAAAGATTACATGGGTCCTGGTCCAGCAGCGAATGGAGAAGTGAGTGAGGTAATGGATGCGGCTGTTGGTACCCCTGCTGCCCCTGTTCCTGCTGCCCCTGTTCCTGCAGGAACAGCTGTCCCCGGTTCCCCGGCAAGTATGCCACCTTGTTTACGGGTGGGTGGGGCTTCGGAGGGTAGTCAGGGCGTGGGTCAGGATCCAGTCGCCCCTCCAGCGGCGACAACATCTGGTAGAAGTTATGCCAGTGTCGCCGCTGGAGGGAGGGGAGAGGCGTCCTCCTTGTCTTTGGGCTCTGGGGACGGCGTTTTGCAACAGCGCCTCCTGGAGGCCTTGAGGAGGGGGGAGAGCTCGATGAATGTAGGGGGCAGAGTTGTGGATTTGTCTCTCTGGGTGGAGAGACATGGTCTTGGTGCCTTCCGAGAACAAAGGGGGGAGACTGTCTGGTCCCTGCCGACAACCGGGCAGGACATTGGCCGTAGGAATGTGGCTCGTCTTCAGTGGAGAGGCAATGATGCGTGCCCATCCAGGAGTAAGGTGGTGGAGCTTCTGCTGAAGATGGGTTTCAGGGCAAATGACATCTATGCCCTGATCCATCCTTATGGCACGTCTGAGTTCGACATCAGCTTTGCTCGCCCGGAGGGCCTGGAGCTCTTCTGGGGGAATTATGAGCTGATGAAGGACGAGCCCGGCTGGCGCGGTTTCGCTGCACAAGTGGTAACCCGCCAGACTGGAGTCAAGAGAGTGACCGTTTTGACTCGTAACGAGTCCCTCTCTTGTTATGATATCATGACTTGGATAAGTCGGTACGGAGAGGTGGTGGACATGCCCAATAAGAACCGGGACGAACACGGCATCTGGTCCGGAGCCTGGACGTTTATGGTAAAACTTAAGCTTTCAGGGAATTCGGTGGCCCACATACCATCCGCGGCCTTCCTTGGCAGGGATCGTATCTTGGCCTTCTACCAGGGGCAGCCGAAGCTCTGTCACAAGTGCGGCGACCCCACACATTTGAGTGCAGCCTGTAACGTCATCAAGTGCGCTCTGTGTGGCGAGGTAGGTCATCTTGCGGCATCTTGTGCAGAGATTAGGTGTCACCTGTGTGGTGACCTCGGTCACCCATTCAGTCGCTGTCCGCGCTCTTTCGCCAATGCGGTCATGGCCCCAGCGGAGGAGAGCCGTGAGGTTGCTTCTGCAGGGGAGGGGACCAGCAGAGGCGATGGAGCCCAGGAGCCAAGGAAGAACAAACATGCTGGGGCAGCCAAGCTAAGGCGCCAAGAGAAGCGCGGAAGGGGCAGGGAGCTGGTAGAAACCCAGGTGGCAGGTGGGTCAATGCTGGCCCCTGCTCCGGACGCAAATCATGTGGCTGAGGCTCCAGGGGACAGGGAGCTGGATGAGGAGGTCAGGAGGATCCAAAGGGAAGAGGATGCCACTTATTCAGATTCTTCCCACTATGAAAGTGTGGGTGAGGGCAAGGATGAGTGGCAAAAGAAAAAGCGCAAGCAGGGCTCCAAGAAAATGAAAAAAAGGGAAGGGAAATCTTCCCCTGCAACGGGCCAGGTGCAGGAAGGCAATCCAAACTCTCCTCTTGTTGGGCTCTCCAACAGGTACCAAGCTCTCTCGTCCTTGGAGGGAGAGGTGCCTAGGACAAGCGTGAGGCCTACAGGGGGTGCTGAGCCTTCCTCTTGTGGGGGTTTGGTGACATCCAGGGGGAGGGCTGGCCCAGAGCCCAGTGGCAAGGAGGACGAGGTTGAGGAGCCCCTTGCCATGGACCTTTCAGTGTCCAAGAAACGTGGCAAGGGGTCATCCTCAGACCCTGATGAGAAGGGGGGTGGGAAGAAGAAAGCCATCTAACTCAATCACCAATGATGGCGGCACCCGCTCCGTTGACGCTGGCATCCATTAATGTTGCCAGCATTAAGTCTGATATGGCTAGATTTGCGGCCTTTGATTTTCTCGGCCGCGTTGAAGCCGACATTTTGTTTTTGCAAGAGACCAGGCTGCCAAATTTGGCAGCTGTGCACAAGGCAAGGAGGGAATGGAGGTCTGGTCCATCTTATTGGTCTCTTGCGGCCGAGCCATATAGCGGAGTGGCTGTCCTTTTTACCGCAGCGGTTGAATGCCGACGGGTTATTGAGTTAGAAATAGGGAGGTGCCTGATCCTGGATGTTCTCATGAAGGGACAAGAGCTTCGGCTAATCAACATCTATGGTCCCCAAACCAAGCGGGACCGCAAGGATCTCTTTATGAGGATCAAGCCGTACCTTTTTACTAGTCGGCAGGTGATCTTTGGGGGTGACTTTAACGCAGTCACGAGGACCCGTGACAGGGGAGGCTCCCTAGGCAAGCTGACTTATGATAGCGTCGCGCTTAATAGCATAGCTAGCGAAGCTCGCCTGGTGGATGTCCACATCCGGCACACCCCAGGCCACGCGGGTTTCACCTATTATAGAGGCGAGTGCAGGTCTAGAATAGATAGGTTTTATTTGAAGGAGGAAGCCATCTCTTCACCAGTTTCTGTTGTTGAGGTGGAATTCTCCGACCACTGTCTGATTTTGTTTTCCCTGAATGTTGCAGAGACCCCCCGGATGGGTAGAGGCTTATGGAGGCTGAATTCATCACTCCTGGAGGAAGCAGAGATAAGACAGTCCTTTGAGGATTTTCTGCAGAGCCAGGTACCATTACTGGATCTTTGTAGCAGTAAGTCAGAGTGGTGGGAGATGTTCAAGATCAGGGCTGCGAGGTTCTTCCGCCAGCTCTCTAGCCTCAGGAGCCTGAGTAAGTATCGTCTTTATCAGGGCCTGAGGAGGAAACTCGACCATCTCGTCTCGACTGGAGGTAGCCGCGAGGAGATCTCCAGAGTGAAGTCTTTGCTCAAAGGGTGCCAGTATAATAGGCACGCATCTTTGGTTTTTGAGAGGGACTTCGGGAAGTACCACTCACCTGACCCTTACAGAAACTGCAAGATGTCAGTGAATCGTAAAGTTGTCACTGGACTGATCGACGGTACGGGATCTCTGAACAGGTCCAGATCAGGGATTCTGGAAGTCATCAGATCCTTCTACTCGCACCTTTTGAGGAAGAGGGATCTAGATCGAGATGTGATGTCGGCTTTCCTGGCTGAAGCTGTTCCTGAGCCAGGGGATGACCTCTCCCTTAATGTTTTGACAGAGGAGATCAACATAGAGGAAGTTAAACTGGCGATTGATGGGCTTGCGCTCAAAAAATCGCCAGGACCGGATGGCTTAACATCTGAGTACTATAAGACCTTTAAGGACCTCTTGAGTCCCCTCTTGACTGAGGTTTTCAATGAGTGTCTTTCCTCGGACACTCTCCCAAAGTCAATGAGGAGGTCGGCTTTGATCCTTCTGTCAAAGGGTAAAGACTCGAGCCGTATTGAGAACTGGCGTCCCATAGCGCTTCTCAATACGGACAGGAAGGTTCTGGCAAAAGTGCTGTTTAATCGGCTGGTCAAGTTTGCACCCCGGCTCCTCTCGGGCGCCCAGCATTGCTCTGTTCCAGGCCGTAGCACCTTTAGTGCTGTTCTAGGTGTCCGGGAGGCAGTGGAGCAGGGTAGGGCTGGTCACTGGGAGGGGTACCTGCTGTCCTTGGATCAGGCCAAAGCGTTTGATCGGGTTAATCACGAGTACCTCTGGTCTGTTCTTCTGAGATATGGCCTGCCAGTGGGGTTTGTCAATTGGCTCAGGACATTGTACGCGGGGGCTGAGACTTTCCCGCTAGTGAACGGTTGGGTCGGCCACCCATTTGAGGTTGGGTCTGGCGTCCGTCAGGGTTGTCCTCTGAGCCCCTTGCTGTACGTGTTTGCCATTGATCCTTTCCTTAGGATGATTGATGGTGGGCCTATGGCGGGGGTCGGGATGGATCGGGCGGTGCCGGAAGCCGCCCTCAGGGTGGCAGCGTACGCTGATGACGTCACCGTCTTTGTGTCCTCGAGGGGGGAGGCAGAGTACGTGATGGCAGAGGTGGATCGCTACTCGGAAGCATCCGGGTCCGGCATCAACTGGGATAAGTGCGAAAGTCTCTGGTTAGGAAGGGGAGATCCTACATTTGGTCTCCCGGACACCCTTCCAGTGCCCCAGGACTCGGCTAAAGTTCTCGGCATCAAATTTGGCCGGGGAGATTACCCCATGCAAAATTGGGTGGTCAGGCTCGATGGTGCCACTCAGAAGGTGGCCCAGTGGAAGGGTTGGTCTTTGACCCTTCGGGAAAGGGTTAACCTGATCAAAACATACCTGCTCCCTTTATTCATCTACCTGGGCAGCGTATGCATTTTGCCAGAACCTCTCTGGACCCGGGTCTACAACCTGTTCTTCCTAATGTTGTGGGGGAACAGGTTGAACCTAATTAGGAGAGATGTCACATATCGCACGAGGAGACTAGGGGGGTTATCTATGGTCAACCCCGTGGTGTTTCTCGTAAACACCTTTGTTAAGATCAATATAGGCAACCTCTGGCAAGAGAGGGCTCCTCCGTGGGTATTCTCCTGTTGGGGATGGCTTCGGCCTTTCTTCCAGGAATGGGAGACAGGAGGGCGAGTGAAGGATCTTCGCACGCCGCACGGGCATCTTCCGGCTTACGCTACCGTGGTTCTGAAGATGATACGTCGGTGGGGTCTGGGGATGTGGGAGATCAGAACTCTGTCGAGGAAACTCCTCGATAAGAGGGTTCTGTTGACCCATTTCCAGAAGCCCCTGGCGCTCAAGGACTGCCCAAGTCGGGACCTGGAGGGAGGGTTACGTTTATTGAATTCTGACAGGATCCCCTTGAAGTTTTGGGACTTGACTTGGCGCTGTTTCCACGGGAGACTGTATGTAAGGGGCAACTTGAAGAGCAGGCCACTGGTAGATAGGGGTTGCCCCCGCCAGGAGTGTAGCAACGTACTGGAAAGCATGGAGCATTTCCTGCTTCAGTGTCCCTTTAATACAGAGGTGTACAAACGGGTGGGAGCCTCCATTGGTTGGCCCAGGTTGGCACGCCTCTCGTATGCGGAATGGGTCTATGGGGCATTCGGGGACCTTGGTGGCAGGGACCGGTGCACTTTATTCTTAGTCAGCCTAGTGGTTAGGTTTCACATTTGGAACGCACGGTGTCTAGTTTCGACGGAAGAGAAAATCCTCCCCGTGGATGAGGTGAATAGAAACATCCTGGGTGACCTGGTGAAGGTGCACTCTCTGGATTATGAGAGGTTGGGCACGACTAAGGCCTCTCTCCTATGGAGAGGGTTTGTATTTCGTTAGGGACAGTCTTCTTATTGTTAGGGTCTTTGTAGGGACAGAATAGGGAGAGGTAGGGACAGTTTCTCTGGAGTAAGTTTTAGGGAAGGAGTAGGGACATTGTAGGGACAGATTAACTATAGGGATAGTTTTTCTCTATTTGGTCGGTGCCCGGCTTATCATATCCAGTCCTTGTGGAGGGCTGAGTGTGACACTAGTAGAGTTTTTGTTTTCGGTCAAAGATAAAGTATGTACGGCTGCAGGTAACTGAACCTTAGGCTTTCGGGTATTAATATGTAGTGTTGGTTTGTAGTTGTGTAGTATAAGAGATGTTATATGTTATGTTATGTTTTGTTTTGTATATAGGGTGAGGGGTTATAGATAGGTTGGGTGGGGGTTTATTGGGGGGAGGGGGGGGGGATTTATGCCTCAGCCGTAGCTTGACACGTCCTGGACAATGAACACTGGGCACGGACTGTTGGTGCGGGCGTGGCCCTCAGGCTGCGGCGGGCAGGGTGTGTGTATGCGGTGCAGCTCGGCTCGTCCTGGACATAGACATTGAGCACGGACTTGGGATGCAGGCGTGGCTCCCAGGCTGCACCGTAGGGGGTTGTTTGGGGTGTGTGGTGGTTTGGTCTGGATATAGGGTTAGTTTAGGATTATGTAAGGTTTTATTTTTTTTAGGTGGTGGGCATTAAAAAAAAAAAATAAAAAAAAAAATTAAAAAATTAATAAAAAAAAAAAAAAAAAAGGTATTGGGTTGTTCTTATTGTTACTACTTTTGTTATTTGCATTATTGTTATTATATAATTGCTTTGGTTATTAGTCGTCTTCTTTCTTCTTTTTTTGGGATTTCAGGCTGGATCCTGTGAGTTAGGGATGTTTTCTCACATGTGTGTATATTGTTATATGTAGTATGTAGTGTATATGTATTGGTGAGGATGAGTGAGTGTAGTTTGGATTGCAGGTTGGTGTAGTGTGCTGTGTGTATTGTTTGGACCAGATGGACCTTTTGCTTTTGTTCCTTTGTCCTGCAGTAAGGCAAAGTACAGATAATATAAGTGATGATTTGTTTTTGTTTTATGTTTATGTTTTATGCCAAGTGAGCGATATTTATGTTCTGTTTATTGTTATGTTTTTCACTTTTATAATAAAAGATCTACAGGATGTAACTCAGGATCAGTACATGATAAGTAATGTATGTACACAGTGACTCCACCAGCAGAATAGTGAGTGCAGCTCTGGAGTATAATACAGGATATAACTCAGGATCAGTACACGATAAGGCCGCTTGCAGACGGCCGGGTCGGATCCGGTAGCCAGAATTCTCTCCGCGGGACCCGACCCGAGCGCCTACAGAGAGCAGAGCGTACTCACCCGCGCCCCGCAGCTCCGGATCTTTCATGTGCCAGCTGCTGGGCAGCCGGCGCATGCGCAGACCGAAGCCGGCGGCGGGTGAGTGACGTTTCTGTATGGGGCTCGCAGAGAAATAGGGCATGCTGCGGTTTGTTTGCCGCACGAGATTTTGCGCGGCCAAACTGCAGCCGTCTGCATAGGATTGCGTTTGTTAACGCAATCCTATGCAGGCTTCCAGCGGCGGAAATCCCGCCACGGAATTTCCACCCGTCTGCAGGTGGCCTAAATAATGTATGTACACAGTGACTCCACCAGCAGAATAGTGAGTGCAGCTCTGGAGTATAATACAGGATGTAACTCAGGATCAGTACAGGCTAAGTAATGTATGTACACAGTGACTCCACCAGCAGAATAGTGAGTGCAGCTCTGGAGTATAATATAGGATGTAACTCAGGGTCAGTAGATGATAAGTAATGTATGTACATAGTGACTCCACCAGCAGAATAGTGAGTGCAGCTCTGGAGTTTAATATAAGATGTAACTCAAGATCAGTACAGGATAAGTAATGTATAGACATAGTAACTCCACCAGCAGAATAGTGAGTGCAGCTCTGGAGTTTAATATAAGATGTAACTCAAGATCAGTACAGGATAAGTAATGTATAGACATAGTAACTCCACCAGCAGAATAGTGAGTGCAGCTTCTCTGAGCAGCTTTTTGCTGTCTTGTCAGTGAGACGATGCACCAGCGAGTGTGAACATACAGCAGAGAGGATAATGATTTTGTGATTTAATAGGAAAATAGCTGATATTCATTCCCATATATCACTCTTGTAATGTAAAATGTCCAACTCTCTTATTCGGCATTTCCAGCCCTCTCATTATATTGTACAGTAATTGCATGTTGTCTGGCAGTCACAGCTTATAATCAGGAGCATTGTAGATGAGTATCATCACCATGATGGAGGAGGACTGAGCGGAGAATCGCCCACTGCAGCTCAATGTCAGAGGCAAGTGGGAAGCAGAAGGTGGAAGGAAAAGTGTCACACTTAGGTAAAGGCGACATCAATCATCAGCACCAGACCTGACACAGGACAGCTAGGATGCTGAGGGTTGTAGACACCAGTTTAGCCTCAGTCATAGAGAGAAATGAAGACAGATGAAAGTAAAGCAGCAGCATGGGAATGCACAGCTCTCCGCAGCCGGAACCAGGGACACAAAGATCCATAGTGTAACCAATGTTAGAACAGAGCTCCATAGTGTGACTGCTCTTACAGTAGAGACTCACAGTGTGACCGCTCTTACAGTAGAGGCTCCATAGTGTGACCGATCTTATAGTAGAGCTCCATAGTGTGACCGCTCTTATAGTAGAGCTCCATAGTGTGACCGCTCTTATAGTAGAGCTCCATAGTGTGACCGCTCTTATAGTAGAGCTCCATAGTGTGACCGCTCTCACAGTAGAGGCTCCATAGTGTGACTGCTCTTACAGTAGAGCACCATACTGTGACCACTCTTACAACAGCAGCCCGATTGGGAATATTTTTCAGACATTCCAGCCCAGGTAATCACACAATGTTTGTGTCTACTTACTCGGGTGGTGGAAGAGGCATTTTCTTTTCCTTAAGCTCCTCTCTGGCAAAACAGAGTAACTGGGATTTGTAGGCGGATCTTCTATTTGTCTCCCATTGGACTACAGCATCAGGCAGTGTAAGATGACCAATGCAGTTTCTCATCACTTCTTGTGATGGGATCTCATGCCATGCCCATAAACAGGGCATGCCCAAAAAACTAAGACTGATTGGCTATTCCCTGAGGAAAAATAAGAATTGTTTGCTGTGACTCTGTAGTTTTTAGGAGTGAGATGGAGAGAGTATGTACAGCAGGGGTCCAGGATTTTTTAGGAACTTCTGAAGAGATTGTGTGTACGGGAGAGCACCAACAGAATGGCTAGAATGGAATCAGGATTACCCCTGCATCATTACAGTAAGTGAGGGAGGCCTCATAAAACAACGAACAGTGCGCATGCTGAAAGCATTTACAGTCCTGAATCCCAAAAGGGATTCAGGACTTCTGCTTTGACTCCAGGACACCGCATCCAACTGAAACATAAGACTGAGTTTGTTAACTGGCTCTAGCTGGACACCCAGGATGGTCGGTCCAGGAACTATTGTTAGAACTTTGTCAGAATCCTCCCATTACAGAGTTTCTTTAACCCCTTCACGACCAAGGACTTAGGGGTACGTCCTGGAGACGCACTGAAAGATGGTGGAATGTCTGTTTTTTTTCATTTTACTGTACTTCGAATTTTTAAAAAGTTTTTCAGTACATTATATGGTACAGTAAATAGCACCATTTAAAAATACAACTCATCCCGCAAAAAATAAGCCTTCATACAGCGATGTCGATGGATAATTAAAGGAGTTACGATTTTTTTGAAGGGGAGAGGAAAAAACGAAAATGGAAAAAGAAAAAGGGTCCGCGTCATTAAGGGGTTAAGGGCCATTTATATGGGATGATTATCATTCAGAATTGTTCAAGCTCCCATGGAAATATTAACAATAGTCGTCCTTTGTAAATGCATACAGCGACTGAATGAGAGTTGTTCAGTCATTCAGTTTCTGCATGCAGAAAACTGAATGACTAGCCGTTCAGTATAAACAGCAGCTGGTCACTTCTGAATGACTGTGAATGGAGGCAAGCGGGAGAAGAAAGCCAGAAGCACTTTCAGATACTCGCTACTGTGTAACAGCACAGGATTGAGCATCACTGGGACGAGCTGTTGAGCATCAATTGTCCGACAACTTGAGCTGTCCAAATGGGATATTAATCAATCTGTTGTCTGTATGCAGTGAGCTGCTAATATGACCAGTTTCTGTTGAAGTGCATCCTGTTCTAATTCAGGGTTAGGGCGCCCACCCACTGGCGATTTTTTTCCTTGCGAAATTCGCAGCATTTTTTTCTCTGCAGGGGTCTATGGGACTTGTAATGTTAAAATCGCGATCGCGCGAAATCGCGATTTTGCGCGATCGCGATTTTAACATTACAAGTCCCATAGACCCCTGCAGAGAAAAAAATGCTGCGAATTTCGCAGGGAAAAAAAATTGCCAGTGGGTGGCCGCCCTTACAAATAATTGATATTTGATATAACATATAAAAAGTCTTTCTTACTTTCCATCATTGTTATTCACGCTCGTATAGTGACTCCGTAACATTGATGTGATTGCTGTAGTGAAACTGCCTACCCATATTCCTCCTTACAATATATTAGTTGTTCGTATTCTGGTACTTGTGTTGCGTATCTTCACTGCAACATTTCTGGCATAGTCAGCAGGATACAATGTCGGACACGGAGGTGCATAGTGCAGATGCCAACATGACAGTGGTGGGCCCTATTGTAAGTGGTGGAACCCCTGCAAGGGTCTTAGCAGTTGGCGCCATTCTAAGCCATCTGACCGAATAAATCATGCTTACGGATTGAATAGCCCAACTCTGAAGTGTCATTTGGCTATAAAATGTGGCTCCAAAGTTACAGACTGAACTGACCTTCAATGCATTGTAAAGGGTTGTATGGTAAACTGTACTATTGCTACCTGAAACTGGACGCTAAATTGTGGATGTTATCATTGTTTCTAGAGGACGTTTATGGTGAAGTTCTTAGTGCCAGGAACTTCGGGGCTCAATTTTTTACAAGGGTCCAAAAAGAAGAAGAGAATACACCGCAGTATGCGAAATGCTCCAAGGGTCTAATGTACCAAATTCTAAGAGATCAATTCCTCCTTGGCTTACACAATGTGCCACTGTGTCAAACATTATGAGAGGGAGTCCTGGTTCATCCTTCGCTGACATTCCACCAATTGCCCAATAAATCTATTGCCCAGAGTCAGGACAAGAGCTATGGCCCTTACGCAAACCATCAAAATAGGCCAAAGTTTCTATTTTTTTACTTTGTTGTCCACCACGTATCCTGGTACTTGTGCTGCTACCTTCACCGTAGCAGCATCCCTGTATTAGCTGTAGCAGAGATTCTCGCTATAGGGCTTCTTGCGTAATGTCTTACATAGATGCTCACAGATTTCTATAAGTGACATTTAACACTTTACTACCCCAGCAGCGTTATCTGATCAGCTAGTAGCCAGGGATCTGAAGAGTGGAAGCGTTTTTATTCCTCCCTTCATCCTCCACTTATACCACAAGACTCTTCTCTTCTAATCTGGAGTATCAGAGTGTCTTGTCCACATTCATGATAGAGAGGCGGCTGCACATATGTAAGGGGGGTATAGTTGCAGCTGGCTGTTTTATTGTTCATTTGATGTTCTGCTGTGTCAGTAATTTGTAAAGTACTGTGATTTTAAAGAGAGGAGGGAACAAGAAACAACTTTTTGAGCAGGAGGAGGAGACAGGAAATAGTCAATGCAGCTATGCTGCAGTGCGGGAGCTGGGGATACTCCCTTGAGTGTGTGCACCTATGCTGTGGAGTGAGGAGCAAGGAATTTCCAGCCACCCCCCATTCCCCTTGGTGTGAGAGTAACTGTGGTGTGCAGATTAGTCCTATAGGTGTGAGTTTGTCAATGGGATAGTGGTTCTTTTGGACACAGGCTAAACTGGATACAAACATTGGAGAGACTTCTGCCTGCTTGTTCCCCTCCATTTTGCCCAACAACCTTGATGTGATACAGAGCTGCTCGAGACTACATTGCTGGTCACCAGTTAAGGAATTCTGAGAGACCCATTACACTGGGAAAAGAGGGATTAGATAGAAACCCTGGTTTCCAGGTAAGGATTTTGAGAAACCCGATAAACAGGTACTGTACTTTTAACACAATACTGCTAATGTGGATCCTCTGTAATAGCCGACTGGTCCACGGTTGTGAGTCACTCCGGAACAGGACATAAACTGTTTATCTGTTTCCTTTTATTAAAGTTTGTTACTGAAAGCATATATGTCAGCTCCTGACCCCTATGTGAGCTATCCTCAGAACCTCTGTGCTACCAATATTATCCCAGTAGCATCGGGGAAACCCTGACCCATACACCAGGGACTCCTCAGACATACATGTCTACTTTTCACTGAAGACAATTGGAGATAGAGTGGCTGGATTTCTCATTGACTTCATTATAGTCTCTTCTTCAGGTTTCTCCATTCTTGGATTCAGTGGCACTTAAGGGTATAAAAGATCCAACATCAAACAATGAGCCATAGGAGTCTTCAATGTTTTTTATGTATTTATTTTTATTCTTTTGTATGAATAATTTATTTTTCAATAAAAGGAAATAAACAATAAATATGACTAAAATAAAAAAAGTATATGAACTGTAAAAAGAGGGAAAAAACTAGACAAGTAATGAGGTGACCAACAGAAAATAAAACTGGCATAAAGCTTTGCTAGCAGGATTACACACAGGGTTTAGTAAATGGAAATGTTCCAAAGACAATTCTAAGTGCTATAGATGGCCACAAAGAAAATAGCAGCCTGGCCAACATAAGTCAGGTATTAAAGTAGGGGAAAAAAAGGGGGGGGGGGGGGGTGTCAATGGTGAAGCCTGGATTTTACACCAGTTCACTCGGGGCTGTGTCTATACTCAGGTCTACCCTGCTATGACACACTTTATCATTGGCAGCATCAGGTGGCTTGTTGCATGCTCATATGTAGCACAATCATTAGCATTACTTTACACTCATATTTAATAGCAGCGAGGCATCTGTAAAAAAAACTCAAGCCTTCCAGACATTTGTCCAATAACAACATCACTTCCTGGAACGTAGCCTCTTCTGCTCCGTAGGGGCCACATCCTTAAACCCAGAATGTACCAAGTCGTAGACATCACTACTCTCGAGGTTCCGTGCTTTGCATAAACTCTCTCAACACTGTCTATAAATGTCCAGGCTCAAACCCGGTAATAGTGTCTGCTACTACTGTTTCAGATTCCATTAAATCATTACAGTCCAGCTAATTACTTTTTGCATCCTTGCTACCCTCACAGCAGGCCTGCTGACTGTTTAGTCCCTTACAGTCAACACACTGAGAAATTTTACTGAGGACAGCCTCACTTACAGTAGTAGCATGGTTGTTCTGGCTTCCACCAGTTCTGGTTAGTCCTGAATCAGGAGCATGCATCGACCATGGATCTTCAGAAGTCCTCTTCAGTACTACTGGTTGTCCCGGGGACCTCCAACAGCTATGGACACAGTGCTGGCTCTCTTTTCTGCAGCTTTTCTCTCCTCTGAAGGCAGATGCAGCACAGATCATAGCATGTCTATATAGCTCCAGGAAACTTCTACTCTTCGCACCCCAGTCATGGAGGCCTTTTCAGTCCTCCATCCGATGGTCTCCTGCTGTGCTCCTCAGTATGGAGACAGCGTTGCTGCTGTACATAGTAGCCTCTGCCAATTCACATGCCAGAATGCTTCACTGACTGCTCTTGGCTCTCCTTTGCTGCATCACAGATGCTGCTGGGTCCCTGCTGCTGCTCACAGCTGTGGCCATTTATATGGTGCATGGGGTACTAGAAAGTTCAAGGAGCTTCTGGTTGTGGGGTTTAGCGCGATGACATCACTGAGGAGTGGGACTTAGCCCAGTTCACTACCCCTTGCTGTAGGGACTGTTTTTGCACAGCAAGGGGTAGTGAGCTGACATCATTGGAGGGAATGGAGCCTCCTCTTCCTGTTTCCTCCCTGGTCAAGTCACATGATCAGAAGCAACGGGGCTTAACGCGATCATTGGGCCTCTGCTTTCTGGAGGAGCTATATTGTTATTATTAACATGCTTGGCAGCAATTTTCGTTGCCTCGGTTTTACATGGGTATTAGTGACCTGGTGGGCATCAACTTTGGCTCTCTCAATCATGTAGGGTTTCTATTGAGCTGGTGCGAAGCAGGGTTTTTAGGCCGGCTACCCGTGTCTGCCGCCCTCTTGCTTTTCCAGGCAGATGCGGGCGTCGCTCTGCTCCTCCTATATGAGTGGGCTCCTAGCTGTGTACTTTCCATCAGCCCTGTAGGAGTTAATCCTCCCCAGTGCTCTCAGCCCAGCTGCAGGGTAATAGGTTTTTGCTATCCTATTTAGATGAGCTGGGGATCCTCCTCCTTGCCTCAGTATTGGTGTGAGTTTGTCTCTTATGCTTCTGACTCCTCTGTCTGCCCTGATTCTGGGACTTATTACCTGGATTCCGATTGTACTCTGCCGGCCTGACATTGGACTGGATTTTGATTGTAGTTCAGACTGTTTTGTGGTGTGTTGCCCCGGTGTCCCTGACTCTTGGGGACCAGATCCCTGTACAGAGATTAAAGGGTGAAAACCAGGGAGCTGTCAGGATAATGCTCTTAGGATTAGCCCAAAGCCAAACCGGTTAGTTGGCACAGTTGCTCCACACTCGCTGTCCGTAACAAAGGTTAATACTGACCCAGTTGGAATCAGCCATGGCTGCCTCAGTATTGCATGAAATCTATTGACTTGGTGGGAAGCAGTTGGGGTTGCATCAGTCCTGCAGGGTTAACATTGAGCTGGTGGGCATCAAACATGGCCTCCCTAGTAATGTAGGGTTTTTATTGATTTGATGGGAAGCAGTTGGAGTTGCCTCAGTCCTGCAGAGTTATTATTAACCAGGCGGGCATCAGCCATGCCCCCTCAGTGCTGTAGGATTTTATTTGCCCTGATGGAAAACACTTGGGGTCGCCTCAGTCCTGCAAGGTTAATACTGACCCTGTGGAATCTATTGTAATGATGGAATCTGTTGACATGATGGGAAGCAGTTGGTTTCATCAGTCCTGTAGGGTTAATATTGACCTGGTGGGAATCAAACATGGCTCTCTCCGTAGGTAGGTTTTTAATAACCCGCTGAGAAGGATTTGTGGTTGCGGGGTTATTTTTGACTGGTAGGCATGAGCCATGCAGGATTCCTGCTGACATGCTAAATAACGTCCTCACAGTACTATATTACTGCATTACTGACAATGTTATATTAGGGAAGTATCTGAAGATTGCGCCTGAGGTGAATATTACCTGCTCTGAGAGAAGAACAATGAAGGAGCGGAGAACTCTTGGATTTATGTCTTTTAATCCAAATCCAATGTGGCCCTGGGGCCCATTCTCTAAAGATGAAGGTTAAGAATGTGCTTCTCCCTTCATCACCTGATCCATCTTAGAGAGCGCTCATCATAAATACAAACCACCACCCTTCTCTCCTCAGATCAGGGAAATAAGTCATGTGATGTATTTGCAGAAGTGTTACAAAGGAGCTGTCACACTATGGAGCCGTCTCCTGTAAGAGGGGGCACAGATTATAGCTCTCTACTATAAGAACGATCCCACTATGGAGCTCTCCTGTAAGAGAGGTCACACTATGGAGCTCTCTACTGTAAGAGCAGTCCCACTACAGAGCGCTCCTGTAAGAGGGGGCACAGTTTGAAGCTCTCTACTTTAAGAGCTGTCCCACTATGGAGCTCTCTACTGTAAGAGTGGTCAAACTATGGAGCTCTCTACTGTAAGAGCTGTCCCACTATGGAGCGCTCCTGTATGAAGGGCCACACTTTGGAGCTCTCTACTGTAAGAGTGGCCCCACTATGGAGTTTTACTGTAACAGCGATCACACTATGGAGCTCTCTACTGTAACAGCAGTCCCACTATGGAGCTCTCTTTTAAGAGAGGGCACACTTTAGAGCGCTCTACTGTAAGAGGGGCCACGCCATGAAGCTCTCTACTGTAAGAGCGGTCACACTATGGAGCTCTCTACTGTAAGAGCGGTCCCACTATGGAGCTCTCCAGTAAGAGGGGTCACACTTTGGAGCTCTCCTCTGTAAAAGCAGTCCCAAAATGTAGCTCTCCTGTAAGACCGGTCACACTATGGAGCTCTCTACTGTAAGAGGGATAACACTCTGGAGCTCTCCTGTAAGAGCGGTCACATTGTAAAGCTCTACTATAAGAGCGGTCCCACTATGGAGCCTCTACAGTTAACATGGTCACACTATGGAGCTCTCCAGTAAGAGGGGCCACACTTTGGAGCTCTCCACTGTAAAAGCAGTCCCAAAATGTAGTTCTCCCATAAGAGCGATCACACTATGGAGCTCTTTACTGTAAGAGGGGTCACAGTCTGGAGCTCTTCTGCAAGAACGGTCACACTATAAAGCTCTACTATAACAGCGGTCACACTATGGAGCCTCTACTGTAAGAGCGGTCACACAATGGAGCCTCTACAGTTAACATGGTCACACTATGGAGCCTCTACTGTAAAAGCAGTCACACTATGGAGCCTCTATGGTTAACATGGTCACACTATGGAGTCTCTACTGTAAGACCCGAGGCCCTAAAATTGGTTCCCCCTTGGCCTATAAAAGGCTCTTGGAGGCTCCTTGTGTGTAGTGACCTCTTCTTTCACTTGTGTAGAGCTTGTTGACCACTAGACGCCTCTACGACGCAGAGAAGAGATGTCACCACGTTACCAGAGTCTGAGAGGGGCCATAATTGGGATCTGAGAAGCTGGATGGATGTATGAAGAGGAACCGGTTTGTCTTCAGCGATGAATCCAGGTTTAGTTTGGGCACTGACGACGGCCATGTTCATGTCTGGAGACCTCACGGTGAGTGCCTCAATCCTACCCTTGCTGTGCTGCGGCGCCCCTGCTCCTGTCCCGCTTTGTGTAGCTGGCGCTGCCGGCCGCCGCTGCTTTTGTCCCCGCTGGAGGTTGTCATGTGCTGCGGCGCCACCGACGCTGCTGGCATTGTTCCCGCTGGAGCTGCCATTTGCTGCAGCACCCCTGCTCCTGCATCTGCCCTTGGTGTCAGTGTAGCCCTGCCGCCCTGCCAGCAGCGCTGTGACTGTGGCCAACGGCAGCCTCCCATCTCCCCTTACCAGTTCCCGGAGCCGCAGGACCCCACTACACAGTGGCCGGACCAGAGACGCATTGCTTGGCTGGGAACAATGAGGACGGAGTGCTTTCCCACTGCCAGGACCTGTGCACGGGGAGCGCACCCTGCAGCCAATGACAAACGGGGTGTCACCTGGCTGTCAAACAGCCTTCTCCTTGTGCACACCAGTTCCAGTGGTGTCAAGGTACAATAATACCGAGATGTAGAAAGCATTACATCTGAGGAGAACCTCTCTATGCAGTCAATAAAAGGTGATGGAAAGGAAGTGATGAATCCTTAGTATTTAAATAAAGTGGATATTCATTGACAAACAATACAGAGTGCAATGTGTTTCTCGTTTTTCAAGCACAAATCCAGGGCTGGTTCTGTTTCAGTGTCAGTGTCACTGGTATCACATCTTATATCCAAGCTAGATGTGGCCCAATAGGGTACTAGAGCCTCTATGCCCGTCCATATCACATTTCGCATCCTTGTGTTGTGCAGAGTGTTAAGGTAGCAGTATGCAGTCCTAAGCTCTCACTCACGACCTGAAGGCTGCAGGTCCATTTCCTGCATGGTTCAGGTAGCCAGCTCATCCTTCTGAGGTTGGTAAAATGAGTACCCAGTTTGCTGGGGTGTAATAAAGCACTGCAGAGTAAGTTGGTGCTATACAAACAACACCTTGTATCCAAGCTAGAGGCAATACAACAGGGTACTACAGCTGTCATTCAAAGGGTCAGTTCTCCACAATAACTGATGCTTTTGCTCTTATTTATATCAACGTTACAATTACACAGAGAAAGTTTCATTTGGTGCTGAGAACTCTTTATGTAGCTCTATACCAGTTTGTAGCTCTACACTCATATATACTGTTTCCTCGAAAATAAGACCTACCCTAAAAATAAGCCCTAGCACGATTTATATGGATTTTTGAGGAAGTTTGAAATATAAGCCCTGCTCCAAAAATAAGCGCCCTATTTACAGTTAATAAGAAAAGTCAATTTAAATAGTGTCCAGGCAGCTATACATGTAAAAAAGTATAATCCTTTGGAGCGAAAATTAATATTACACTGTCTTCTTCTCAAAGACACAGGGTAGCTCTACACCAGTATATAACTCTACACCAATATGTAGCTCTACACCAATATAAAGGGCTGGGGATGGTGGTTTGAGGACTTTCAGCCACTTCAGATGATGCCGGACACAGTAGGACAATGAGTGGCGCTCGCTCACTACGGGGGGATTCGTCATCAGGGAAATTTTTGACACCAGTTTTCTGGAAGCTTTTTTCTTTCTCCAGTTTAAAGTGCAACAAATTTATCAAAAGTTGCACAACGACTAGAAATTTGTTGCAATATACACATATGTCTGGGGATGTGGAGGAGTTGCTCTGTACTCTCCCCAGCTACTGAAGTGAGATTGTAACATATTTTACGACTTTTTAACCCCTTAACGACCGGGCCATAGTGTTTTTACGTCCTGCAGCTGCAGGACGTGTATGGAGGGAGGTAGCGCCGCTATCTCCCTCCATACAGCGCGGGCGTCACAGCTGACACCCGCGGGCAATAGCCGCGCTCGGCCGAACGCGGCTATTAACCCTTTAAATGCCGCTGTCAATTCTGACAGCGGCATTTAAATCCCCCGAACGCTGTTTGGGGGTCCCGCACGGCCCCCCCGTGGTGAGATCGGGGGATCCGTGCAGGTGTCATGGCAGCCGGGGGCCTAATGAATGGCCCCAGGGCTGCCTTAGCAGACTGCCTATCAAGCCATCCACACAGGGTGGCTTCATAGACTGCCTGTAAAAAAGCAGTATGACGTAAGCTATAGCATTACGTCATACTGCAGGAGCGATCAAAGCATCGCATGTTAAAGTCCCCCAGGGGGACTTCAAAGTAAGTAAAAAAAAAAGATCAATAAAGTTTTTTAAATTGTAAAAAAAAAGTTATAAAAGTTTAAATCACCCCCCTTTTGCCACATCTATTATTAAAAAATCTAAATCATAAAATAAAAATATGTATTTGATATCGCCGCGTCCGTAAAAGTCCGATCTATCAAAGTAGTGCATTATTTTTTCTGCACGGTGAACGTCGTCCGAAAAAAAAAATAAAGAACGCCAGAAATGCATTTTTTTAGTTACCCTGTCTCCCAGAAAAAACGCAATAAAAAGCGATCAAAAAGTTGTATGTATTCCAAATTGATACTATCGGAAACTACAGGACATCCCGCAAAAAATGAGCCCTTGCTCAACTACGTCGACGGAAAAATAAAAAAGTTATCGCGCGCACAAAATGACCGCAGAAAATAATTGAAAAAAATGTAATATCTTAAAAAAAAAACAAAAAACAAGTACTACAGCAAAAACAATACTATATAAGTTTGGTATCGTAGTAAGCGTACTGACCCATAGAATAAAAATATCAGGTCGTTTTTGTTGCAGTTTGTGCGTCGTAGAAACAGGATGCACCGAAAGATGGTGGAATGTCGTTTTTTTTTCCATTTCTCCCCGCTAAGAATTTTTAAAAAGTTTTTCAGTACATTATATGGTACAATAAATAGTGCCATTGAAAAATACAACTCGTCCCACAAAAAACAAGCCCTTATACAGCGACTTCGATGGATAAATAAAAGAGCTACGATTTTTTAAAAGGGAGTAGGAAAAAACAAAAATGGAAAAAAGCAAAAAAGCCTGGTCACTAAGGGGTTAAGCAGTCACATGTCATAAATCTGTCTAAAACCCTCACTGCACTCAAACCCCGCCCCCTTCTCTAGACACTTTGGAAAAGTGGAGAGGCGGAACATCTGTTCTTCTTGGCGCAAATCAATAGTAAGTCTGTCGAACTTGATTTGCGCCAAAAAAAAAAAGTGCACCCTATGCCAGAATTCTGCCATAACCGCAGTCATAAATGCACCCAAATGTGTCCATGGTCATTCCTGGTCAGCGGAGGGTTATCACTTGTCTCCATGACATATAATAATAGAAGGATTTGCTTCCTCAGCCTTTCCTCGCAGCTAGATCCCGAGCAGCGCGCTCTGCCCGGTCCGCTGCCAGTGACTTACGCTGATCCTCAATAGCTTGGACAGGATCCCTTAAGGACACGGGAACTGGAACGTCTTCTCTTTGCAGGGAGGACTCACAAAACTGCCAAGTTTGACCCTTGTAGAGCTTCTAGGAGACACTTATTGTGCCCCCCCCCCCCCCCCCCCCTCCATCTCATCCCTCTATGTCAAGTGTAGCTGAGGAAGGATGCAGGAACATTAACTCCTTTCTTTCTAATGGAAAACTGCAGAGTAGGATGAAAGCAAGGGACATTGAAGGGCTATATATGCCGTCAGTGGTTAATGCGCGGCCTCCAGTACGTACTATATATAAAGTTAATGCACTCCAATCCCCGCTCTTATAGCTAATGCAGACTGGCTGACCTGCCCACTGGGCAATGGGAACATTAGCGGCCATGTCTATGTGCTGTGCCTCATGGAAGTATGGAAAGAACAGAATATCTATAATAGACAGGGAGACGTAATAGAGATCATATCTATCCAATTATCTATCTATCTCATATCTATCTGTCTCTGTCTATCTCATATCTGTGTGTCTATCTATCTCATATCTGTCTCTGTCTATCTATCTATCGGTCTCTGTCTATCTCATAACTATGTATCTGTCTATCTCATATCTATCTACTATCTATCTATCTCATATCTGTTTCTGTCTATCTATATTATATCTATCTGTCTCTGTCTATCTATCTCATATCTGTCTATGTAATCTATCTCCTATCTATCTATCTATCTATCTATCTATCTATCTATCTATCTATCTATCTATCTATCTATCTATCTATCTATCTATCTCATATCTGTCTATCTTCTATCTATCTATCTATCTATCTATCTATCTATCTATCTATCTATCTATCTATCTATCTAGTCTCCTACGCTCATATGTATCTATTTATCTTATATTTATCTCTCCTCTATCTCATATGTATCTAGTCTTCTACTCATCCATCTAATGACTATATTTGTGATGACGGATGATTTCCTCTTTGTGGCCGCTGTTGCATCCTCTATATATCCTGTATACTCACACTCGGCCCCCTCCGTGTGTCGTGTTTTGCTCTTGTCTCGGCGGTGTATCATCCACGTTTTCTCCCCCCTCCTCCGCCTCCTATGTCCTATACTCCTGTTTTATATCGCACATATTACTTTGATTCTTCGCCCACCAGATTCTTTCTTCGCAGCAGCCGTGCAACTTTAATAACAGGAAAATAATTAACAGAACCTGTACACACGAGATGTGCGCCGTGCCAAGGCTCCCGCAGCGAAGAGCCGTACACTCCGCAGTCCTTCTGCTGATCGCTTTGTGGTCGGTGCAAGCAATCTCTCACCCCAAAAACTTCAGGGGGTCAAGCGGAGTACGCTGTGAGATCATAAACTAATGTATGACATCATCATCGGTACATTATGTCAAAGGTGCAGTGTAGCGATACCAGCTTCGTATCCTGTCTCCATGGGAACCGCATCCTTCCCTCCTGAGAAGCTGATGCATTAAGAAGCTGTTAAGGAACATTTTTACTTTTCCTTTTAAGAAAACAAAGACAAAGTAAAAGTCTTAAAAGGAAACATAAAGACATGCAATTAAACATAAAAATGCTGGTCCCCCTTTCCTCCCCTCCATTCACAGACTACTTATCCTAGATAGAAGGGAGGGATGGTGGAAGCCTCCATAGAAGCGCTATCACCTGGGAACCATTCCTGCAAGGTCCCACAGCGCACTTCTTAATAGATTTGGCGCATCTTCCTTCACTGGAATCATGTTAAGACCACCATATAAAGTACTGGTCTTAATAAATTCCTCACAACACAATACAACTGAGTACAAGCTGCGCAGCCAGCGGGTGAGCTCAGGAGACTGGGAGCCAACAGGAAACCAGCAGAATTGTGAATGAAGCTCCGGAAGAAACATGCGCTGAATTTATCACAGTCCCCAATCTAGTAGCGCATTGGACATCCTTTGGCCTTCAGAGTCATTCGTCATGACGTCTATCCACAGGGTGTGCTGAAAAATCATTCCCCGCACCATTACTCCACCAGTGCCAGTGTGACAGGAAGGGCTCATCGATTCCTGCTGCTTGCGCCAAATTCTGACCTCCCAGCACAGTGCAACAGAAATCTGGAATTATTAGACCAGGCAATGTTTTTCTGCTGCTCAGCAATACAGGTTTTGCGCTTTTTTTGCCCACTAGATGTTCACCTTTCTGTTTCTCTTAGACACAATAGTGCTGGAATTAGTCGCCTGCGGTTATAGCCCATCCGTGCCAAGGAACAGCGAGTTGTGTGTTCGGACACATTAGTTGGAGCATCAGTAATGCATTCGGCAGACTGTGCAGCACCTGTTGGTCAGAACAATTCCTGACGACCTCCTCTGACCCCTTTCAGTTACGAGTTGTTTCCATCAACAGGATCCCCCTTCACTGGATATTCTCCAATCTCAGTATACTCTCCACTCTATTACACGAGAAAACCCTATGCGGTTGGCAGAGACATCCCAGCCCCGGCTAGTCCAGCACGAATGATCAGGCCTCGTTGGAAGTCGCTCAGATCGCTGGATTTTCCCATCTAATGTGGATTCACACTGAAACTGATCCACGGAAAACTTGTCACGTGGTTTTGTGCTGCACTCCGGGGTCATGGGGATCATTTCCATACAGGGAAACGTCAATCATGAGAGGCCAGGGGCTCTAATAAAGGGGCCCGACGTTGCAATACACAATTTAATAGAGAATGCAGCTGTGATTATAACCAGGTACAATATATATATATATATATATATATATATATATATATATATATATATATATATTCATTTATTTGGGTTGAGTCCTGCTTCAGTTCAATGTAATGTAATTCGGTGTAGGACGTGCAGTACAGGCTGGTAGCTACAACAATCTTTTAACTCAAGTCAAATGGATGCACTAACCGTCCCTGATGGATGTTGGGATCCTTGACCTACTAACTGGTGACATTATTCCCCTGTGAGATTTGGGCCGCCCTACAAGGATGACCAGCATTGATTTTTCTCCATTATCTTCTACCTGACCACAGGCATTAATGGGTCAATCTCTTGCACGCAGCAGTGTGACCGCTCTCAGGCGGGATTCACACAGAGCTTTATGCTGTGCCTTAGGGCTAATTCACACAACCATGGTTTCAGCGTGTATTACGCACGCGATGCACGGCCGCATGACATGCGGTGAATGGAGTCAATGAAAGTACAGTACATAAGGCTTTTATTGTTTCATTCACAGTAGCGTGTAGATAAATGCGTGAAAAAGATTGGCGCATGCTCTATTTCACCACGTATCATGCAGCGGGAACCCTATTCTTTTCTATAGGTAGCGTATGCATTGCTGTCTATACGCAATATATTGTGTATGAGTGACGATAACCCTGCAGAGAGCGGGGAATTAAAAAAAAGACAAAAGTCACACTGCACATGACAGCATGGACGACATACACTATCATGCGCAGTGCACTCGCTGCCTTACACAGCAATGGCCGGCTCACGAGTCCTCACACAGACCGGTAAACCACTGCGTGACCCACACAGTATTTTATACGGTCATGTGAATGAGCACTTAAACTCTATACTAGGCTTTATGACCCTGCGCTGCACTCACTATTCTGTTAGTGGACCCACTAGCAAACTTATCTTATATACATCCTGTATTATACTCCAGAGCTGCAATCATTATTCTGCTGGTACAACACGTGGCTCCAGTGGTAATAGTGACAGCCCATAAATGGCCACAGTAGTAGTAGTGTCCCCCATAGTGGTCTTAGTAGTAATGGGGTGCACCATGGTGGCCCCAGTATTGATAGTGAAACCCACCCCTTAGTGACCCCAGTAGTAATAACATCCCCCATACTGGCCAAAGTATTGATAGTAATCCCCCCCCCCCCCCCCCATAGCGGCCACAGTAGTAATAGCATCCGCCATATTGGCCCTAGTACTGATAGTGACGACAACACCCACCCCCCCCCTTGTCTCTCCATAGTGGCTGTAGTAGTAACAGTGTCACCTATAATGGCCCCAGTAGTAATAGTGACCCCGGTATTAACATTCCCCGTAGTGCCCCAGTATTGATAGTGGCCTCAGTAGTAATAGTGACCCTATAGTGGTCTAAGTAGTAATAAGGTCTGCCATAGTGAGTGACACCACTCGTAGTGATCTCTGTAATGTCCCCTATATTTGATGGCCCCAGTAGTAATAGTTCCGCCCCATGATGGGTCCAGTAGTAACAATGTCTTATATATTGGCTCAGTAGTAAGTGTCCCCCACAGTGGTCCCAGTAGAGATAGTAACCCCTGCCCTTCCCCCGTAGTAGTGTCCCCAGTAATGATAGTAACCTCCCATAGTGACCTCAGTAATGGTGACCCACAGTCTCCCATATATTGGTAGGCCCAGTAGTAATAGCGTTCCCCCAGTAGTAAGTGTCCCCTATATTACGCCCAGTAGTAATAAGTGACCCACATCGTTGTCCCAGTAGTAGCAGCGACCCCCTGCTGCTGAGGCTGTGACCACTGACCTCTGCCTTGCGTACAAGACGGCCCAGTTAGACACCGGGAGTTGGGTGGGTCAGCAGTCGGACTCTTGTGTTTGACACGTCTGCTCTAGGTGACCTGTATAACGGTGATGGGGTCAGTCGGTTGCCATCCTCCGCTCTGCAGGTCCGGCCGCCGTGTTTTTCCCTCTCTGTGCTCACAGATGAACAGAACAGACTGCGACGACGTTTCACTCATGTAAATGTTCCACCAACCTTGATATAATTGCAGGACGCCGCACGCGCCTCGCAATCAGCGACATTTAGCGCTCTGTGCAGTGAACAGAGACGTAACATTTCAGAGAAGAGATGTGCTTTATTTCAGAATAGCTATAATTACTGAAAATGAAACCGCTGCAGACAGAAAGCGAGAACGGCGCCAAACCTGACGCATGAAAGGAGAAGCATGGCGACAGAAGTCATTAAATAAGTAATAAATATCATATACAGAAATCTTCAAACAAACACTGAGAAAACCGCCTCTAAAATTGCGCAAATTATGAAGACACTGAGGATGGAGATGTAAACTCCAGGACATTGATGAAGGGCTCGGATCACAGACCCTCACAGAGCACGGCCGCGGCACTGCGGGGACACAGAGCGCAGCCGCGGCACTGCGGGGACACAGAGCTGACACCTGTGCATTGCAGTGACACGAACCGATAAAGGACATTGAGGCTATCAGTGCACAGCAGACAATTATAGCAAATGTGATATCACACGGAGGTCACATCATTCAGGACTGTGGAGAACCCAAGGAGCGGCTGGGTAGGCGAGCAGTAAGGCACGGTTTCCACGGTCAGCGATTGTGAGCTGACCGCTTAGAGTCTGCGTCGTTTCCAATGGGGATATTCGTAGGATTCCTCCAGGTGGACGGTGGGTCAATATCCAAATATCTCAGCGTTAGGTCTAAGATCAGCATGTAAAGGAAGCCGCACCATGTGAGAAGCTAGAAAAATCGGTCTAGAATGTTATGTAACGGGACTGACACAGTAGGAGCACCACGACTTGCCAGTCTACTGGACGGCAGATTAAAAGATTTTCCCGGCCTCTGTTCACATGTACCTGCTCATTACTTCTCGTCTGGTCGGCCTCCTACAATTAGATTTTCCTTTACGGTGGCCATACACATTAGGTATAGTATAGGTGACCCTGACGATTTTGGCGGGACCTGTTCATCCCCCCCTTTCATGCTGGATTTCAACATACCTGATTCTTTCATCTCTTGGAAAATAAACTGCTGCCAGAGACATGCTAAGGTGGAGGAAAGGGACAGAGGCATCTGGCAGCAGGTCCCCCCCCTCCCGATGTAGACTCAAGCGAGCAGAGTGTATGCATATTGGTTTGGGGCAGGTGGAGCTAGCTCTCTCATGTGTACCTTTAGAGATCCTGGTACATGGCAATAGGTGTACAATGAAACGTATTTCCTATGGCACCTGATGATCTGGAAATCCTGCTAATCTGGCACAGAAGGAAGGGGGGGGGGGAGAAGAAAAGGTCCGGACCTGAGGTTCAGGGATTGATCAGACATCCCAGCCCTCCTTGGCTGCAGGACCACAGTAATGCGGCCTAATCTCATCATGAGCGCTGGAGTGTGCTTAATACCATCACCTCCCCAGAAACCAGACGCGGTGGATCCGCCCGCAGGGATCAGGTGACATCCCTGTAATCCAGCCTCCAAGCATCTGAGACAAAAGCGCAGAATAAAACAACATTTCTCACAAGCAGAGACCAGGTGAGGAAATGCACGTTTTGGGATCCTGGTGGTTCTCTATCCTGGCAAGGTATGTTTAGGGCTCATTCAGACGGGCACGTAATACACAGCAGTAAATCGCCATGGATTTGGAGTGGGGTATACACACGTGTTTTTATTACGTGTAAATATGCATGTTAAAAAAAACAAAAAACACAGAATGTCCTATTTGGGTTCCGTATTACAGACCAAAACAGGCCCTTAGAGTCAACAGGACTGCGCAAATGCACAAGATTCATATATATTCATTGTGCATTTGCGCAAAAAGTCAATATGGCTGCATGCGATTTTATTGTTCAAATAAGCAGTACGTAGGAGCGCAAAAAAATGAAGGAATGTTTAAATCTGCAGGGAATAGGAAACAACTTCAGCCCATGAATAGGCAGCATAGTTATGGACAGAAATTAAATTTGTGTGTGTGAATGAACCCTAAAAGGTGTTTTACCACCAGAGACATTGAAACCCCATTCCCAGAACACAGGATAAATGTCTGATCGCTGGGACCCCCTGCGTACATGAGCACCGCACCATTCACCTCTAGGAGATGGCTGGAAAATGCCAAGAGCATGGATCTCCATCTGCCCCATAGAAGCAAATGGAGCAGTGGTCATGCATGTGCACCACCACTACATATGCAGATGCATTTGGGGGTACACTTCTAGGGATCAGTTGTGTCCCAGCAGAATCTGCTTAAGAAGCGAAATGCTGTATAGATTTCGGCAAGAGACAGGATGTGGATTCCGTGGTGACTATCCGCCTATGAATGGATGAATATGTGGATATCATCCCTTCATTTGAAGAGGTGAAGGCCACAGCGTAGAGGAGATACTTTGAAATCTAATCCGCAATACCTGTTCTGTAAAATGCTGCGGTTTGTTCACAACTGAAAATCTGCGGCATTCCCATGTGTGAACATAGCCCAAGTCCTTATTCACATGGTTATAAACCCAACATGCAAAGTGGGTTTTGATGGAAATCTACTTCTCTACGATCCAGTAACTATCAGGACCCACTGCTGATCATTTTACCGCACACATATACGCTTCCATCTCCAGTTCCACTCCTATAGGGCTCCATCCAACGCAGAGATTTCCATGATGCTATATTAGGACGCAGCAGGGGAGCTGCAGGATCCGGCGGCGGCGGCGGCTTCGTTTTGTGTGGTTTATTTCTAAACCTTTATCTTCAACCTTGAATCTTGCGGACTCCCCGAGGACAGAGCTGTCTCTTCTGCACGTTCATCAATATGTGTGAAGCACAGCGCAGTCGTCTTTATTTCACGATCTTCTCCCCGGTCCCACGGCCCTCGCTCTCCGCTCAGATAATATGCCCCTTCCAAAAAAAAGAAAAGCAGCGGCGGAAATAGTCTCCCAGCTGGAACGTTAAGACATTTTATACCAAAAGTTAAAAAAAGAAGTTTAAAAAAAAAAAAGAAAGCCTTTTGTTTTTCTGCAAAGAAACTCTGCAAATGTCTGTAAACTAAACCTCCCCGCTGGAGGATGACTGTAATCTGCGCTGCCGCCTCCAGACGCGGATGTGTACAGGTGGGAGGAGCGCGCTGTCGCTATACTAACGGCTATAATCATGGAGAGGTCTACAAGGATTCATTTACTGTCCATCAGTCATTCCTCCGCTCGCTCTTTATCCCAGCTCTCTGGCATTGAACTCCATTCTGTCTTTGCGTCCTGTTGGGCTTTAGCGGCCGCTGCGTTGCCATCCAGGTCCAGTTCTTCGAAGGATGATGCGCTCGCCCCGGATTCGCTGGGGCTCTTCTCGCTGTCGTTTTGCTCTTTTCGTTGGGCGCCTTCCGTCTCGGTCTCTTCTTGATTTTCTGACACCAGCTCCAGGCTTAGGGTGTCTTCTAGGAGCAGGGGGTCTAGTTCAGCACCTGGTGAGAGGACAGAGGAGAGTTTACGGACAGAATACACAGCTCACTACACTCGCCACCCTTACAGAAGGGCGCCCACTCCTACGGAAAAAAAGTTTTGGAACTTAAATACTTTGTTTTTCGATTTCTCAACACTTTCAATAACTCGGCTCGCAGTCAATAAGAGCATTCATAGGGACCTTACACAGAGGACAACATTGCAGAATCTGCCTCCCGCGCAATACTTGGCCCCAAAATCTGCTGGCTGATGTATAGATTTTGGTACAGAATTGAAAATAGCAGAATCTTACTGGCAATTCCACAGTGTAGGTAAAAGCAATTCACCGAGAGTCCAAGGCAGGAGAAAGGGTAAGTGTACATGTGGATTTGTAGTGCAGCTGACACACGGAAAAGTGTAGCAACTTACAGTACAAGGTGTGTGGATGGGGTATTAACACTACACCCTAGGGTGTACATTTACGGCCTAGGCGTGCAGGGTTTACACGGAGTGGGATGGGGAGCTGATCATATTCCATGCAAGGTGGTTGCTGGGCGCCTTTGACAGCTGATTTAATACTTTAAAGGCCACCCTTAATTCTTACAATTGGCATTTAAATGTCCCGATTGCAGAGGTGATAATTTTATGATCCGTGGGGGTCTGAACACAGGGGCTCAACCAATTCCGAGAATGAAGGGATTCTGAAAGCCCCCAAATGAAAGAAGCAGCGGTTGTACACGTGTGCTATAGTTCCGTTTATTTTAATTGATGTGGATAGGGAATAGTTTTAGAACATGGGCCAACCCCTCTAATGAAGTGCCTGCTAGAGTAAAAGCTCATTTACACGGTGTGATCATTTGAGCAATAATCGTGCACCGCTAGCTGATCGTCAAATTCAGGTCAACCTAAAAATCGTCATGCGGTCTTATCAGGAGTTCTTCACGGGTAGTGCTGATAGCATTGTTTCCCGACGGAAAACAAAGTAGCTGAATGGAGATAATAGCCCTCGGGCTATTATCTGCATTCAGCTAAGGCTTCATTTGCACACTTGATTGCTCTTAAGTAGCAGAGTAGCTACTTAATAGTTTATGCAAAATGATCGCTCAAAACTGCCGTTTGAGCGATCTTTGAGTTATCATCACTCCATGTAAATGGGCCTTAAGATGGGACTAATTTATTAAAGGAGTACTCCAATCTCAGCTGAAGCAGCTACTGTGATTACCAGCCATCTGGCTGGAGCCTACAGAAATAAAAAACGTAAAGAAAAAAAAAAAAGAAAAAAGCACTTTAGAACCCCCCCTCCCCTCCCAATTGGTTTAAAAAAAAAAACTGAAAGCAAAAACAGAAAGGGTTCAGTCTGCTTCCATTCCATTAGATTTGTTTTTTAGCATGGGAAAATACAGCACGGTCCAAAATTAAAAAGAAAGAAAAAAAAAAAGGGACCTAACAGAATGGGAGCCCTAACGCAGGTGTGAAAGCAGCCCAATGCTTGCACAAGAATGTGGCTTTTTTTTGTCAAGGGCCTTGTTGAATCCCACCCAAGGTCTACTAGAAAGTTGCATTCCAGTCAGAAATGATGAAGCATTAGGCTGGGTTCCCACTGAGCATAAATCCCGTAGATACCTCACAGAACGACCACACAGACCCGTTCGGTGCGGGTTTTGAAGCGGCTTCACCGCCTGGAGCCCGCTGTGGCCATCTCTCCCCCATAAAGAGAAGACATAACCGCAGTGGAGACAGCGCTAAAATTAACATGCCGCGGCTTTGATTTCCGCGCGGCCTGTCAGTTTCAGTGTGGCTTGGCTGCAACGGCTTCTCCGCAGAGTGTGGGTGAGATTTTTGCAAATCTTGTCCACTTTGCTGCTTTATCCCGGGATAAAAATTGCAGGCGGAATTTCTGTGCAGAAAGTCTGTGCGGCCATTCCACACCATGGGAACCCAGCCCTACTGACACAAGGCGAGAACGCAAAGGCTTTCTGCACTTGAGGCCCAATGCACATGGGTGGATTTGCATTGTGGAATCCAGCGCGGGCGTCCGCCTCCAGATTCCGCAACACATACTGCCCATTAACATGCTATGGAAAAGCATAGCATGTCAATGGGCAGTATTTGTTACGGAAATTAATAGCAATTGTCTGCTCACAGAGGGGAAAAAATAAAAATTATTTAAAAAAAAACACCACATTTTATAAAAATTATCACAGTATGTCGTATTTTAGCGCGATTTCCATGCAGACGGCTTCCATTGAGCTCAATGGTAGCTGTCTGATCTGCAGCAGCGCGACGTGATTTGTACTACGCATGTGCTGTCCAGCACATACGCATGACAGATGAGGACACTGCAGACAGGAATGCAGGGTTCACCAGCTGGGCATCGGGTTGGATTCCGCATGTGGAATCCGACTTGGTCGTATGCATTCAGCCTTACCCATGGCGTCCCCACATCCCTGTGAGCGTCTCTCCATCTCCATATAACCGCTGATAAATGTTCCCATTCATGTCAGTCAAACCCCAAATAGCCACATAGTCTTCCAGGGTCTGTCCAGTCTCATGACACACAATGAAGAAGCTTTATTTACATAGGACATCGGCCACGCAAGATCTGATGATGGTGTCTCCCGTCCTCCCAGTCTCTAACAAGGGGCATTCGTGCCGAGAGTCCAGTCACTAGCTGGAGCTTTTCCTCCTTCCTTTGCATTTCCTGCTCTCCATCTCTCCTCTGATTTCAACATCCCTAATTTTAGTCCGACTATCCTGACTCTCCCTCACAGGTGGGCCCCCAACCCAGCAGATTATAACATGCCATTTATTGTACCCACCGCCCATGTGGTGCGTCAGCTTCCAGCTGCCTAATAACACATGCGGATAATAACAGAGGGAGACGATGAGGGGTGTCAGCTCCATGTCCTGCCCCCCGCCTGCACATTAACCAAATCTGCGCCTCGCACGCTGCCTCGCTACCAGGACAAATAATGACCTTGGCTGGCAGTGAGTGCCGGGAGCCAGGGCAGAGGGCAACGTAACACGAGGAGGTGACAGTGACAGCTGGTACTGCCCACGGCTGGTGACAGAGCTCTAGGGAGTCATTAAGTGTAAAATAATGTTAATTGCGGCTGACACAGCTGGAGGACTCGGTCTGCGATCCTGACTCTACAACGTCCCAGACCCCCCATCACCAGGGCAGCAGGAAGCAAAACAAAGCACCCTGGGAGGTACGTAATCCAAGCGCAGGCATGGCAGAGGCAGCAGGAAGCAATTAGACAGAAGCTCCTGAGGAGCAGCGCCGACCCACGGACTTTATACTGGACAACGATAGCACAGCGCTGCCAAGAGGCATTTGCCTCCTTCAAGATGACTGCAGACTCCTAGAATGCAGAAACTTTTACTCCTTACAAGAAGTATTTCAAAATCACCCTTCGCCAATCTATAAAACAGACAACCTGCGCCGATCGGCCCCCTCCATTAGACCCCCATCTAGTAGCACGTTGGACCTCCTTCGGCCTGCAGAGCAGCAGCATTTCATCGTGACGTAGATTCCAATCATTCTGCAGGAATTTTGGCCCCTGTGGACAGGAAGCTTCTTGTAGTTGCCACAGATTAGATGTAGTTGCTGACATGTTCTGACCAGGTGACAATGGCGAGTTGTGCGTTTGGAAATGTTCGTTGGAGCACCGGCGTTGTATTCAGCTGCTCCTGACTGTGCTGCGCCTGTTGGTCAGCACGATGAGGACTGGGAGCTCTAATAAACGTCTGGGAGCTGTAATCAAGGGACCAATGGCTATGACACCTATGGAAGAGTAATGCACCCCTGAACCCCCCCCCCCCCCCTTACTGCACCACATAATGCAATCAAACCCTTTTTTAATAACGGAGCTCAATCTTTCCAGGTGCAGTGGAGGTTTTCGTGTATGAACTGAAATTTCAGGTCCTGCTTCAGCACTTCCATTGGGTTCGGGTCAGAGACTTCCTTCATGTTCTTCCTCCTTCCCTACTTGGCGTTCTAAATTCTAGTCAGTTGACACTTCAGCTTAGGGATAGGGGACGGGTCCGGTGCAGAGTTCACGCTTCTGTCCATGTCCAGTTGGTGGAACACTTCTCCCGCACCGCATACAATGGTGCAAATTTACTAATCCCATGTAAAGACAGTGTAAACTTACACCCAGCAGTATGAAGATGTGTCAAAGTTGTCACAGCAACTAAAAGTTTGTCCAAAACACAATAAATATGGCAAAATGTAAACACGCTATTTTAGCAGAAATTGAATGCAAAATCCTGTGCATTTAGCTTAATAAATCTACTCCAATTAGTTGTCTGTGTCACATAGCTTGGCGATCCTCTGATGGTTTACCATAGATGTAAAAGGCAAATATGGATGATCCTTCTCCTCCCCCGGCCATCTCTTTTCTTACCGGAGACTGCAGGAGTTTGTTCTCTGGCAGCTGGTTTCTTGCCACGATTATGGTGGCGGACGCTTCTGGGCGGATTCTCCAGTGCTACAAGATGAACTGCGGCCACATGATAAGATGCGATATACCTGAAATCCATCCTGAATGCGGCAGCCAGGCTCATATTTCTGTCCAGCCGCTAATCTGACGCCTCTGCCCTGTGCCGGTCACTGCATTGGCTGCCGGTCAAATACAGAATTCAATTTAAACTCACTACCTTCACCCACAAAGCGCTCCACAGCACCACGCTGCCCTATATTGCGTCCTTCATCTCAATCCACCACCCAGCCCTCACCCTCCGCTCTAACAAAATCAGTCGAAATGCCTCTTTAATTTGAGCCCCTCATTCCCACCTCCAAGACTCCTCCAGAGCAGCACCAGTCCTCTGGAACGCACTACCAAAGGATACCCGGGCAATCCATGACGCACAAAACATCAAGTGTGCTCGAAAAATGCATATTTTCAGGGAGGCATACCACATCCCCTAAACCAAAGCCCTCTGTTCTTTGCCTAATAACATGCTCCCTGTCCTATAGACTGCAATCCCTGCTAGGCGCAATCAACCGCCCCCTGCATTAATACCAATTCAGCCACTAGATGGCTTATGTCTGACCGCGCACATACCGCCAAACCATGCACATCACCTGCCCCTTTACCTTCTGTATCACCCCATTACTTGTAGTATGTAAGCTCGTTGGAGCAGGACCCTCACCCCTACTGTTTTCATCAATCGATTACTTCATGTACCTATGGTTTTGTTTTTTTCCCACCAGTCTTGTAAGCGCTGCAGAATATGTTGGCGCTATACAAAAGATTATTATAATTATTATTATATACAAAGAGGTTTGCACTCAGCAGGAAATTATATGAAGCCACTAGTCGCCCCAAGTGAAGCCATGTAAGGGGCAGTTAGGTTTTTACACTAGCGAGACGAGTCTCTGGTCACAAGAATGTTTCTGTGCCATTTCTGACTTTTGCAGCCTCCACGGCGATATCTGTAATGCGCAAGAGCCGCGGCGATGGCTGCACCGACCCGTGATTCCTCCACGCCACCTTCTCCTAACCTCTAGAGCAGAATGAAGGAGTGCGCCATAGTAACTATACTAACAGAAAAACTGACGGCTTCAATGGGAACACCAGGAGCTCGGCGGATCAGACGCAGATAGAATTCACCGCTGTGATCGCTCAGGATTCCTCTCTGGCGTTATTTATAGATCCAAAGCCTCAGTGTGACAGATATACAATAATAGCGGATCCGGGGGCTGCGATTTACTCCGGTAGCAGACGAGGATTTCCAGCTTATGAACTAGAAGGGAAAATGCAGAAAGGAGTCAGCGTCTCTATTGGAGACCTGTATGAATGTACTGGTGAGCACTACCTCGCACCCCGGCGCACGGAAGCCTTCAGGCCGGCTTTCACCACTACATCAGGGGGAGCCCCTGTACACCAGGGCCGTCTTACCTCCTGATCCACAGATACAATGGCCTGCTTCCGCTGATGAATGGCGGCAGCTGTGAAGTATTGAAGCTCCCTGCAGCCGCCCTGCTCTTCCATTACATCTTTTGTCTCACAAAGTGAACAATTGCTGTAGTAATGGCGCATTAGGGAATTACTATTTATTGCACTGTAGGAGTCAACTGTGATTGAGAATGCTTTAAGAGGAGCTGTCTAACAAAATTAAGTTACCCCTATCCAAAAGATAGGAGATAATTACTTGATCGTGGGGTCAGGTTACTGCAACCCCCACTAATCCCGGGTTCACACATATGGATTTGAATTGCATATTCCGCAGTCGCCTTCTCCGCGTTTGATCTGCAGTAAAATGAAGGCATTGAAAGGAATGTATTTTTGAATTTTCCTCCACACTCACGGGTACACGAGCGGAAGGGAAAAAAACAAACAAAAAGAAACTGCTGCATGCTCTATTTTAATGTGGATTCCGTGTGGACCGACTCAATAAAGGTCTATGGATACAAGCGATCCACAGCCCATACTCAATCAACACTGCGTATGAGCGGTGAAACCGCTCCGCGACTTTATAGAATAGACAAAAGCCGGAACGCCGCTGGAGGGGAGAGAGATCTTTCTTTCGCACGGACGATATGCCGTGCATACATGTAAATTCATGTGGAAAACCTCACGAATTCGCAATCTTTCACAATTATTTTCCACTGCGCAATCCGACCAATTTGTGTGAGCCCAGCCTAGTTCTCAGGATGATGGGGGTGGGGGTGGGGAGTGTCCTGGAATGGCTGTTGCACATGTGAACAGCCATTCCATTCATTTCAATGTGATTGTTCCCAGCAAGAGATATGGTAACTAAAAAAGTGCATTTCTGGCGTTTTGTTTTTTTGTTTTTTTTTCGGACGACGGTCACCGTGCGGGAAAAATAATGCCCTACTGTGATAGATCGGACTTTTACGGATGCGGCAATACCAAATACATATTTTTATTTTAGAATTTAGATTTTTTAATAATAGATATGGCAAAAGGGGGGCGATTTAAACTTTATAACTTTTTTTTTTTTTACAATTTAAAAAAAAACAACAAAAAACTGATTTTTTTTTACTTTACTTTGAAATCCCCCTGGGGGACTTTAACATGCGATGCTTTGCTATAGCATTACGTTATACTGCAATTTATCAGGCAGTCTATCAAGCCACCCCACGGGGATGGCTTGATAGGCAGTCTGGTAAGGCAGCCCTGGGGCCTTTCATTAGGCCCCTGGCTGCCATGACACCTGCACAGCTCTCCCGATCTCACTGCGGGGGATTTAAATGCCGCTGTCAGAATTGACAGCGGCATTTAAATGGTTAATAGCAGCGATTGGCCATCTTGGAAGAAGGACCCAAAAACAGGCAAATCAGTGGAAGTATGGGAATAAAGGATGACTCCAAGTAATAGAAGTTTCCCCCTCCAGCCCCTGGACAAAGTTAGCCCCCAGGAACCGGAGGGATACTTTACAGGTTCAACTCCTCCCTTGTGTCACTTTGAGAAACGTATACTATCATTCAGCGCTTACATTATTATTTACTACCACAACCACCCAATCGATGTGGAGTCATTAATTCCAGCATGCCACGAAAGGTGCAGCTATAGGTGCCATGTGTTCTAGAGAGCTGGCACATACCTTCAGATTCTGGCAGGGGCGCTTCTCCTCTCTCCTTCCGTAGCAGCTCTTTCATCTCAGGGACGTAGAAGTCATCTTGGCGAGACAGGGGGCACATAAAGATTATTTTATCCCCCTTATAGATCTCCACGTAGGGGTGGGCACACAGCTTCCTCTCCTGGAAGAATAGAGGGGTCACCATTATCAACGAGGTTACATTATGTACATTGACTGGTTCACGTGTTCTAGTCTATGCAGGTCACGGACTCTCCGTGCAATCTGCATGGCAGCGGATTGTGCATGGGGGTCTCCTCCTCCTGCAGCATCTCGCAGCTCCCCTTATGGCCTAATTAGAGGCGGCAGCCCCGCTGAGCCCTGCGGTGATGCTGGAGCTCTACCCAGGAGAGCAGAGGCTCAGTCCTCTCATTAGCAGCCCCTTCCACTCGGATACACGGTGGGTAGGGATTATAAAGGCTGAATCCTAACAAAGAACGCGGAGGAAGAGAAGCTGCCTGATAAACGCGCTCATTAAAGATTACCGACATTGTCACCTCTATCTGGTTATTGTTCCCAAGGTTTTAGCTCTCAAAGTCGGGCTTTAATGGGGAAGAGGGGGTACTGAGGCAAGATGGCATCAGGGTACTGGCACACCTTAAGGGTGCTTTCACTTGGGTGGGATTATTCTGCCAGGACGCACCGCGAGACGCACCTTCAGCTGCTGCCATAAAAAATTCCGCACCAAAGTTCACCAGGTTAACTGCGGATTTTGATGCAGAAATACAGAAATAGGTTTTCAATGGCTCCATTGCCTCCATAGAGGCAAGAGTTGGAGATAAGCCATCTAGAGCCGATCTGTTTACTTCGTGTCTGTAGTCCTAAATGTTCCTACCATGTCCGCTGTAGATCGGTCTGCAAACACCGAGCCAGGGGCGGCAAGAACACACCAACTGTAACCACTACGGCTCATTCATCTCAATACACACCCAGATTTGTCGCGGTCTCTGTTAAAGATGAACGTGAAATGTGCGTTTTGCACAAGGAGTCCAGCCGCTGTTTTCAGCTCTCGCAGACATCACATTTATGCATTATTTATATTAAGCTCTTTGAAAACTATCACTTTTGAAGAAACGAGACAATGAAACTGACCTAAGAGCAAAACCAATCATAGCGCGGCTTTCGTTTTTCACAAGCAGAATATGAAATGAAAGCAGAGCAGTGATTGGATGTTATAGGCATCAGTTTCTCACTAAGGGTCTGGCACTTTTACATACATGATCACGCATATAACAAGTTTTTGGGAAAAAAAGTGGGCATTACAACAACGTGTGGAATATGTTTTGCTCCATTTTTGATATGAAAGAAATACATTTTTCACTTCAAACATTTTTTTTAACAGTTCTTAGTTCAGCATGCCTTTTCCTTAAATCCTGAAAAAAAAAAGTGTATGTTAAGTGTATGGAAACATTGACATGCGTTTCCAGAGATTTTCCATAGATTGCAGTGTTGAAGAAAAAAAACAAAACAAAAAAGTCAGATGTATGGATTGACCACATTCAGCCTATGGATCCGTGAAACGCTAAGCTTTCATCCTTTTTTTGGACAAAAAAAAAAAGTGTGTTTCACGGATGAACTCGCTTAAAATCGCGGTGTTACAAACGTGGCGCTCAACCACAGGTCTGAGAAGCCCCATTAAAATCAATGGAAGTGTTGTACCGCAGTGCTGAGGAAACTGCAGTAAAAAGCAGTGTGAGCGTGGCCTTAGGTCTCGTTCACAAGGCAGCGTTTTGCCAGACTGGACACACATTCTGTCGTATGCCCGTGTGAACGAAGCCCAAGGGCACTTTGGAATCCACACTGGGTGTTTCAGTGCAGATTCCACCTCTAAGGTTGGGTTCACACAAGGCGGTGTGGAAGGGAGGACGGCTCCTTACACAGGTTTTTCCGGTATTCGCCTTGTATTGCAATCCTATGCAAACTTGTGAAAACCGTGCAGTGGCCTCATAATCAGCTCCCAGGAAGGAGGCGGCAATTGAAAAACAATCTATCATAGTTGCTCTGAGAAATGCAGGGTGGCGTTTATGTGTTACTGGTCGCCTGGAGAGGGTTTATTTTGGAGGGATGTAGTGTATCCTCAAGTGGTACGCCAAAGATTGGTATGTGATCAAGCACAACCCGGACAACCTTGGGTGACCAGAAAAATTTACCAAAGTGTTCCAAATGAGACAGATTCAAAATGGCTTGTCAGATGCGAACTGCTCTGATGGAAGCGGGAAGGAAGAGCGTCGATTGTGTGTGACCGCCAGACACCGCCTTGTAGCCATCAGCTTAAAAGGGAAAAAATAAAAAATAAAAATAAATAAATAAATAAAAATATCACAAACTAGATTGCTCATCAGCGGAAGAGGATTTGCACGGATGAACTGAAGTTTGGGTCAAAGAGAAGAAAGTGCTTTCATCGTGCGACAGGGTTCTGCCTGCATCAGCCCACAATGAAGCATGGAGGAGCTTCCACTACGGTCTGGGGATGTTCCGGTGGTGTTGCGGCTGGCGACTTATGCCCCTCTTACACGGCCGACAGTCTGCTAAACTCCCATTCCGCTGTGTGCCGCTTCCCTGCCACCTCTGGTCATCTGTTCACATTGGCTGCAGTGACCACATGGGTTGTTTACGCACCTGACCACTGCAGCCAGTGGGAGACCGACAGGGACACCACAAGGCCTTCTGGTTGGGCGCTGTCACCTGTCAGATGCTGCCGCACTGGACTGCAGAGACAGTGAGTATATTTGTTTTAGATAGTTTTCAGTATGGGGAGCCAAAAACTATATAAAAGAAAACTCTGAAAATACCTTTAAAAGCTTTGCCCAGGCATCAGATTAAAAAGAAAAAAAAATCTAAAATGTAAAAAGTGGTGTCTGCAAGAGTCCAAATTGTTAAAAGATCACATTATTAATCCTGAACAATGTATGCCATTAGAAAAAAAATACGCAATGCCAAAATTGCGCCTATTTTTGGTTTTTCTGTCTCCAAGAAAAAAATTGAATAAAAAGCAGTCAAAAAGTCATATGCACCCCAATATGGTATCAATAACAGCTACAGGTCACCCGGCAACAAGAAAAAAAAACAAAGAGCCCCGACACATCCCCATCAACCAGAAATTTTTTTAAAAATTATAGAGGTCAAAAGATGGTGACAGAAAGCTATTATTTCACCCCAATATTTTTTTAGCAGTACCACTAAATAAATAAATAATAAAATTTGAAGGACCGCAACAGGAAGGTATTAAAGAAATCAAGGGTTAATTAATTTGTAAGCAACATATATGAGCACAAAACCCAGAGCCATCCCAGACTACAGGAGTTCATTTTCTGAAAAAAATGGCTGATTTGGGTGCTGTATTGAAATAAATGAGCTGTGGCGTAATAAAACCCCCATATCTGACCTGCAGCAGCCAACGGCGGCTTCGCATGTTGCGTGTCACCTTTGTGTGTGTCAGGGACTGCTCTTTTGTGTTAGCTGCCGTCTTGGCCCGGGAATACATAGCAGATGTTGGGTGCGTATACATCTACATGCATTAGCCAAGGACGCCCCCCTCGTCAGGAGCATTTCTGGCCCCCCATGGCAGTCCCTGCCCGGAGGTGACACCCACCTTCTATATTTACCACACTAATGCGTCCGTACATAGAGTCATTCACAGGCAATTATCGGATAGGAAGCGAGGGGTCTATATATAGCTGCAAACACGTTTATGACATGTCTAAAGCTGAAGTGTATATATATATGTGAGCGGGGGGCCGGCGGCAGCTGTTTTCCCCTTGGTGGTTGAAACACCACTACTCACTGCAAACTCATTAAAATTTTATTCCCAGCTGGATCTGACTCATTAAAACACAAGTTAGATCCTGACAATCCGAGGAGCGGCGCGGGCAGCCCGACCAATGCTGCCCGGGGGAGGGCAGCGAACGCCTCCGGAGAGATGGTGGTGAGAGAGACAATTAGAGGAGGGGAGCAAAGCAGACAACATGAAAGAGAGCAGAGGAGGGTGCGAGAGAGAAAGAGAGGGGTACAGAGGAGAGCTGAGAAGTGGGGTACACGGAGGGCGAGCAGGGCAGTGACTAAGGGGTATGGTAGGGGGCAGGTATGAGGAGTGGGACGCATACGACAGGATGTCCACGGCAGGCAGAGCAGTAGTAGGATTCTTTCTCAAGGACAGTCGTCAACCCTAAGGCTGCCTGTCCACGGCCGTTTTGTATTGCGTTCCCCGCGGCGATAATCCAGCTGCGGGGAACGCAGTGCACGCTTTTCATAGCGTTGCTATGGAAAGCACAGCCCCCCTGTCCACCAGCAGAGAATCATAGCGATTCTCAGCTTGCGGCTGTCAAATCGCAGCATGCTGTGAATTGCCGCGCTTCTCCGCGGTGAGCCTATCTGTCTGCTGGCGGCGGCTCCCACGGCGGAGATCCGCCGCGGGATACCGCAATGCCAGTGGACAGGCAGCCTCAGAGTATGTTCACATGGCGGAAGTCATTGTGGAATTTCCTGAGCAAATTCCACCTCTAACAGAAGCAAATCTGCATCATTTTGCCGCAGATCTAGCCCTGTCAATAGGCAAAGCGTGCAAGCAGATCCATGGCCAAAAGACATTTTTGCAGCAGTTTTTAAAACCAGAAATCACACGGAAAATTCCACGCCGATTTCCGCCATGTAAGGAAGCCCTTAGGCCACTCTCACGTGTTCAGAAACCGCTACTCAAAATCGCAGCATTTTACTGCCATTTCGAGCGGCGTTTTTGAACACGCTTTTTAAACACATCCCATCATTGTGATGGGGTGCTTTAAAACCGCAGTGTTACAAACGTGGCGTTCAACCACAGGTCTGAGAAGCCCCATTAAAATCAATGGAAGTGTTGTACCGCGGTGCTCAGGAAACTGCGGTAAAAAGCAGTGTGAGCGTGGCCTTAGGTCTCAATCACAAGGCAGCGTTTTGCCAGACTGGACACACATTCTGTCGTATGCCCGTGTGAACGAAGCCCAAGGGCACTTTGGAATCCACACTGGGTGTTTCAGTGCAGATTCCACCTCTAAGGCTGGGTTCACACAAGGCGGATTTTCCGCGGAAATTCCGTTCTGAATTTCACGGCAGCAAATCCACCTGCGGCTGCTAATCCCGACATTAGCCTGCCATGTGGATGAGATTTCTCAGAGATCTCATCCACACGGGACTGCGAATCCGTCGCAGCAAAGCCGGAGTTGCGGCGCGGATTTGCTGGTCGCAGCATGTCTATTCTTTTTCCGCTGCTCTCATGCTTTCCTCTATGGGAGGGTTGGTCGCAGGAAAAAAGCGTGCGGCGAAGCCGCTTCAACACCTGTGGCTAAGTGCCGCCGCTTTTAAAGGAACGCTTTCCCAGCGGAATTCGAGTTTTTTTGCTGCAGCCAAACCACGAGATTTTCCCCGGGAATACGTCCCATGTGACCCCAGCCTAAGGGCTAATGTCCACGGGCGTTCTTTCACTGTGTTGCAGTGAGTGGAGGCAATGAAAGTCAACTGACTTCCCTTCTTCCATGCTCACCAGCGTGTGGACACAGCATTTTCATATGGCAGAGCATGCACTACTTCTCTGTATATGGCACGGAGCCCTCCTATGGGCTCCATATTAAAACTCTGCCCCTACGCAGCCATTGCAAGAGGGCTCCGTATGCGTTCTCCTCACGCTGTGTGGATTTGTAATCTGCACCGTACAGGCTCATACGGGTTGCCATTTAAATGTACGGACACTGGCGCAGATTTGATGTGGATCCCATACGAAATTATTTCCCATCAATGTGGCAAATTTGCAGAAACACCACCAAGAACTTGCATGGTCATTTTATTCCACCAACACCACAGATTTCAAAATCCAAGTGTGGAAAAATCCACGTCTCATGAACTACGGTGTAGAGTTACATGGGATTAAAAAAAAAAGCAAAATGATGCAGAATCCGCACCCAAATTTGTCATGAAATTCTGTCATGTGAACAAAGCCCACGGACGCCCTCACTAATGGTCGAATATTCTGCCTTTAGTAAAGGCGTCCTTGACGTAGAACCGCCATGGATTTGCAGATGTAGCAATTCCACGTAAAGCTGCGTCAAAATCCACATGCTAAATCCATGGATTTGGTACGGATTTGCCACGGCTAGACATTCTGCCACGCGTGAAAGCACGCTAAGGATATGTTCATACGGCAGATTGCGTGTCAAATCCACTGCAAATTGCCAATATCCAAAGAGGGACTACAAGGAGCAACAAAACTGTGGGGTCCTCTGCTGGCATTCAAGGTCAACACTACATGAGGGGGATCAGATGATGCCAGTGTGAGTAGATGTGTAGATGGGAAAATGGAACAATGCCTCCACAGCGCCACCTATTGGAAGACAGCATTCCTGCAAGTAAACATTACACCTTTTAACAAGCCTTGTAACAATGGGAATATAAGCTAAAACCGGAGTCGCCTTATCCTTCTGGAGCAGGCACTGGCTTACAAGACTTGAAAATGGTCTGATATTGACTTGCAGTAATTCTGCATTTGAATAGGTGGCGCTGTAGAGGCATTGCTCCATCTTCCTATTTGCATACATTTCCCAGAGGAGCATGCATGGCCTTACAAGTGTGCTCACTCTATGCTCTTATTAAGGAGAAACCATACCCTTCCTGACCCATTGGGGGTGCAAGAAGCAGGATATACATGCCTCTGCAGATAGTGGACAGCGATAGATATTCCTCTACCTAAGGGTGCCTGCACACGAACGGAATTTCCAGCGCGTTATTTTAGGCACATTATCTGCCCCAGACCGCAGCCAATATACTCCTATGAGGATCCGCAGTTGTCCCCAGACGGACGGATTTGTATCGCGTTTTTTCACGCGCGTGAAAAAATCTGCGACCTGTTCTAATTTGGGTCGGATTCTGCGCGTGAAGCCTCCAATACAAGTGAATGGGTGCGTTTTTTCACGCAGTACATCCGCAGTGCAGCTGCAGATGGAGTCACTGGTTGCTATGACTACAGGAAGTAGGCATGGTAGGAGGCGTCCCAACACACAGCAGAGCTTCACAGGCAAATTTGTAGAGGGAGATAGGTAGTATTTCTTGCCAATGCAGGATGTAAGAATGCAAAATCTGTAGTAATGAATTCCTCTTGTGAATTTTTTTGCAGTGACTGAAATAAAGTCACGCTGGAGAAGCGCCCTGAAAAAAGTTACATGGATCAACCATGCCCACAAAGACATCTGCTCACCGGGTGAAAGCATGTTGCCAGAATAATTTAACGGTGCTCGCACAAGCAAGAGGGACAAAACGGAGTCTGGGTGTTGGTTTTTAAGCTGTTTTCCAAGGAATGGGCAGTTCTCTAGGGGTTGGGTTTACAATAAGCGGTGTCTGCTGGTTTTTCTGCGCGTTTTTTTCCGCAACACATCCGCGTATATCCGCGCGTGATTTTTCACGCATCCGCACCTATCCGCAAGCACATTTAGGTACCATACGCGCGTGAAAATCCGCTAGCGGAATCCGGAACGCTCGTGTGCAGGCGGCCTAATTCTAAAGAAATAGATAAATAGTCTGACCCTTTAGGTAGAGCTGTAGATAGGTTAACACAAAAGCAGTAGTACTTACCTGTCCTCTCCACCAGCAATCTAGCGCTGAAACCCTATGGCGCTCCTGGTCTTTGCTCTATAACAAAACCACTTTATCGCTGCAGCCAATCAGAGGTCACATGTTCTCCTGGCATCACCACTCAGATGCTGGGAGCCATGATGGCAGAAGGCAGGCACATGAGCTATGGCCTCTGGTTGGCTGCAGAGATCAGGTGGTAGCAGTTTTTAAACAAAGACCAGGAGGATTGTGGGGCTTCCTTGGCAGAGGACAGGCAAGTACCGCTGCTTCGGTTATTTGCAACTACAGTGGGACAGTCTGAAGACCCCTCACACTTTTTTTTTTTTTTTTAAACACATTGTTATATTGGCCTTGTGCATTGCCCCCTCATTCTGCACTCAGTACCCCGTAATGACAAAGTGACTACAAAAGGGTAGAAATCTTTGCACATTTTTTAAACAAATTAAAAGTTACCCTTTAGCATTGACATACGTATTCACACCCCGTACTCAGTATTTAGTTGAAGCACCTTTGGCCGCGACTCCAGCCTCCGGTCTTCTTGGGTATGATGCGACAAGGTTCGCACACCTGAATTTGGGGATTTTAGGCCCTTGGTCAGGTTGGATTGGGGGGGGGAGGGGGTCATCTGTGGACAGACATTTTCAGGTCTCTCCAGAGATGTTCCATTGGGTTCAGGGCTCTGGCTGGGCCACCCAAGGACATTCACAGGGTTGTCCCTAAGCCTCTCCTTTGTTGTCTTTGCTGCGCCCTTAGGGTCCTTGTCTTGTTGGAAGGTGACCCTTCTGCCCAGTCTGAGGTTCCTTGCATTCTGGATCAGGTTCTCATTATCTCTGTACTTTGCTCCACTCAGCTTTCCATCAGCCCTGACCGGTCTCCCTGTCCCTCAGCATGATGCTGCCACCACCAGGCTTCACTGTAGGGATGGTATTGGGCAGGTGATGAGCGGCGCCTGGTTTCCTCCAGACATAACGTTTAGAATTGAGGCCAAAAAGTTCCATCTTGGTGTCATCAGAGCAGAGAATCTTGTTTCTCGCAGTCTGAGTCCTTTAGATGCTTTTTGGTAACTCCAGGCGGCTTTCATGTGTCTTACTGAGGAGGCTTCTTTCTGGCTGCTTCATCATAAAGCCCAGATTGGTGGAGGCTGCAGTGATGGATGACCTTCTGGAAGTTTCTTCCACCTGCACACAAGATCTCTGGAGCTCAGCCAAAGTGACCTTTGGGTTGTTGGCCACCTCTCTTACCAAGACCCTAATTCCCAGATGACTTCGTTTGGTGGGTCGGCAGCTCTAGGAAGAGTCCTGATTGTTCTTCCCTGTAAGAATTATGGAGGCTGCTGGGCACTTGGGAACTTTCAGGGCAGCAGAAATGTTTTTGTTGCCTTCTCCAGACCTGTGCCTTCACACAATCCTGTCTGAGCTCTGCAGGCAGTTCTTTCCTCCTCATGGATTGGTTTTGGCTCTGATATGCATTGTGAGCTGTGAGACCTTATATAGATGGGGGGTATTTTATGTCCAATCAACTGAATATCCCACATGGGACTCCAAGCAAGGTGTAAAAACATCTTAGAGATGGAGAAATGGGAGAGCTTAGAGCTAAATGTGTCATACCAAAGGGTGTGAATACTTATGTCAATGCAAAATGGTAGTTAGAAATTTTTGTAGATTTAAAAAGCAGAAAAAAAAGTTTAAAAATTCTGTTGTCACTGTCATGCAGTACTCAGCGCAGATTTTTTTTTTCTTTTTTTTGGGGGGGGGGGGGGGGGGGAGAGAGATAAAAAACATTTTCTTCAATTTACACAAGGCCACAGAATAACAAAATCTAAAAAAATGAAAGTGTGCAAACTTTCTGGACCCGCTGTGTATTTAAAGGAGTTTCCCGTAGAAAATATTATTGATGACCTATATCCTATAGGTAATCAATAGTTGATCGGCCAGGGACCGATGCTCGGAGCCCCAACCGATCAGCTGATTGTGTACCCTGCTGACAGAGCCGCAATTACAGAGGGGTCGAAAGAGAAGCAGCGGAGGTCTCTGCTGCAACCTCTGTGTAGTGGCCGGCACTGTACAAGGTCTATTGGATCCAACAATGAAAAGATCTTTAAGAGACTTTCACCATCTTTTTGCACCGCTCTCTGTGACAGTCACACTGATGACAGTGATGTCTGCTGGTTGGATCTGCACAGTAAACTTGCCTTTAAAATCCCTACAGGACCGAGCACGGTAAACATACAGCACTTGGTCCAGGGCTTTAACCCCGGACGATAGCAGAAGTATGGTATGGGATTAAGGTTGCTCTCACATATGCATTCAGGACGCCGTGCTAATCGCCTGTGTGAGTCCTGTGTAAGTGGCCTAAAGCTTCTTCAATCAAGCAGGTCAGGTCCTCGGCTGTCAGACACGGCCAAGGACCCGGAGGAGAAGGGAGAAAACGTATTTGCTCCACTAAACGACCTGGCAATTACGTGACCGCCGGGTGCCCCCTGTCACAAGGGAACAAAACGTATTTGCTCCAGTAAACGACCTGGCAATTACGTGACCGCCGGGTGCCCCCTGTCACAAGGGAACTGCAGGGTCCTAGCATACCCTGATAAGATCTGCCAGTGACTACAGTCACACTAGGGGTATGTTTTTCCCTGTAACTGGGGCTCCTATGGACACCTCAGCTACTGTTGAAAAGTGTGACATTGAGAGAGAAAAAAAAAGGTTACAAAAATAAGAAAAATTACAGAAGAAAATAAAAATATATACATAAAGACGTGACACTACCACCGCCAACCAAAGCCGCCATGTGTGTCCTGTAATCCAAAACTATACAAATTATATATTAAAAGTCAATACAAATTGAGGAAAGCAAACCTGTACTTTATTTTACTGTAAACATATAATTTATTTTTTTTAATTTGTAAGTTAATAATTATAACTTTTTTTCCCCCCCAAGTAAAAAAAAAAAATTAAGGTGAAGATGAAATTCTGCAATTAAAGTGCGCAGGCAAAAAAAAACAAAAAACAGTAAGTTCCGCAAGAAGTTCTGCAGAAAGCATGCCGCAGTTAAAAATGCAACAAAACCTGCACTAATTGACGAAATCCACATTTGCGCTGCGTCCTGCGTGAAAGGTGCACGCAGCAGACATATCACTGCGGTCAGTGTGACAGGCGCTGCCTTATGGAGCTCTCAGGGAGGGCTGCAAAAACATGGTGACAGCGTCTCTCTAAAGGAGAACTTGTCCCGGGGCGGAGAGGGGGACTCAGAGTCCTTCTCCTCCTCCTTCCTCGCACCCCTGGGGACTATTCCTTCCTCAGCGTCCTTGCTTCACTCCCCCCCAACTGCTCAGGCCGCAGGAAAAGTACACAAAGCAAGATGGAAACAATAAGGAAGGAGCTCAGGGAGTCGGTGATGGAAGGAGCGTAATGCCAGCAGACAGCCAGTAAATTGTAAATGGATGAGAAACAAGCAAAAAATAATGAGACGTGAGAAAATGGGAAGTAGCGTCAGGCGAGACGGTGCGCAACAGGGGTAGAGAGCAGGAATACTCTCCGCAGCGCCCGCTGTCTCCCCCCTCCACGTTTTCTCTCTCCCTTTTCCATCCAATTCTCCACTTTTCTTGGTCTCCGATCTCATTTTCACCTGAGAACAAACAGCAGGTGGCAATTTTCACTTCCCTTACCAGAGCCAGGAACAGCCCCCCCTCTCAGCCTGAAAGACGAGCGGCTGCAAGGCGCGAATCCGGCTCCCACCCCCCTCTAACAATCACGCTCTACACCAACAAAAGCCTAAATACAATGGATGTTCCTGATGGACGAGAACTACAGCGGTCAGCTAAGGCTTGGTTCACATGTGCGTCAGAGGCTACAGTCGGGGCGCCGGCACAGAGCCATCCAAAAATTTGAGATAAAATAGCGTAACACGATGTACTGTTGTCGGACAACATAAAACTTGGATGCCCCGCATTATATCCAATGGGGTCCATTCAGCATTGCTCAATTCTGTCAGAGGAAGGAACCACTCTGGCAGATTCCCAAAGGGGAGCAGAAAAACAAACACGAAAAGAGCCCTGAGCAACCTAGCGAAGGCTCTTCACATCTGCATTTGGGTCCCCGTTCTTCTGTTCCGTCACAGGAACACAAACAGGAACTGTGAGGCAGATGCGAACAGAGCCCTATGCTACAGGCACAGCGGATCCTGGCGACAGCTACTAGAAATGGTCACCGTCTGTGAGGAGTTAACATCTACATACAAATAACCAATGACTGATCCAAGCAGCGCTGCAGCAGCTGTCCAGTAAGAATGGGGTACATGGGTGTTATAATATGTAAAGAGCCAATCCAGGTAAATATCAATTAAGCTTCATCGCTGTGAGAAGTTCTGCAACTTTCAATTAAACTTTGACATCTGTTCTTCACTTCCGTTCGTCGCCTCTGATAATCAGCAAAAATTAAGATCCTGGCTGCAAAATCAAAAAATATCTTCACGGCGACAACTTTATTCTTCTCCTTTCACTAAATAGAAGTGGTTTCTGCTGCATGTATTGTCTTAACCTGCCCACAGGCCATTCTTGGAGGACTCTGCGCGAGCTCATGTGTATGGGGGCGATGCCATACGTTCCGGGATGTCCATTCTAGTGCGGCATTACAAGGGGTTCTCTGCTTTGAATAATCCCTACTTGACAATAAGCAGATCACAAAGAGCACCCAAGCTGGGACCCCAAGTGATCAGTTGTAATCTATGGGGAAACTTGGTAGTCAAGTTTTACCTTTCCTTGCAGCGCTCCTACAGGGGAAATCAAGTATTACGCTGTGTCCATTCACATCCACAGCTGAGAGCTGCAACACAAAACCAGACTGCTGATAAATGGATAGCGCTATAAGCTTTCTAACCAGCGGATAGAAGCTAAGTGGCAGGGGTGCTGAATGGCAAAACCCCCGATAGTGATGACCTAGCCAAGTACTTTTACATCGGATGACCATCAGCTTCAAAAAGGGCCCAACAGCCTTCCCAATGACTATCGCTTCTGAGCCTTCACACAGGAGCAATAGTCATCCAGGGAATAGAGGCGGAGCGCGCTGGGGGGATAGTGTTACCCTGCAATCTAATAGAAGTCAATGGGGTCATGTTGTGTAGCTCAAGTAGCCGCGACCCACTGATTGCAAGAAATTCATTGTTTTTTGATCACTGATAACCTGCGGGTCGCGGCTACTTGTGAACAGCAACAAGACCACATTGCTTTCTATTATATGGCGAGCTTCCTGGCTACACTGCGATCTCTGGCCATGCAATCTGCGCACCAAGTAGCCCTCGCCTTCTGAGGAGCTTCAGGAATCTCCTTCCCGGCGGGGTTCATACGGATTTCTGTCTTCAGTGATCGAATAAAGAAGCAGAAAGTCTGTGTGCGGCTCTGCAAGAAAGAAATCCAGCTCGCTGACGCCACCTACAGGTGATTGACTGGTACAATCATGCTTCAGGTAAGGGCCTTTTTAAGCGTCTCCATTCGAGCCAGTAACGAGTATTGATCAATGAGATCAGCGCTCACTCACCTGCATTCACACAGGCCGATGCAGACAGCATGGGGGACATATGATCAATCATCCCCCACCCTGTCCCATCCCTGTGGGCAGCACACCCGCCGTCTACATGGGGAGATGTGCTGGCAACTCATTTTTTTGTGCCGTATAAAGCCATCTTTACGCAGGCGATTTCCAGCCAATTGCTATATTAACGACACTCACGTGAGAAAAACTACCCATTATTTTCTGTGTTTATACACAAGGGCGGATTTCATGACACAAAGGGTAGTTTTCAATAACTTTTTTAAAGAGAATTTTACCTAGTTTTATTATGGGCACAGTGTACAAAAAGTTTAGTTTTTGTTCCCTCTAATTGCTTACCCCCCTCACGAGGCAGGACATATATGTACATCCTGGGTGTGCAGCGTTTGTATGGAACGGGACTGGGAGCCAAGCCCATCCCATACACAGCCGGTGTAAGCCATCTTTGACAGCTGGCACTGGTCGCAACACATGCAATTAGCGATCAATGCCATGGCTGTTAACCCTTTATATAGGGATATATGGGGCCGTCTTCAGCTGCCGGAAGGAGCTGAAGCCAGCAGATAAAGCAGAAGCGCTCCGAAGGTGAAAGTGTAGGGACTCTTAATCCTGGGACGTTTCCACTCCCAATCCTAACAGACTTAAAGGGGTTGTCCGAGGTTCACCATCTCTGGACAACCCCCTTGCACTAACAGTAATATACTCCCCACTTACACTGTGTCTCATGATGGCGCTCGGTCCCCCACTCCGGTCTCGCCTGGTTTATTGGCTGTAGCCCGTGACGTCCTGTGAACAGGGCAGGACTGCAGCTGTCAACAGACACCGGCGCAGGGGACCGAGCGCCATCATGGGGGCCAATGGGAGAGGGGTATATGATAGTCTGCTATGTTGGTACACGGGGAAGGGGATGTTCAGAGATGGCACAACTCGGATGACCCCTTTACAAAACAATCATCTGACAAAAATGTGCAGAAAAAGGACCTCTTCATGGGGCCTGACGACGCAAAAATGGGAGAACTTTCACTTCCACTGCTTTCTTCCTAAACCACGCCATTCCTGACATCCACTTGCATGGACGGCGCTGCGTACGACAGCTGGTCTGCAGTGTACTGTGGGGAATCTGATAATGCCATGCCAAACAGGAGACTGCAATACTCTGCGGGCACCATGCCACCTGCCATTTCCCTCCTACCTTGACGTATTTCTCCAGCGCAGGGTGCACCCTGGTGGTGGCCAGCTGTATGGAGAACGGGGTTGTGTAGGGAAACGTGGCCATCACAGCATGATTCACTTCGGGCAACACGCAGAACTTGAAGCCGTGTTTGCGGAATATTCGGACGTGATCGGGGAGCGGCTTCTCATCGCCCTCGCTCAGGATGCTGCCCACGATGTAGCGACAGAACTCTACAGGGACCTGCAGGAAAATAATGTGTTCATTAGAGAGTGGAGAACGAGCTGGTGGCTATACGAGGGACAACTATCGTCCGAAAGGGCGCGCCATACAGCGAATGTAAGCGACAGCGGCTCCGTGTCACCAGGTGACCAACAAGAATTCGTTGACTCGTTGCTTCATTTCTGCTCACCTAAAAATAGTCCCTTGGTCATTAATGGTCGTCTGGTGGAATCAGGTAATCGCTGTATTCCAACGACCAGCCAACAACTTTGCGGGGAGGTGTGCGCTTAATCGGCGTGCGCGTCCCATTGAGCCAATTGGTGAATGCAATTTTCATGAACATTTTGCCCTCCTACTTACCGCTCATTGGCTGAAAAGTTCCTGCTGGTCTTCAAAAAAAACCTAAAAAAACCCCAACACACTCGCTGCCGCGGTCTCTGGCGGGATTTAGTCTTTGAAGACATTCGCCGCAGCACCGACTGTTCAGCTGAACCAGCGAGAGGCCGCTTGTACGTAGCTATGTGCAGACTCCTCAACCAACGAGTCACAGAGCGGCTGACCTCCCCCCCAAAGAACCTCACCCCCCTCAACTAGCTCGCCCGTATACCTGTTCCCAACAATTCGTTGAGCGATGGCTACACAGAGCGACTGTTGTCCACGAGCCTTTCTTACATTACCGCGACTATTTAGACGACAGCTGTCCCATGTAAAACCAAAAACATTGCAGATTTACCCCAAAACAGAAGCCAAGATAATACGCCAACACCCTCTATATCCTCGGTGTTTACATATACACAGACCGGTCTGTATATCCTCCCGGGGCCGCAGGACCGGACTGACCTGTTCAGGCGCCACATGTAACCTGCAGCCATGCAATCACATGTATGTGCGAGGGGGTCTCCACGAAGCCCCCGCAGAGCCGCTCTACACATCCGACTTACACAAGAATGCGCACATTTTTAGTACCAGAAAACAGGCGTAAAATGATGAATAAATCTCCTCCTTTGCGCCATTTTCTAAATGAAGGAGACTACGCTACGTCCTCCACAACGCACTATATACACTGTAGGCAGTCGCTCCGTGGGGCCCCAGGGCCCCTCATTCCTTCTAGCAGAAAGGTGCAGGTTATAGTTACTATCTCCCGTTTCCTTCAAGGCATCTTCCCTGGTACGAGCGGCAGGCCTGGCACCGAGTGCGCTGCACCTGCGCTCCACCACCTTGTGCCGCCTCCAGAGACCTGCTGCATGGATCCCGGGGGCTCCTGCCGCTATAATAAGCTGGGGGTCCCGCGGGAGGAGCCGATGTGGGTTTCTTCTCTGTACCCATCGCTCCTGGGTGCAACAGAGTGTAAATTATTACACCAGAAAAAGCCACCGGCTTAATGACGCTCAATTACATGCGAAGCCACAGCAAAGAGCGAGGGGCGGGGGAGGGGAGGCGTCAGCACAGCGAGAAACGGACAGGACTTGTACACCAAACGTGGGACCCCCAAGATGCAGTAATAACCCCAAAACTGTCAATCATGGACCTCACCGTGCCAGTCTCATCCATAGTCTTCACCATGCCCCCATCCCTCCACCATGCCAGTGTTACCCATGCTCCTCACCGTGTAGAGAATTCCCACCATAGACCCCCATACCATGCCAGTCTCATTCATGCTTGCCCCTCTCCTGTATGCCATGCAGGGGATTCTCACCATGCTCCCCTCCTGTATACGATGGACTGTCATGCCTCCCAAATACGCTACCAGGTCTTATGCTCCCATTATACCATGGGCTGGCACCATAATACACTCAGCAATGCCATGGGCTCTTATCATGCCCTCCTCCACTATACCATAGGGTGCCACCATGCCGTAGATTCTTATGCCCACCCTCCCCCCAATATGTCACAGGCACCCACCAAGCTTTCCACTATGCCATGGGTCCCATGCCCCCAACTACCGTGTCAATCTCGCCCATGCTGCTGGCCATATAAAGGACTCCCACCATGTCACATAATCTAATGTCCCCTCTGCAATCCCCCACTACAGCATGGGCTTCCTGTATACCCCCATCCTCTATGTCCCCATGCCATGGCCCCAAAACTATGCCAGCCTCCTCATGTTCCCACTCTAGCAGCCTCACCCACTGCCCCTATTCCATGGGCCCTTGTGCCCTCCTTCACCACTATGCCATGGGCTCCCATCATGTTCCCCCCCATTATAAGCCCCCCGCCCTGCCAGCCTCCCCCCATTATAAGCCCCCCGCCCTGCCAGCCTCCCCCCATTATAAGCCCCCCGCCCTGCCAGCCTCCCCCTCTCACCTTCATGGGGTTGTCGTAGTAGACCCCCACAGACACCAGCTTGGGGGCCAGGCTGACACTCTCCGTGTACAGGTTCCCGCTCTCGTCATACGGCCCCACACGGAACTTGTAGGCCACGACCACCCCGCGGATGGGGGGCGGCCCGGCTCTCACCTCCACCTCCGTCAGCAGCCCCGAGTACACGGCCAGCCCGAAGAGGGTGAGCAGCAGGAGGGCGATGAGCGCAGCGATCAGGGAGATGAGCACCCACTCCGGTACCGAGCCCATCCCGGACAGCAGCGGCGGAGACACCGGAGGACACAGCGGTGGATCAGCTCACCTGCGCGGCGGCTCCGCCCGGACCTGTCACAGCAGTCATGTGACCGCCCCTCGCGTCACCGCGTCACGTGATCATAGGGAAAGGCGGGAAGATCAAAGCAGCAGCAGCAGCGGCGACGCCTGACTGACGGGGGAGCGCGTAGGACTTCTGACCGAATGGGGGGCATGCTGATACCTGTAGTCCTCCAACTCGTAGAAACCCACACAAAACTGCCCTGTATGTCTGACTATAGTATAACATATAGCTCTGCTCCTGCTGGTACTTGTAGTTCATGCATTTGAGGCCGTCCTAGACAATTCTCTGTAAGTATGAAGTCCTGGAGGCCGGAGGGTGAATGGTATGCCTTAGGGGTTCGCTGTAGAGCGAGGGGACGAGCGGATGTAGTGGGGGAATAGCACCGTAATTACGGATCTAAAGCGCCACTAAATTGCATTAACTTCTGGAAAAAAATCTGTGCAGTCAGAATCCTCCTGACCCCCTCAGTGGATACATTAGGGGCGCAGCTTTTAAATAAGGTCATTTGGGGGGGGGGGGGGGGGTGTCTATCATTCTGACAACTATGAGCCTTGTAATCTTGGCTTGGTGTAGGAAAACAAAATGTTCCTCAAAATGCTGACAATCAATGTTAAATTTTTACGTCTCCTAAATGGTGAAAGGAAATATAAAGCTTTTCCAATGTGCGTCCAGAATAAAGTAAACATGGAAATATATATCTAACAAAGATTTGTACAGTATGTTTGCACGTTTGACATATTGCAATTGAAAATGTGAAAAAAATGATCATTTTTTTCCACATTTTCCCAATTTTGGCGCTTCTAGTAAATATACACAAATTCTATCCATCTATTTTTAACACCTAAATGAAGTACTTGGATATGTAAAGCCTTTACGGAGTTATTCTATGTTAAAGTGACACATCAGATTTCCAAAATTTGGCTCCATCACTAAGGTGCAAACAGGCTTGGTCACTAAGGGGTTAATATAGTAAGCCCGCTGTGGTCCCGGGGATTGCGGTGACAGATGATGTCACAGGAAGTCAGGTGACCACAGCAGCAGCGGCTTGTTCCTGAACTCCTGGCGCTCAGGATGTGAGAGTGAGCGGTGACACGCCAGCTCCTCATTGGCTGCAGGGGTCACCTGATTTCCTGTGACATTATCTGTTACAGCAGTAACCAGGATCAGCGCCGGATCCCGGCGGCCGTGGAAGGGTTCATATACTTCACTTCATTATTTTATTGCAGTTGGTCCTATTGAAGCGGGGTTGGCAAGTAACCAGACAGCCCCTTTGATTAAAGTCTCTTCAGGACGCCACCGATCGGGCTCTGCTTTATTATGTTGGCTTTATAGCAGCACATGAAGTTCTTAACCACACTAACAAACGGTTACACAAAGTGATCCGTGCGAAGCCGCATAAAGCTACCAGATCTGTATATGACAGTGATGACTAACCTGTGGCAGTCCAGTGGCTGCAAAACTACAACTCCCAGCGTCCTGCGAGTCTAACATCAATGGGCGCTTCATGAAAAACACATTTGAAAACTGAGCAGTTTTACCTTGAATTAACCTGGTATGTAAGGCTCAGAAAAGACGTCCGTCCATCCAATTAAGCCCATGATCCTGCAATGTTGATCCAGAGGAAGGCAAAAAAAAAACAGGAGGTAGAAGCCAATTTTCCTAATTTTAGGGAAAATAATTCCTTCCCGATAACAATCTGACAGTCAGAACAATCCCTGGATCACAGATCCTCCTGAAGTAATCATTGTGATAGATGTTAAGGTGTGTTGAAAATGCATGAAAATAGAGCAGAGCATGCAAAAATCATGGTTCCAAGAACACCATGTTCAAACAATAAATGATAGTAAATTTGATTGGCAACATTTCCTAACACTAGGCTCTGGTATTGGTGCAATATGTCTCCACCGGAAGTGTGGGCATGACTGGTCTGAGCTAGAGGTAACGCCCAGGTCACGTCCACTGCCACCGATTGGCTGCGGGAATCATGTGCCTTCACCGAGCTGCAGAGAGAGAGCTTGGTGGAGGCTATGGCAAAGTGGGACACCTGTATCTGGCATCCTGTTACCACGGCGACCCGTCAGGCCTCAGCTATTTTTCTCGTGGGGGTCCGAGGACCTTACGGAGGGAGTTCACTCTCTCTGTGTAACCCTTTTACTTGTAAGGGGTTAACAGCAGGGGGGCTTCATCGCTCATTGTTCAGTTTAAACAGCCGCTGTTCAATAGCGAATGGCGCCTGTGTTATGTGACTGGAGAGGGGCGGGGGAGCGAGAGAAATCTCCTGCACTGCCCCGCCCCCTGCTGACCGCTCCGTGTGCGAGCCAGCTGTGCTAGCTCCTGTGCAGGAGCACGGGAGCTCGGGGGTACAGGGAGGAGTGTCGGGCATCGTTTACCCGACACTCATCCAATGTAAATGGGCCTTAAGAGGTAGCAGTATCAGTCAGTCAGAAGCTCTGGAGGGCTTATGTGTAACAGTAACACAGAATGTGAGGCCGAATGAAGACATTGTCCATCTAGTTCAGCCTGTTTAACCTCCTTGTTGATCCAGAGGAAGGCAAAAACCCCAAGAGACAGAAGCCAATTAGCCCTTTTGGGGGAAAACCACACTCAGTGCCAGCCTGAGGTTGGATGGCACCCTGTGCAGAATTTAGTTTTGCCCCCCTCCTCCTCCCCTCATAAGAAAAAGAAACTATATATTGCATCAATAGGCAGTTTGCCTGTAGTCTCTTTATGCAGAAAGAAGCTTATGTACAGCAGAACAGCTCAGGAAATAAATACGGCCCCAGAACCAACCTCATAACATAAATATAGTAGCAGAACTAAGCAATTGTGTGGCAGGGCTGACAGTGGCATCTCGGCGCATCAGAGGGAAGAAGACGGAGCCAGTAGCTCCACAAGACACTGCTGCACGGATCAAGACCTGGCCACGCGAAACTAAGGGGGTACTGCCTTCTGTGACTGCATGGGTGGAACGCAGCAAAGGCCGACCATGACCACATTACAGCCCCCCCATAGGTGATCTCACAGCTTTCCCAGGCTCCTCAATGTCAAACCTGCCTGGTCCCTGTAGCAATACAGGAGTGATGGATGTGTCACTGCATAATGAGGAATATTTGCTGTTCAGGAGTCCGGGAAAGCTGGGTGAAGAACTGTAGTGGCAGCCATTAGGCTTTCTGAGAACTGGACAAATCTTGAAAGAGTCTCCACCCGCGGACGATTTAGGATATTTGTGTTTATGTAGCAGTTTGAGTAGAGATATGTAGCTCTGCTTGGTAAATATCAGACGTGCGTTCTGCACGGAGCGAGCGGGAGTGATGCAAGTGTTGAGCCATGTACTGCATGACACCTCGGAGACTTGTCAGCTCACCTCCCGCCGGCGCCTCCCTCACCATCCACAGCTGTAGTATTCCTAGGTGAAGCCTCACACTGGTGAGATGGTGAGCCTGGCGGCCGGTGTGCAGCGACATTCCTGCAGCCACTAATGAATCCATCATCTCCATGGAAACCACAATGTGTTTTATAGAGAGAAGTGCAGTGTACCCAGAGGAATAAGGCTAGAAATGAGTAGAAGTAAGGCCTCATTTACATGGCCAACTTTATTGCACCAGGTTGGATCTATTTACATGGGCGATTTTTCTCTTGCAGCGATGCTATGAGAAAGAAGAATCACAGCATGTCCTACTTTTTTGGGCAATATCCCCCATTATTTCCTATGGGAGTAAAAAAAGAATCCCATCGCACACGTAGGCAAAATCACGGGTTTAAGAGTGCAATACTGGTCTTTCTCGGACCAGTATCGCATGCGCCCGTGTAACTACGGCCTAAATGGAATAATCTTACCTGCAAGCTTTTCACTCTGCAGGATTTTCCACATTTCTAAAACAATTACGCTGCTCTCACACGTGTTCAGAAAACGCTGTGCGAAGCTGCGGCATTTTATGATTTCTCAATGCATTTTCGAACGCACGTTACAGCATTGTTTAATGCACCCAATCACTGAGATGCGTTAAAAAGCACTAAAACACGCAAAATAGAGGAGATCGCTGTAAAAAATGTTTTAGAAACGCCGCCTTTAAATGCTGGTCTGTGAGGCCCCATTGAATTCGATGACGGCGTTGTACTGCGGTTAGCATGGCATTCGGAACACTTCACTAATCGTGGTAAAAAGCGTCCTGTGTGAGAGCGGCCTTAGGCCCAATGTCCACGGGCGGGATTCTATTATATCCATAAGACTGTTAATCATCAGCATCCTTTTGTTGACCCTGTAAGCGGTACCAATACACAACGTATTGAAACTACCTGGGAACACATGAAGAACTACATTTTGCAACGTATGAAGGGAACGCCAGCAAACATGCAGCCCGGACATTTGGCAGAATATTGGTGGAAAAAAGGGCACGAGAAAACCCCTTTCAAGGACATAATGGCGCAGATCGCTGCCCAGTTTCCTTTAGTGTAACTAACTGGTTTTCACGTGACATTGCTGCTTAGTTTAAGTCGATTGCTGGAGACGCTTTCTCGTTGTTCTTAGTATGCGTACCAGTATAATTGCGGTGCTTGTGGCCTTTAACCCCAAAGGACATGGCCCATTTTGGGCTCAAGAACACCACAATGTTTTGTGGATTTGATTTCCCACTTTTGAAGAGCCATATATATATATTTTTTTTATTGCCGTAGTCTCGCCAGTATAAGGACTTGCTTTTGCCGTTGCGAAGTGTATTTTTTATTGGTACCTTTTTTGGGTATTATGTATTGTAAAACTTATTTATTTTATTTTTTGGGGGGGGAGAACTTGCATTAATCCTGCCATGTTTTTTTTTTGTTTTTTTTTTTAAAGCATCAATCATACACCATTAACCCTTTCCAATCCACTGTCTGACCTCTGAAGACATTATGATTTAAGGCTGTACAGCTCTGATGTTGGAAGACGTCCGTCTGGGTTCTCTTACTGTATGTCGCCAGCCTCTCTGCTGTCGGAGCCTATCCAACGTGTCACCTCATGCAGTACTGGCTTTAGCCAGCAGATGGCACCATTTTATAACAGCAAAAAAAAGTAAGCCCCCTAGGAAAACCAGAATACAAATTGGATTGGAAAGTAATAATGGCAATATATTATTTCAGGGGGTCAGAATGATTGCAACGATGCAAAAAACATAATTTTGGTATGTTTTTTCCTCTTCTGCAGGCAAAAAACAGCTTTTGTTTTTAAAATATACTTATTTTTGAAACGTCGCATGGAAAGTGGCGTACGTTTGTTATTTTTCCATGCACGGAGGTCTGGGAGGGCTTGCTTTTGGCTTCATGAGCTGTAGGTTATATTTCTATCATTTTTAGGTACATATTCTTGCTTGTGACCGCTTTCCATAGACTTAACTACAGAAAGCGCAGCCCACTGTCCACGAGTGGAGAATCATAGCGATTCTCTGCTTGTGGGATTCACATCGCGCCATGCTGTGATTTTACACGATTCTCCGCGGTGAGCCTATATGTCAGTTTTCCCCCCTGCTCCCGTGGACAGGGGGCCTTATAATGCCCACGGACGGATTTCTGCCGTGTTTCACGTGGCGGAAATTTGTGGCGTTATCCCACAGCTATTAGGTTCTATTGAACCTAAGGTCTAATGCCCACTGCCAGACTCCTGCTGCAGTTCACGTGGCGGAAATCCGCTGCTATTAGGTTGTATTGAACTTAATAGCTTAGTACCCACTAGCGAGATTCTGTCGCGGATTTACACTGCGGGAAAGAAATCTCGGCATGTTCTATTCTACCGCGATGTTCTGCGACATGGGTCTCCGTTAATACAGTATTAATGGGGACCTCCCAGTGACTGCGGAATAACGTGCGTTATTCCGCGATCGCCAGTGGGCATTTTTTTGTTTATCCCTGCTGACGATCGTGCGTAATGCCGCGGCAGAATCCCGCTCTGGCCGTTGGCATCCGGCCTAATAGCTCAATTTTCACGCTGTGGAATTCCGCAGTGTGAAAGAAACCGCGGCATGTTCTAATTGCCACGGGAAAACACGCAGCCGGCTTCCATGGTAGTCAATAGAAACTGTCCAACAAGCGATACTTCCGCTGTGAGCACAGAAGTACCGCGGAGAAACACGTGTCCGGCTTCTATTGTAGCCAATGGAAGACCTCGGTCATGCGAGACTTCCACTGTGAGCACAGCGGAAGTATCGCGTGATTACGCATGACCGTCCACCGCCGGCACGGCATGCGATCCAGAGAGGTGAGTATGTGGTTTTCTTGGCTGCCGTGTGGGACTCTAGTGCGATATGCTGCTGGCAGAGTCCGCCACGGACGGAGTGGGATATGACCGCAGTTTAACGCCGTGGGAATCCCATGGAGATAACCAAAAAGTCCCTGCTGGCGATTGTGAAAAAATGTTTTTCTGCGGTGTTCAGAAGGTCTCCTTTAATACTATATTAATGGAGAACTCACACGGTGCAAAAATACAGCATGCGATTTTTTTTCGCAGCATCATGCCGCCACGGGAACCTCTGCAAAAATACAGCCCTAAAAGGGACCAGTGGCGATATCACATATGTGGGGTTTAGCTGAAATGTTTAATGTGCTTCATGAAAATAGGGGAAAGAAGAGCAAAAGAGTTTTTTTTAAGAAAAAAATAAGGATTTATTTTATTTTTTGTACACTACTGATTTAGTCGCTGGCAGAGCAGGACGCCTGTATCTGGCGTCCTGTTGCCATGACAACCCAGCAACACAGAGGGAGCTCCCTCCCTCTGTGAAGCCTTTTCACGTCTCCACCGAGCTGCTGCTCTCTGCAGCTTTCTGAAGGTGGAGCTCTGGGCACAGTAATGAGGGGGTGTATGTGGCTGCCAATAAGAACCTCTGGGCGTTCCCTTCACCTCAGCCTGTCTCCGCCCATCAGCCTGGTGGTGACAAGATACAAGAATACCCCACACATGTCCCAATCAGACTCGAGCTGCTCAGTTTTTTTTTTTTATTTAACTGTTGTAGGAATAAAAAGTTTAGAAGGAGAGAGCCATTAATGGTGGTAATACTGGACGGTTTCATATGAATAAGCTATAGACACTCCTGGTTTTAAAAAAATAATTTTTATTCAAGTAAATAGCAGAGGTTTATTTTAGCAGGTATTCTAGCTAAAAGCATTAAAGGGTTCCAATAAGTTATCCCCTATCTATGGGACCCCCACTGATCACAAGAACAGGGGCTCGGTCGGTACCCGAATGACGGGAGCGCAAGTTGGGCAGTGCAGGAAGAAGAGGTCGGGCAGGCACATTGCACTCTATTCATTTCAATGAGAGCGTTTGACTCGGGAATCTTTGGCGCTCTAATTGAAATGAATGGAGGACTTTGCGCTTGCCCAACCTGTGCTTCCCGCACTGCTCAACCTGGTCTCCTTTTATTTGGGGACCAACTGTGCCCCTGTTCTTTGTAATCAGTGGGGGTCCCAGCAGTCAGACCCCCACCGATGAGCTAGTTATCCCCTAACCCGTGGTTAGGGGCTAACCTGTTGGAACCGGAATACTCCTTTAAAAAATTACCAAATTTAAAATATAAATTTCTCATACACACCCTCCCTAGTTACCTATCCCACAAACCTCCAGCACCTCCCTCCCTAATCCCACAAACCCCGACCACCTCCTTACCTATCCCACAAACCCTGCCCCTCCCCCCATATATCATCTGGAACTTAAAGGGGTTTTCCAGTGAAATACTATTGATGATCTATCATCAGCATAGGTCATCAATAGTTGATTGGCTGGGGTCTGTCACTCGGGACCCAACTGATAAGCGCTGCAGTAACACAGAGGTTAGAGCGGAAGCAGCAGAAGCCTCGCTCTGACCTCTATGTAGTGGCCGGTGCTTGTAACTGCAGGCATGGCTCTCATTAAAATGAACGTGAGCCGTGCCTGCAGTTACAAGCGCTGGCCACTACATTTAGGTCAGCGTGGAGACTTCGGCTCCTACCTCTGTTTTATTGCAGTGCTAACAGCATGCCCGGCTCAGCTGATTGGTCAGGGTCCTGAGCGACGGACGCTGACCAATCAACTACTGATGACCTATCCTGATGATAGTTCATCAATAGTATTTCACCGGAAAACCCCTTTAACTTCTAATTATTTACTCTCACATTTCCTATAATGCTATATTCCTATAACGTTGTATTCGGAATTGCCTGTTCAGCAACTGCACTTCCACAGCCAGACTTGGCGCTGGCTACTCTGGATAGCAGGATCTAGGGACCGCAGGTTTTCACCCTTTAACCCCTGTACAGGGATCTGGACTTCGCTGCTACGAATCCCTAGGTTGCATCTCCAGAGTAGTCTCTGACTGGTGGAGCAAACAGGCAACAAAGAAAACAACAAGCTGTGGAGTCAATACTGGGTAATCAGTAGAGATAAGCATCAGGCCAAATTAGACTCAACAAACAGAATCGGCATCAGTGAGTAAAACTACTTGTCCTATACACACCCTCCCTCCCTAATCGCACAAATCCCCACCACCTCCCTCCCTTTCCCACAAATCCCCACCACCTCCCTCCCTTTCCCACAAACCCCCACCACCTCCCTCCCTTTCCCACAAACCCCCACCACCTCCCTCCCTTTCCCACAAACCCCCACCACCTCCCTCCCTTTCCCACAAACCCCCACCACATCCCTCCCTATCCCACAAACCCCCACCACCTCCCTCCCTATCCCAAAAACCCCCCCCACCTCCCTCCCTATCCCACAAACCCTGCCTCTCCCCCCATATACCATCTCGAACTTAAGGGTTTTCCAGTGAAATACTATTGATGATCTATTATCAGGATAGGTCATCAATAGTTGATCGTCTTGGGTCCGTTGCTGGGAACCCTGACCGATCAGCTGAGCGGGCGCATGCTGTCAGCGCTGCAATAACACAGAGGTTGGAGCGGAAGTCTCTGCACTGACCTCTGTGTAGTGGCCAGCGCTTGTAACTTCAGGCACAGCTCTCATTGTAATCAATAAGAGCCGTGCCTGCAGTTACAAGCGCTGGCCACTACATATAGGTCGGCTTGGAGACTTCGACTCCGACCTTTGTGTTATTGCAGTGCTGACAGCATATCCCGCTCAGCTAATTGGTTAGGGTCCTGAGCGACGGACGCTGACCAATCAACTACTGATGACCTATCCTAATGATAGTCCATCAATAGTATTTCACTGGAAAACCCCTTTAACTTCTAATTATTTACTCTCACATTTCGTATAATGCTTAATTCCTGTAACATTGTTGTATTCGGAATTGCCTGTTCAGGAACTGCACTTCCACAGCCAGATTTGGCTACTCTGGATAGCAGGATCTAGGGACCGCAGGTTTTCACCCTTAAACCCCTATACAGGGATCTGGACTTCGCTGCTACAAATTCCTAGGTTGCATCTCCAGAGTAGTTGCTGACTGGTGGAGTAAACAGGCAACAAAGAAAACATCAAGCTGTGTAGTCAATACTGGGTAATCAGTAGAGATAAGCATCAGGCCAAATTAGACTCAACAAACAGAATCGGCATCAGTGAGTAAAACTACTTGACCTATACACACTCTTCCTCCCTAATACCACAAATCTCCACCACCTTCCTCCCTAATACCACAAATCCCCACCACCTTCCTCCCTATCCCACAAATCCCCACCACCTCCCTCCCTATCCCATAACCCCCCACCACCCCCTCTCTATGCCACAAACCCCCACCACCTCCCTCCCTATCCCACAAACCCCCACCACCTCCCTCCCTATGCCACAAACCCCCACCACCTCCCTCCCTATGCCACAAACCCCCACCACCTCCCTCCCTATCCCACAAACCCCCACCACCTCCCTCCCTATGCCACAAACCCCCACCACCTCCCTCCCTATGCCACAAACCCCCACCACCTCCCTCCCTATCCCACAAACCCTGCCCCTCCCTCCACATACCATCTCAAACTAAAGGGGTTTTCCAGTGAAATACTATTGATGATCTATCATCAGGATAGGTGATCGGCCTGGGTCCGTCGCTCGGGACCCCAACGAAACAACTGAGTGGGCGCATGCTGTCAGCGCCGCAGTAACACAGAGGTTGGAGCGAAAGCAGCTGAAATCTCTACGCTGACCTCTGTGTAGTGGCCGGCGCTTGTAACTGCAGGCATGGCTCTCATTAAAATCAACCTGAGCTGTGCCTGCAGTTACAAGCGCAGACCACTATACGGAGGTCAGAGCGGAGGCTTCTGCTCCTACCGCTGTGTATTTGGAGCTGAAGACTCCACGCCGACCTCCCATGTAGTGGCCGGCGCTTGTAACTGCAGGCACGCCTCTCATTGAAATTAATGAGAGCCGTGCCTGCAGTTACAAGCGCTGGCCATTAAATATAGGTTGGCATGGAGACTTCGGTTCCGACCTCTATGTTATTGTAGAGCTGACAGCATACCCTGCTCAGCTGATTGGTTAGGGTCCTGAGCGACGGACGCTGACCAATTAACTACTGATGACCTATCCTAATCATAGTCCATCAATAGTATTTCACTGGAAAACCCCTTTAACTTCTAATTATTTACTCTCACATTTCCTATAATTTCTAAATTCCTGTAACATTGTTGTATTCGGAATTGTCTGTTCAGCAACTGCACTTCCACAGCCAGACTTGGCGCTGGCTACTCTGGATAGCAGGATCTAGGGACCCGCAGGTTTTCACCCTTTAACCCATGTACAGGGATCTGGACTTCACTGCTACAAATTCCTAGGTTGCATCTGCAGAGTAGTCGCTAACTGGTGGAGCAAACAGGCAACAAAGAAAACAACAAGCTGTGGAGTCAATACTGGGTAATCAGTAGAGATAAGCATTAGGCGAAATCAGTGAGTAAAACTACTTATCCTATACACACCCTCCCTCCCTAATCCCACAAATCCCCACCACCTCCCTCCCTGTGCCACAAATCCCCACCACCTCCCTCCCTGTGCCACAAATCCCCACCACTTCCCTCCCTGTGCCACAAACCCCCACCACCTCCCTCCCTGTGCCACAAATCCCCACCACCTCCCTCCCTTTCCCACAAACCCCCACCACCTCCCTCCCTTTCCCACAAACCCCCACCACATCCATCCCTATCCTACAAAACCTGCCCCTCCCCAACAAATACCATCTCGAACTTAACCCCTTAATGACGGCCTATTTTGGGCTTAAGGATGCACGGATTTTTGGCGGATTTTCTTCTACATTTATCAAAAGTCATAATATTTTTATTTTTCCGTCGACGCTGCCAAATAAGGGCTTGTTTTTTGCGTGGCGAACTGTAGCTTTTATCGGCGTCATTTTTAGGTATATAGACCATATTGTAAAACTTTTTTTTTTAATGATAGCAGGGAGAGAAAACGCATCAATTCTGCCATAGATTTTTTTTTTGTACAGCGTTAATCATGCAGCATAAATAAGACAATCCATTTTTTCTGCGGGTCGGTACGGTTACAGCGATACCAAAATTCTTCCTTTTTTTTGGGCTTTTCCACTTTTCTGAAATAAAAACCCTTTTTTTTGATGTACGGAGCTCTATGAGGGCTTATTTTTTGCCAGACGAGCGGTAGTTTCTATTGGTACCATTTTGGGGTACATACGGCTTTTTTGATCACTTTTTTTGCGTTTTTAGTGAGGCAAAATGCTAAAAATTAGCATTTAGCGTCAGTTTTTTAGCGTTTTTTTAAACGCTTTTTTCCTTGCACACTCAAAAGCATGTGCAGCTTATTGTACGCGTCGTGACGGACGCGACAATACCAAATATGTGAGGGTTTTAATTTTTTTATGCTAATCTGAGAAAAAGCATAAAAGGGGGGGGGGGGGTTAAACTTTTGTCTATCAGACTAGAACTGCTCTGCCACACTGCTGCCCCAACAAGCAATAATGGCCTATATAATACCCACAGAACATTAAATAATCCAGATTTTAATCCTCTGTTGTATAGAATAGTTTTTGCCACCCATAGCTAGCAAGGGGTCAAAATTGAATTCTTATTACCATGACTAGCATAAAATCCACTATTTGTATGTTATTTTTCTCCATGTCATACTACTATTGGTATCCAATAACTCCTAGTGAGCGGCTCAAAAACACACTGCAAAACAATCTAGAGATAATATACAGTATGTATATGGACATGCCGGCTGCTGAATAAATTCTGTAGGAGTCTGTACTGGTGTATCTCAACTCAAAAATAGTGGGCTCAAGATCCACTTTGGTCTTGAACCTCTAGCATATGGTATCCTACATTGGTGTATCTGATTCCCTGCTGCTATGCATTCGATCCCAACAGTGATCAGTACTATGCAGTACTATACAGCATTATGTCTCCACCAGAATAATGGGTGAGGACATGGCTTGGCAATTCTAAATTGAAGGACAGTCCCTCAGTGGATGAATGGCTGCCGCAGACATGCTCCCTGAGCTTGATCTCCTGCCTTATCCTCCCGGTCCCCACCCACATGCCCCTGGAAGTGGGGGAAGCCCTGAAGCTATGGCCACTACCGCTGCTGGTGTGCCAGCTGTGACAGCGGGGAGGAGAGTGACAGTGTTCCCTCCTGCAGATAACCGTAGCAGATGACAGCTATGAGTGACGCACCATTGTGGGGACGACAGTGCCAGCAGGGCCGGCTGCAGCGGCCGCAGGAGGAACAGGGAGAGTGACAGCCGACAGCAGGGCTGCCTGCAGCAGCCACCAGGGGAACCCTAGCAGACACCAGGTATGAGCGACGCGCTGGAGCTGGGACGAGAGTCTCGGTCATTCAATGAATGACAGGCGAGAGCTGCCTGTGATTGGCTGAGCGCCTCAGCCAATCAGAAGCAACTCTTTCAGCAGGCTTTTTCCCCGCCTGCTGAAAGAACTTCAGTGCAGAGTCGGGGACAACACAAACAGGATGCGGCTTAGCCCCGGCAGCTGAAGAAAGGTGAGTATGATTTTTTTATTTTTTTTTTAACACCAGTTTGGGTTGTTTTTCAGGGAAGTGCTTATATTTAAAGCCCTTCCCTGAAAAACAATTAAGGGGTTCCGGTAGCTAGATCCCCTACAGCAGCCATTTTCTATGACAACTATGGTAGGGAATTCTATTCCCCGTGGGAATGAAGAAAACATCTGCCGCGGGGGACACCATTACTACAGAAGGCCACTGTGGGATATCACCATTACTACAGGGAGCCCTGCTGTGGGATGTCACCATTACTACAGGGGGCCGCTGTGGGATGTCACCATTACTACAGGGGACCCCGCTGTGGAATTTCACCATTACTACAGGGGGTCGCTGTGGGATGTCACCATTACTACAGGGAGCCCTGCTGTGGGATGTCACCATTACTACAGGGGCCGCTGTGGGATGTCACTATTACTACAGGGGTCGTGGTGGGATGTCGCCATTATTACAGGGGTCACTGTGGGATATCACCATTACTACAGAGGGTCACTGTGGGATGTCACTATTACTACAGGTGGCGCTGTGGGATGTCACCATTACTACAGGGGCCGCTGTGGGATGTCACCATTACTACAGGGAGCCCTTCTGTGGGATGTCACCATTATTACAGGGGGCCGCTGTGGAATGTCACCATTATTACAGGGGGCCGCTGTGGGATGTCATCATTACTACAGGGGGCTGCTGTGGGATGTCACCATTACTACAAGGAGTCACTGTGGGATGTCACTATTACTACAGAGGGCCACTGTGGGATGTCACCATTACTACAGGGAGCCCTGCTGTGGGATGTCACCATTAGTACAGGGGTCGCTGTGGGATGTCACCATTACTACAGGGGGGTGCTGTGGGATGTCACCATTACTACAGGGAGTCATTGTGGGATGTCACCATTACTACAGAGGGCCACTGTGGAATGTCACCATTACTATAGTGGTCACTGTGGGATGTCACCATTACTACAGGGAGTCGCTGTGAGATGTCACCATTACTACAGGGACCCCGCTGTGGGATGTCACCATTACTACAGGGGGCCGCTGTGGGATGTCACCATTACTACCGGGGCCGCTATAGAATGTCACCATTACTACAGGGGACCTCGCTGTGGAATGTCATCATTACTACAGGGAGCCCTGCTGTGGGGTGTCACCATTACTACAGGCGGTTGCTGTGGGATGTCACCATTACTACAGGGGAACCCGCTGTGGAATGTCACCATTACTACAGGGGGTCGCTGTGGGATGTCACCATTACTACAGGGGACCCCGCTGTGGAATGTCACCATTACTACAGGGGTTCACTGTGGGATGTCACTATTACTACAGGGGTTCACTGTGGGATGTCACCATTACTACAGGGGACCCCGCTGTGGAATGTCACCATTACTACAGGGAGCCCTGCTGTGGGGTGTCACCATTACTACAGGCGGTCGCTGTGGGATGTCACCATTACTACAGGGGACCCCGCTGTGGGATGTCACCATTACTACTGTGGTCACTGTGGGATGTCACCATTACTACAGGGGCCGTTGTGGGATTCCACCATTACTACAGGGGGTCGCTGTGGGATGTCAACATTACTACAGGGGACCCCGCTGTGGAATGTCACCATTACTACAGGGGTTCACTGTGGGATGTCACCATTACTACAGGGGGCCGCTGTGGGATGTCACCATTACTACAGAGGGCCACTGTGGGATGTCACCATTACTACAGAGGGCCACTGTGGGATGTCACCATTACTATAGTGGTCACTGTGGGATGTCACCATTACTACAGAGGGCCGCTGTGGGATGTCACCATTACTACAGGGGGCCACTGTGGGATGTCACCATTACAACAGGGGGCCGTTGTGGGATGTCACCATTACTACAGGGAGCCCTGCTGTGGGATGTCACCATTACTATAGTGGTCACTGTTGGATGTCACCATTACTACAGAGGGCCGCTGTGGGATGTCACTATTAATGCTGGGCCGCTGCGGAATGTCACTATTACTACAGGTGGCCGCTGTGGGGTGTCACTATTACTAATGAGGGCCACTGTGAGATGTCAGTATTACCTCTGTGGCTGTTCTATGAGATGTCACTATTAACGCTGGGGCTGCTCTGTGGGATGACACACCTGCCTGCCTTTAGATTGTATGTGATGGGAGCATCTGCAGACTGCAGCGTGTTCTCGCGAGTAGATGACGCTTAGTGTGGTATACACTAAACGTCATCTACTCGCGAGGACACGCTGGCCTGGATCCTGCGCATGCGCACAGCCACTGGTCGGGATCTGGGAGATAAAGGAGAAAAAAAAAATGCTGAGATAAGCCATGCCCCCTTTTCTACCATGGCCAGTATTTTTTCGTGACAAAGGTGGCAACCCTACTTCTGTGAGATCTTGGGGCTCTCGGCTACGTTTGGTAGCTCCCCGGCCTTCTGCACGTGACGTTTTCTGTCTGGCGCACATGCGCAGAAGCCCACAGCAGGTCCTGGAAGCAGTAGAACGCGAAGGATTGGGCTGAGTATCTTCAGCTCCCCTCATAGATCCGATCCGTGAGGGGGGCTTAAACTTTAACTTTCTTTTACACTTTTATGCGACCGCTAACCGCGGATGTCAGTGTGTGCTCCAGACTCCCACCTACCTCCGGTAGGTGAGAGCCTGGACCTGTGACACTCCACAGGCCGTGGTTCTATTCCACAGTGAGGCAGTCTTTTGACAGACGTGTGCAATAAGGCCCAGCTTGGGAGGCCGTCAAAAGGCGTATTGGCAGTCATTAGGAGAAAAAATTGTTCTGGACTCAAATCTGGCAATCAGAATAATCCCCGGATCCCGACCCTCCTGATATAATCAGTGATATAACATGTAATATTGTATCACTCAAGAAAGACATCCAGGCCCCTCTTGTACTCTAAACTCTTTAGAACCGCTTCTATGTCAGTGTAGAAACATTCTTTCCTCTATATGTATAGAATGTCCCCTTGTTAGGGAAATAAAATTGTGCAATTTTCTCGCAAAGCAAGAGTAAGTGAAAATGCGCGATTTTCAATGGTTTCATTCTCATTTGCAATATTTTTACTCCTGCGAAGCTGCATTGAAAAAAAAAAATCACAGCATCTCCTTCCTTTTTGTGATATCGCCCATTGTGCACAATGGGGCCGGTGGCAGCAGCGTCGGCCCCATTGAAAACAGTGGGAGAACATTGCGATCTCCAGCCCGGCTGTGGCAGCTGCGGCAGGGATGAAGAGAACCCCCGCCATGATCCAAGACTGTTTCCATGTGAAAACGCCTCGCATCCAGGGGTTTTCAGAAGGATTGTGAGGACGATATCGCTCTCGCCAGTTTGCAGGAGCCCTTACAGTCACAGTCCTGGGTGTAAACAGATGATGGGAGAGATGTCCCCCCAAGTCCTTCTCCATGTCAGTGTTTCCCATTTAGTGTGTAATGGTGACATGTATTTCCTCTGCCCATTGCAGAACCTTACATTTATCAGTGTTAAACCTCATTTGCCACTTTTCTGCCCCCAACTTATCCAGATCCTCTTGTCACCACATTCTCTCTTCTTGTGTTAATTATTTTACATAGTTTTGTATCACCTGCAAATATTGATATTTTACTGCACAATCCTTCTACCATGTCACTAATATACTACAAATAATTGGGCCCAATACTGCCCCGTGGTTCCCCACTAGTAACGGTGAACCCTCCAATAGAGACCTATGTGGTACCCCACTAGTGACCCCTCCAATTCTGCCCCCTATGGTACCCCACTAGTAACAGTGACCCAATCAGAGTATGAACTTTCTATAACCAGCCTCTGCTTTCTATTACTGACCAGTTACTTACCCCCTTACACACATTCTCCCCCAGACCAGGCATTCTCATTTTTTATACCAACCTTTTATGCGGCACAGTATCAAATGCTTTGGAGAAGTCCAGATCCAGTGCCTCCCCTGTCCCGTCTAGAACTTACCTCCTCATAGATGCTGATCGGGTTGGTTTGACAGGAGCGACCCCTCATAAGCCTGTGCTGATATGGAGTTATACAGCTATTTTCCTTGAGGTGCTCCAGAATGGCATCTATTAAGCCCCATTTACACACAAAGATGATCGCTCAAAATTAGTTCAAAAGACCGTTTGAGTGACAGTTTTGAGCAATCATTTTGCATCGCTCAAAGACATCATTAGAACTCATTTTTAGCGATAATCGTTGCATGTAAATGGGGCTTTAGAAACCCTTCAAACATTTTACCCACAACGGAAGTAAGACTTACTGATCTGCAGTTTTCAAATTCACTTTTTGACCTCTTTTTGAATATTGGCACCACATTGGCAACGCGCTAATCCAGTTGAAGAGACTATAGAGTCCTTAAAGGGGTTGTCCCGCGCCGAAACGGGTTTTTTTTTTTCAATAGCCCCCCCGTTCGGCGCGAGACAAACCCGATGCAGGGGTTAAAAAAGAAAACCAGATAGTGCTTACCTGAATCCCTGCGCTCCGGTGACTTCTTACTTACCTTGTGAAGATGGCCGCCGGGATCTTCACCCTCGGTGGACCGCAGGTCTTCTGTGCGGTCCATTGCCGATTCCAGCCTCCTGATTGGCTGGAATCGGCACGTGACGGGGCGGAGCTACGAGGAGCCTCTCTCCGGCACGAGCGGCCCCATTCAAAAAAAAAGGAGACCGGACTGCGCAAGCGCGTCTAATCCGGCGATTAGACGCTGAAAATTAGACGGCACCATGGAGACGAGGACGCCAGCAACGGAGCAGGTAAGTGAATAACTTCTGTATGGCTCATAATTAATGCACAATGTACATTACAAAGTGCATTAATATGGCCATACAGAAGTGTATAACCCCACTTGCTTTCGCGGGACAACCCCTTTAAATATAAGAAACAAAGGTCTATGTACTACATTATTCTCTTGAAAACCCGGGGCTGTATGTCATTGGGACTCACCAATTTCTGTATTTTAATCGTTTTAAGGGGGCTCTGCAGTTCTTCCTGGATTTAGGTGCATTTACACACACAGATGATCACTAAAGATTTGTCAGAAACTGGCAGTTTTGAGCAATAATTTTGCATTAGCTACTAATAGGCTAATTAGCCCTTTAGTTTCTCATAGCATGTATTTAGAGAACAGCGGATGGTCTGTTCTCTAACTACATCGCTATTGTTTCAAGCGGGACAGCGGATGTTAACTGCTGTTAAAGAATGTCATCAGCTGTCATCAGCGCTGCTACCGGAGAACACAGCGTGCGGTCCATCTTATCTTATCGTCCCGAAGGATGAAGATTTCATGCAGATCTGAAGTCAGCGATGGATGAAGAGTGCACGGTGAGACGCACGGTGGGTTCAGATTTACACACAACGATTATCGTTCGAAAGATGGCTTTTGAGCGAATTTTAAGCAATAATCGTTGAGGGCCTTTAGACTAGTAGTGATATTAAGTGGAGAGTTTACTTTATCACTCTACATCTCATCTGACATTTCATTTTCCTCTGTGAATACACTGGAGAAAAGACTGTTTCAGGGTGACTACCCACTACAGTTTTTTTTCACTGCGAAATTGGCAGCGTTTTTTTTTCTGTTGGGGTCTATAGTACTTTTAATGTTAAAATAGCGATCGCGCAAAATCGCAATTTTCCACGAAATCGTGATTTTGCATGATCGCGATTTTAACATTACAAGTCCCATAGATCCCAGCAGAAAAAAAACCGCTGCGAATTTCGCAGTAAAAAAAACTGTAGTGGGTAATAGATTTGTTTTCTCCTCAGATTTTTAATATCAATCCTTTTCCTATTTATAAAGTTACAGTTTAGGGTTAGTTACTCTCTTCAGCAATAAGTGTCTCTGTCTCCATATTTGCTGCTTTTATCTGATTTTTACATCATTTATTTTTTTCCTTATAGGCTTTTAGTGCTTCTTCGCTGCCTTCTTGTTTAAGTAGTTTAAACACTTTCTTCTGGTTGCTTATTGCCCCTTTTACATCTTTTTTGAGCTGCATCAGTTTTCTCCTACTCCGAACCATTTTCTTCCCATAAAGTATGAACCTCCCACAGTAAGTATTTTCGATGCTTTTAAACATTTCTTATTTATTGTCTGTACTGTTATTTTTGAGGACGTTATCCCAATCACTAATATTAAGGACACCTCTGGGCTGATCGAACTTTGCCTTCCTATAGTTTAGTATTTTCGTAGCTCCCCGATAAAACCCCCTTCTGAAAGACAAGTAGAAATTTATAATATTATGGTCACTATTTCCCAGTTGCCAAAATGACCGTCCCACTAGTCGGGTCCTGCACATGTTGGGTAAGGTCATTATCTTTAGTTATTGACAGAAACTACCTTTAACCCCTTGAGTGGCGGTTTCTTACCACCCCGTCAGACCCACCAGGGCAGGTTCTTTAAATGGTCTAATCATTTAATTTCAACTAATTTTGAGGTCGCGTTCCAAGAGCCATAACTTTTTCATTTTTCCATTGACACGGCCATATGAGGGCTTGTTTTTTGCGGGACAAGTTGTACTTTTTGATGGCATTTTTGGGTATATATAATGTATTGCATAACTTTTGTAAAAAAAATTTGTAGAGAGATTGGGAAAAAAAAAAGAAATTCTGCCATTTGGATTTCATTTTTACGGCGTTCAGCGTACAGAATAAATAATGTGATAACATTATTCTCTCTGAGTCAGCACGGTTTTGGCGGCACCAAGTTTATACAGGTTTTTATGTTTTGCTATTTTTGTACATTTAAAACATTTTTTTTTCTAAAAGATTTGCTTTTGTGTCGCCACATTCCAAGAGCCGTAATAATGTTATTTTCCATTGCCAGCACTCTAAAAGGCCGTGTTTTTGCAGGATGAACTCTTGTCTTCATTTATCTAATTTCAGGAACATGTAAAATTTTGATCGCTTTTTATTCCATTTTTTCTAGTAGCAAGATTAACAAAATCTGTAATTCTGCATGTTTTTTATTTTTCACTGCATTCTCGCAGCAGTATAAATAATGTAATAAAGTAATTCTACAGGCCAGTATGATTATGCCAATACCAAATTGTAGGAGTTTCTTTTTCACGACTTTTTTCAGTAATAAAAAGTTAAAATCCCCCTCCTTTTGCCATATCTATAATAAAAAAAATCTAAATCATAAAAGAAAAATACATATTTGGTATCCCCGCATCCGTAAAAGTCCAATCTATCGAAGTAGTGCATTATTTACCCCATACGGTAAACGTAGTCTGAAAAAAAAATAAAGAACACCACAAATGCACTTTTTCAGTCACCCTGTCTCCCAGAAAAAATGCAATAGAAAGCGATCAAAAATTTGTATGTACTCTAAATTAGTACTATAAAAAACTACAGGACATCATGCAAAAAACGAGCCCTTGCTCAACTACGTCGACAGAAAAATAAAAGTTATTTCGCGCAGAAGATACAGCAGAAAATAATTTTAAAAAATTAAATGTCTTAGAAAAAAATACAAGTACTACAGCAAAAAAACACTATACAAGTTTGGTGTCGTAGTAATCGTACCGACCCATAGAATAAAGTTATCATGTCGTTTTTGTTGCAGTTTGTGCGCTGTAGAAAGATGGCAGAATGTCATTTTTTTTCCATTTTACTCCACTTAGAATTTTGTAAAAGTTTTTCAGTACATTATATGGTATAATAAATAGCACCATTGAAAATACAAATCGTCCTGCAAAAAACAAGCCCTCATACAGCGACGTTGGTGGATAAATAAAGGAGTTATGCATTTTTAAACAGGGGGAGGAAAAAAAGAAATGGTGAAAAAAGAAAAAAAGGGGCCGCGTCATTAAGGGGTTAAATAATGTACTAACTTCCTCCTCTGGGTCATTATTACGCAGGGATACCACATGTGTGATTTAATTTTTATTTTTTGCGAAGTAAAGGGAGACAAGTGTTTTTGCTTTTTATTTTTTTAATAATTTTTAACTTTTTTTTTTTTTTGTCCCTTTAGTGGACTTCCACAGACACCCATCAGGACCCCCTGATCACTTCAGGGGGTCCGATGGTGACAGCCCTTCACATGCTGCAGTCACATAGACTGCAGCATGTAAAGGGTTAACACAGCAGAGATCGGAGGTTTTCTCTGATCTCTGCTGTAAGAGCTGGTGCCTGGCTGTCCTCTGACAGCCAAGCACCAACTCTCCCTGCCACAGAAACCATCGGCTTGCTTCTGACAAGCTGATGGTCTTTATGGCAACCTGTAAACAGACTAGTGCAGGGGTTTGAAATTAAAAGCAGGAGATTGCCGGCAGATCGGCTGTATCTCCCTGCTTCTTATTTCAAAGACCTGAACTACTCTGTGTGGGTCCGTGCAGGCAGAGCACACTGCCACAGCTTATGGCATTGTGCTCTGCAGATCCCATAGTGATACATGGCCCGTAACTCTTCCGGGCTATATCACTATGGGCAGTGGAGCTCGTCCCGGAAAATTTCTGGGCGTGCCACTCAAGGGGTTAAAGGGGTTGTCTCGCGAAAGCAAGTGGGGTTATACACTTCTGTATGGCCATATTAATGCACTTTGTAATGTACATCGTGCATTAAATATGAGCCATACAGAAGTTATTCACTTACCTGCTCCGTTGCTAGCGTCCCCGTCGCCATGGATCCGTCTAATTTCGCTGGCTTCTTGCTTTTTTAGACGCGCTTGCGCTGTGCGGTCTTCTGCCTGGTGAATGGGGCCGCTCGTGCCGGAGAGCTGGTCACCGCGTCATCATCATAGCTCCGCCTCCGTCACGTGGTGCCGATCAGCCAATGAGGTGGCTGTATCGGCAGTGAAACGCGGAAGACAGAAGAAGAAACTCCACGGTGCACCATGGGAAGACCCGCAGTGCACCGTGGGAGAAGACCAGCGGCGCCATCTTTAAAAGAAGAAAAGAAGAAGCTGCAGAACGCTGATGCAGGTAAGTGCAATGTGCTTGTTTAAAACTAACACATGCTTTCTTTTTCACAGGGCATAATGCAGGGGTCCATTTAAAAAAAACAAAAAAAAACGCTTTCGCCGCGAGACAACCCCTTTAAGGCCCATTTAGATGTGACGAGTGTCCGGCAAACGATGCCTGACACTTGTCCCTGCACATACTAGCGTGCTGTATAAACGATGGACGATGAGCTGATTGCTGATCGTTTAGTGTAAATAGCCGCTGTTCAGCATTGAACACCACTATGTTGAGTCAATAGAGAGGGGCAGGGGAGCGAGAGAAGTGAAATTTTCAGCCAGTCCGCTGCGAACATAGCCGCTGTTCAGTATTGAACGCCTCTTTGTTGAGTCAATAGAGAGGGGCGGGGGAGCGAGAGGAGAGAAATCTCCAGCCAGTCCGCTGCGAGCCAGCAATACTCACTCCTCTGCAGGTGCACGGGAGCTAGTATATGCGGGGACGAGTGTTGAGCATCGTTTGCCCGACACTCATCGCATCTAAATGGGCCTTTATCCACAGGTTTTGGTTTGCCAGTGTATATGCAGATAGTTATAGTCTCCCATTAGAATTACCTCACTGTGATTTGCTGCTCCATCTATTTGCCTCAGGAATAGATTTTCAGTGGCTTCTCTTATATTTGGTGGCCTATAGAAAACCCATTATTGCTATTTTTCCCTCCATGTATCTCAACCCATATAGTATCCACATGTTCACTTCACTCACAAATATTTTCCTGTAATGTGGGCTTTATACAGGATTTTACATTAAGACAAACCCCTCCCCTTTCCTTTTTTACGATTCCTTCTGTACAGACATGCGAGTGTATATATATATATATATATATATATATATATATATATACACACATACATACATACATACACACACACACACATAAGAAATGTCCTGACGAGAAATGAGCGAACCTACTCGGCCATGCCCCTTTTTCACCCGAGTACCGCGATTTTCGAGTACTTCCGTACTCGGTGAAAAGATTCGGGGGGCGCCGTGGGTGAGTGGGGGGTTGCAGCGTGGAGTGGGGGGGGGGGAGGGAGAAAGAGAGAGGGCTCCCCCCTGTTCCCCGCTGCTACCCCCCGCGCCGCCACGCCTCCCCCCACCCCCCCTGAATCTTTTCACCCGAGTACTGAAGTACTTGAAAATCGCGGTGCTCGATCGAGTAATTACTCGAAACGAGTAGGTTCGCTCATCTCTAGTCCTGACTGATTGATTCATCAACGCAGAGCTGGAACTACAGAGGTTAGAAACATGACATTTGGACAGAAGCTTCTTTGTAGAACGAAGAGATACACTAAGAAAGGACTTTTTGAGATTCAACCCCTCGGAGTAAAAGGGAGGTCAAAGTTTGTATGATAAAACAATATCTAAAGCAGCTATGAACTTGGAAAAAAATAATCTATGGAACAAATAATTATACACGTATTTTACAGATTGTCGAAAACTCCGACCTAAATATTTGCCCGGCTGCTACTAATTCACACAAACCACTAGAGATGAGCGGCATTGCCCTTAGTGAGTAACTGCCCGCTCGAGACAAAAGGTTCGGGTGGCGGCGCGGGGGAGCGGTGAGTAGCGGCAGTCAGCAGGGGGGGGGGGAGGGGGGAGAGGGAGAGAGAGATCTCCCCTCCGTTCCTCCCTGCTCTCCCCCGCAGCCGGCACCCGAACCTTTTGTCTCGAGCGGGCAGGTACTCGCTAAGGGCAATGCTTGCTCGAGCAATTGCCCTTAGCGAGTATACTCTCTCATCACTACAAACCACCATAAGTGTGCGGTCCGACATATCAGCAAAATAGTCAGCAGAAGTGTTCTAATCATTCCCATCACTTTCAGGGGATTCACCACGTGCGCCAATATCTCCTCCTGTTAAATGTTATCTATTGCTCCCTGTTATCAGCCATATCAGAATGAGGAATGGGCCATGGAAAAGTTGGCCGGCACACAACTCTCATGAAAGCTGCTTAAAAAAACCCCGTCTTTGATGCCGATAGCAACCAATCACAGCGCAGCTTTCATTTCTTGGACTACTGAGTTAAAATGAAGATTTGAGAAATCTCATCCACATGGCTGGCTAATCCCGAGATTAGCGGCCGTGGGCGGATTTGCCGCGGCGAAACCGCGGCAAATCCACCCTGTGTGAACCCAGCCTTAGCATTTTTTGACCTATGCAAACAGGTGATTTTGTAAAAACTCTTCTTTATGTGGAAGTTCTTTCCTACTTCATATACTGTTGGAAAAGTGACAGATTTGAAAAAGTAACACGGCCAAAATATGTGAGCCTGAGCCCGGCCATCTTGTCCTCTGTGAGCCTGAGCCCGGCCATCTTGTCCTCTGTGAGCCTGAGCCCGGCCATCTTGTCCTCCAGTGATATATCGGGTTTAATACGATTCAGGACTTCTCTGTTTGTTACTCTCGCTGTCCAGGGTATACACAGCAGCTTTCGCCAGCACCACAGCTCAAATGTGTCAATCCCCCTATCAGCTTTTTTTGCAGTCCAGCTTTCACATCCATACACGGCTATGGGGAACACTGTAGTTTGCACTAGCCTGCTTTTAGCTGCTGTGCCAATATCCTTAATTTTCCAGATTTTGTCCATGTTTAGCATCGCACTTCGTCCCATTGCCATCCTATGTGTTATCTCTTGCATAGATTCTCCAGCCTGGTCAATTTTTGAGCCTGGGAAGATGAAGTCTCGCACGCATTCTTTGGCCTCATTGTTGATTTTGATTGGAATTTGGCCATTTTTGCAGTTGTCATAATTTTAGTCGTCTTTAAATTCAGGTAGCGGGCCATTATTTCACTTTCAGTTTTACTCTTACATATCAGCTGCTTCAGACCTACTTCTGTTTCTGCAAGCAGAGGTGTGCTATCTGCGTAACGGAGATTGTTGATGTTTCTTCCACCTATTTTCACCCCGATTTCCAATTCATCTAGGTCCATTTTCCGCATGATGACTTCCGCATACAGGTTAAACAAGAAGGGTAAGATGATGCAGCCCTGGAGGATGCCTTTTGTGATCCCAAACCAATCTGTGTCCCCATACTATGTTCTCACAGCGGCTTCTTGTGTGATTTTATCAGCCTGACTAGATATACCAATACACCCAGCTCTTGGAGGGGGCGCCATAGCTCGTCATGGTCAACGCCGTAGATATGTTTTGGGTATTCTTGAGCTTTTTGACTACTGATCTCAGTCTTTCCTGTATAATGTTGAGAAGGATCTTGCTTGCATGCGGAGGGCTATTGTTCGGTAGTTGCAGCAATCCTTTCTTTGGCAGAAAGATGATGGCAGATCTTTTCCAGTACATATAAAGTGAACAAAAAACAGCAAAATAAGCCTACGCAGTGAGTGTCTTTACAGAAAGCATTCATTAATGGGTCTGAAAATGTCCATTTTTCAAAAAGGTTTTCCTATTCACATACATGTATAGAAACCGCTGCAACATATGAAATCCAAAGTATCCGCGGTATCCTAGCCTGATAACAATGGAATACTACATTTTCCCAGGCCTTCGGTATTAGTTAGCATTGTTACCCTATAATAGAGCTTTTTCCATGATGAGACGCCCACATACAACACAACTGATCACTAATTCTTTATACAAACATTACAATATTTGTCACCATGTAGAATTATTAACACTGACAACTATAGGAATACACGGGTCCATGCAGGGGGCCAGGAGAGGAGAGCAGTACCTGTTTTATTATGTTTGGGCATGGGAAAGATAGAATTAAAAAAAATTAACCTGGACAATCCCTTTAAATAAGTTTCAAGAGGAAAGTGTATTTCATCAGAAGCTGTATCTTGTCACCACCACGTCTCCACCCATCAGCCTGGTGGTGACAAGATACAAGAATACCAGATGTAGTTACCGCAGGGTGGGCTCTTGTATCAGCCCACTGCTTGGCTGCTGCAACCAGCTACAATGTTTCCAAAGGCTGCAAGAAAACATAAGCTTCAAGTATAGAGAGATATAATTACCAGTTACACATGCCGATATCTTAGTGGTGATGCTAGCTCTCAGCAGGTAAGCTTGTCAACCAACTCTATGCCCATGGCTACCAGATATAGATGTAGGCTCTGGCTTACGGCCCTTTTACACAGATGTAGTTCAAATAATTATTGAATACTATGAATACAAACAGTAATCATTCAGTGTAAACACAGACAATACGTGAATGATAAAAACGATAATCGTTTATCATCCATCCCTCATTTTATGCAGGCAGACAAGTCATCATTCATCGTCTACCAGTCGCACATAATATGCGATTGTTTAGTCGTTTGCCGACCATTCCCAGAGTTCTCTGACAGACCAAAGATTGACTGAACGAGCTATGCTGAAAAATGTAAACTATTATCTTCGTGTGTAAATGACTTGGTCACTCATTCCAGCGCTTAATTGCTCAGTGTAAAAAGACCTTGGGCCGGAGCGACTACTTCCAACCTCTGTGGATTACATATCAAACAGAAGGAAAGCAAAATGAAGAACAGGACTTATAAAAATATATATTTATTAAATATAGAAAAGTCATGCAAAAAAGAAATGTGGACGAGGAGGAAAGAGAGGGGTGGAGCAAAACCCGTACAGTTGTGTGTGTTGTGAACAATGATACTACATACGAGGTGAAGTGGTAACTTCAATAGTGGAGGTGCTACCTGACCAGATGACGCACCACCTGCGTGGGTGTGACAGAGTAAGAGATTAGAACTAAAAACGGGCAGTGGAGAAGGCGCAACACTTCAGGTTAAAGCAAGTAGGAAGTGACCAGAGGTTTGGAAAACTTCTTTTATTTAATAAAGTACATGATCAGCTTATGAAACGCATTTCGGGGAGAACCCCTTCGTCAGTTCAGCTGGTGTTTAAAACATGCAAGCAATTGGTGGGTCCCAAAATGGGTTAATAGCGAGATCCTGTGGTGTAAAAAAAAAAGATCAAAATAATGTACAAAAAAAACCCAAAACCCTTTTTTATGTTTTTCTCATATTAGAATAAAAAAACTGACGTATTTGATATCGTCGTATCTGTAAAGAGACGTACAATAAATTAAACACGCTTTATATCCTGCACGGCAAAAAGTATTTAAAAAAAGCGCTAAGAAACTGAGGCAAAATGCTAAAAATTAGCATTTTGCCTCCCGAAAAACGTGATAAAAAAAGGGGGACTCCCCGCAGGGAGTAAAGAATCCCTTCCACAGCTGTCACAGAAGCCCTCCTATTGATTTCAATAGAGCCGCCGCTGCCGGCGGCCCCATTGAAGGCAATAGGATGTCGGCACCCATTCATTGAATTCTATGAATGAACCAATTCTATGAATGGACCAAGGGCTGCTTGTGATTGGCTGAGCGCTCAGCCAATCAGACGCAGCCCTTTCGGCAAGCAGGGCTTTTAAATCCCTGCCTGCTGAAAGAACATAATTACAGTGTCGGGACCTGAGCAGCTACGCGCGGTGGAGAGGTAAGCATGTTTTTGGTTTTTTTCCCACACAAGATAGAAATGATTTTCAGGAAAGGGCTTCTATTTCAAGCCCTTCCCCGAAAATCCCTGGGGGGGGGGGGGGGGGGGGTGCTGGCATCTGCATTGAAATTAATAAGAGGGCTGCGCAGTCGCCTCCCACAGCTGTCACCGCTGTGACAGCTGTAGGAGGGTATTCTTTACTTCCCACAGGGAGTCCCCTTTACTCCCCATACAGTAAAAACACCGGAAAATTCTGCTGACAGCTCAGTGCTCTGCACCCTTCAGCCCTAAAGCTGTCCACAGAAAACTTTTGGGGTTTAACAGCATGGCCAGTGCAGCAAGCCCTGAGATTTTCCTGGCGTGCCACTCAAGTGGTCAAGGACCAGACACTCTTTAGGGATTTTACCCATGTGGTGGTCTAACTGCTCTATTTTTTTTCTTTCAGCTACCAAAATTACTTTTAATATGTTTTTTTCCGTGTGACACATAGTGATAAAGATATTTTTTAAAAAAGCCCTGACTTTTCTTCAATAAAACTAAAAAAGGGAACAAAAAAAAAAATAACTATAAATGTTAAATATCATTATTTTTTTAAAATTAATATATTTACCCTAAAATAAAGTATGGGAACGGGTTCCTCTTTTGTTTCGGACATTTTGATATATAATATGTATGATTTTGGATTACAGGGCGCATACGGTGACGGTTTTGGTTGGTGTTGGCTTCGGGTTATTTTCTTTTTTAGGTGTATATTTTTATTTTATTCTGTAACTTTGTTTTACTTATGTAATTATTTTTTTTTTTTACTATGTCCCCCATGAGATCATATAAAGACATCTGAGGCACATTAACATTTTTTGTTTATTTAACACTTTTCCACTGGAGCTGGGGCATTCATAGGAGCCACAGTTACAGGGGAAAGCAACCCCTGTAGTGACAATAGTCACTGGCAGAGCTGATCGGGGACTTCTGGGACCTTGTAGGTCTGCTGTGACAGGGCATTCTCAGCGGTCACTGACTGCCGACTCACATAGTTAAAGAAACACTTCCACTTGTTAGTAGATAGCGCTCATTGAGCGCTGTGTACTAGGGAAAGAAGGCAAAAGGGTATTTTTACCATCGGCTAGGATTAAAGCCCAGGACCAAGCGCCATAAATTTACTGTTCTTAGTCCTTAAAGGGGTTGTCCCGCGGCAGCAAGTGGGTCTATACACTTCTGTATGGCCATATTAATGCACTTTGTAATATACATTGTGCATTAATTATGAGCCATACAGAAGTTATAAAAAGTTTTATACTTACCTGCTCCGTTGCTAGCGTCCTCGTCTCCATGGTGCCGACTAATTTTCGCCCTCCGATGGCCAAATTAGCCGCGCTTGCGCAGTCCAGGTCTTCTCCTGTTCTCTATGGGGCTCCGTGTAGCTCCGTGTAGCTCCGCCCCGTCACGTGCCGATTCCAGCCAATCAGGAGGCTGGAATCGGCAGTGGACCGCACAGAAGAGCTGCGGTCCACGGAGGCAGAGGATCCCGGCGGCCATCTTCACAGGTAAGTATAGAAGTCACCGGAGCGCGGGGATTAAGGTAAGCGCTCCGGTGAGCTTTCTGTACGTCCCTGCATCGGGGTTGTCTCGCGCCGAACGGGGGGGGGGGGGGTTGAAAAAAAAAAAACCCGTTTCGGCGCGGGACAACCCCTTTAATGGGTTAAACACTCCCCCCTCAGTTTGCAACATAGTAATGTGAAGCATTAAGTGAGAGATTCTCAACAGGCTACACGAGCATAAACAATTGCGAACAAGTTAGCGGCGATGTCACATGCTCGTTCAAACGAGAGTCGGCTCGTGTAAAGGAGCATTAATATCCAACTTTCTACTGAGCTGACAAAGTATAAACTTAGATTCTTGGGTTCTAAATACCGTCCTGTACTTTGTGCCATCCTGGAAGATTCCGTTCTACAAAGGCAGGTTCTCCTCTCGTATTTCTAGCTCCTCAGCATTCAGGCAAATGAAGGTCAAGTATCATGCTCACATCCCTTAATTATAGCTTCACGAAGAAGACATTATCAATGGAGATGTGAGGGATGCTCATCAATAGCCTGGCCTCATAGAAAATGGCTAAGAATAGTTGTGCAGATAAGAGGCCGTGTCAAGCACCATCAATTCACAGCTCCTCTGTTCAGGATCTCTTTGGCCCTCACAGCTTTACATAAGGCAGTGTCCAATATCCCTGACTCTTTAAAGGAGTTGTCTAGTTATGAGCTACAGCTGGCCTATGAGAAATGAATGATTTTAGACTGCAGTACCAAGCCAGGCCACTACAGTGGAAACAGAGTTGTCTGCTTCCAAGAGAAATCAGCTTTGCTAGAGTGCAGCAGCCCAGCAAACAGCTAATCAAGCATCCCAAGCAGCCGCCCCCCAACGATATGCTATAGCTGGTGTCGTGGCCAATGAGGTCCCGTATCTCCCACCAGTGCAGCGGACAGTCATCTGCGGCAGACGTCATGTTCTCTCTGTTCAGTCCAAATCTGAAAGGACTGGTGCACATACCCAGCTTTCCAGTCCCTAATCAATCCGGATAGATTCCAGTCTATTTAAGATACCTTGGAGGGGGGGGGGGGGGCTGTGCAAAGATGCTGTAGCCTTCCTGTTTGATGCCCTGGTTTTGACCCTTCTTGTTCTACTTGGCTTTTCCAGTTTTCTCTTCTCCTAACTTCAGTTTGTTCATTGACCTTAATTCTTGTACCCGCTGCCTGTTCAGATTTTTGGCCCGTTTCCTTGACAACGAAAGTCATCTACCTGGGTCTCACAACACACGAATCTCACGCAAGTTTCACAGCCGTGAAAAAGCGGCTTCAGGCTGTATTTACACGGACAATTTTATTATGCGAGGTTTAGGGGTTCCGAATTGACCAAAACTCACACAGATAAGAACTCGTTACTGGCAACGGGTCTGCTTCCACATGCGATATTTCTCACAGCTATTCTTCTTACCACATGTCCTATTTTTGAGCAATGCCCATTATTTCCTATGGGAAGCAAAAAAACGCACACACTCGCATGTCATGTGCATGTGTGATGCAAATAGGATTTTTTTCACGAGCATGGGGGGGGAATAAAAAAAATAAAAATATAAAATCGCTTCATGATTAAGTCCATTCAAAAGAAGGGAGTTCATATTCGTGCGATTCACCCCACACGAGATTCTCACCTGTGTGAATGGCTTCACATGGGCAAGATCACTGCGATGCATGACGCACAAATATGAACCCCATTCTTTTGAATGGGGTCATACACATGAGCAATTTCCCCCCCCCCCCCTTTAATTCTGCATTGCAAAAAATCGTTGCACATTCTATCTTAGGGCGCGCCCTCGCATCGCATCTTCCATTTTTTTCAGTGGGAGAAACTCAGCCCCAGCTGTCAGTCGCGGTGGAGGATCGCTACTTCCCCTCAGTAATGCTAGGTGGTTTTGATATAAAACCGCCACCCATCTGCGGGAAAATCGCAAGTTGGCTAGAGCAATATCGGGACGTGATTCATGAACAGATACCGCACTCGCCGTGTGAATGTAGCCTCAAAAAAAGGAAACACTGACACAGCTGAGAATAGTAACAAGAGAAAGTACTGATAGACTAAGGGTAAGGCCACATGTCCCGGGATGGTGATAGCTGTGGACTCTTGCTAACAAGCTGTGCACTCCCAGTCAGCCTCCGACCATATTCACATTCATTTACAGTAAGCAGAGATATTGAAAACAGTGAATTAAAAGACAAATTGCACATTTATAAAACTTTTTATGCCTGGCATATACATTTGCACATTTCAGCACACGGCATCTTGTTGGGCAAAATGGGCAATGTTTTGCTTTTTCACGCTAGTTCCAACACTTTTTTTCTTTATAAACGGAAAAAAAGGGGTGGGCGGGGCTTAATACTAGGGGGTGTGGTTACTCACAGCCTGATTTATGCCAGAAACTGGCATGACTTATAGCTGAAAACTATGCCAACATTTCAGATTTGGCACACGGTTGGCCCAAAGATACACCAAATGCATAAAAAGACGTGCGCCCTTAATACACTTGTTGTCTTTCACGCCCGTGTAATGTTTACTTATTAACACCGTATAAACCACCAGTCTATGTAATTCTGCCCCAAACTCTCTTTGGAAGGTGCAGAACTTTACCCTGTGCAGCGACTAAGCTTTATTTCCAGAAGACTAGATGAGACATTATATTCAATCCCTACAGTCACTCCCATCTTCCATCTGCTGTGGGATCTCCTCCTGCTACCCATCAGCAGCTGCACCCAACATCACATTGTGGTTACTGCCAGCAGGAGGCGCAGGGATCTTCCCAGAGGGGTAGTGCTGAGGAGGCGATGTGAAACTAGGTGACCCCTAAACTCTGATATGCAACAATACAAGACGCCGATACAACTGAGGTTATGGTCACCGCCTCCCAGTGATGCCATGTGATATTCTGGGGAGGAGCAGACCGTACCCACCTCCATGTACATAAGACACCACAACAAACCCTTTTAATAGGCATAGCTACAAGATGTCCTTGTCAAACCAAAGCTGCTGGACGCAATAGCAAATCGTAAGAGTCATATACAGAGTAGATGGAAGAGCTGCATCCTACATGTTGGTGGAACATTCAGAGCGTCCGCTAGGGTTCCGCCACTCCTCGCTGAGTGTACACTGCCTCGCAATAATTCCTGAGGATTATGGGACACCACTAGAGCAGCTGCACAAATGTTACAGACTGAAAATTATTATATAATTCAGAGTCTGGCAGGCTGAGCGCCCCACGTCCATATCTGTGGCTGGTATGAGTGAGGTGCCCTCCACTGCTGAGGTTCACCGCGCCATTCGTTATTTCATGCACAAAATGATGTTGGAGTCGGTGTCCAGCCTTTCATCCAGCTCTCGATAGCTCATGCCTGGGTGAGGAAACACAAACACGACATGGATAATGGCTCTGTATATGGAGGGGGGCACACAGGGAGGTGGCGAGGGTACTACATCATATTATTGTAAACAATGATGACAGGAGCGGCACTGGGACCCACATGTTAATCTCCTTCCGATGGGCAGTGTAGCTGTACGGCGCATGTTGTGTATCACTACATACAGCAAGCTTGCTCCACACATGGCGAGTGTCTACTGTCAAAAACAGCCACCATCACAGAACGCCAGTGGAAGGTATTAATAATATTAATAATTTAAGTGCTGCCGTCAATTATGACAGCAACATTAAAGTGTCCTGAAGGCTGCCCCCAGCCCCAGAAAGATGACTCAAGGGTGTCATGGCAGCCTGGGGCCTTTTGAAAGCCCCCAGAGCTGCCATAAGTCTTTGACTATTAAGCCGTACCTTTGGACATCTGACTAGAATTCCTATGAGAATAGCATTACTACAGTATTGCATTAAGTCATATAAGCAGTCAAATGATCGCAACTTTATGTCCCCATAGCATTACATCATACTGCGATCAGGAAGGCATTCTATCAAGCCACCCCACAGGCATGGCTTCATAGGCATTCTGCCATGACAGCCTTGGGAGCTTTCAGAAGGCCCCTGGCTGCCATGACACCCACACAGCTCCCTGCGATTTAATCATGGGGGGGCCATACGGGACCCCCGAAAATCGTCTGGGGTTTTAAATGCTGCTGTCAGAATTCATAGCGGCATTTAAGGGTTAACAGCTCCAATGAGCCATGCGGCTTTAAAAATAAAAAAAAGCCTCATGAAGTTATATCACAGGAAAAATAAAAACAGCTTTTTTTTTTTTTTTTGAAGCAAGAAAAGAAAACAAAAAAATGGCAAGGTCCTCAAGGAGTTAAATACCCTTCAGTGGTTGTCACTTTCCCTGTCAACTAAAGAAACAAATTCTCCTAAAGGAATCTGCGGACCCTTGTGCCAGTACCTGTCTTACAGCAGATCTCATCATAGCTGTGGCTTCCTGTATAGAGACGAGCAGGGGGGCTGCGTTCATCACGGGACACTTTTACAGGGTATTTCTGGAGTCTGCGGATCAACTTCTTCATCAGCCCAAACTGGATGAGTTTCCTGTGTTCACACAGTATATAAAAGCAGAGGACAGATCAATGAGGTAAACACAATCCCCCATGTCATCGGCACAGAGGAAAGAACGGCAGTGGTAGACTTGCACTGAATAAGCCGCGGCCCCAAAGGTTCCAGAACTACGTGTGCTTCCCAGTGTTCATTTTCAGCCCCCTTACCCTACAGACGTATCCAATGTGCCCCGCTTCCACCCCAGTTCCCCTCGCCCCTGGAACTACACTGATGGAACTTGAAAGTGTTGTACCCAGACAGAGTTGTTGAAAGCTGATGAAACATTGATGCACGTCTCGCCATATGAAGAATACTGAATAATTGGATGAAGTCTGTTCATTAATATGTAAATTACAAAGTCTTTTGTTAGGCAAAATCCTCCCTTGCTTTAGTTTATAAAGCCCCATTTACACGCAATGATTATCGTTTGCTTTTCGTACGAACAATGATTTTTAGTTGAGTTTAAAATCCATCATTTGGACGGAGAGTTAATAGCAGGGACCGCACGCTGTGTTTCTCCATGGGGGCGCTGATACACTGTATTCAGCTGCAGTTCCACAGCAGAACAAATGGGCTATATGCAGATAACAGACCACCTGCTGTTCATTGCATACAGCTCAGGGAGGCTCATTTACATGCAAATGAAGGTAATAAGCTGCTAATTGGCATTACTGCCCATTAGCTGCTTATGTAAAATGATCGCTCAAACTGTCATTCTCCCTAGGTTTTGAGCGATCATCTCCGCATGTAAATGGGGCTTAAGTCATAAGGTGTTATCTAAGAAGGTCCTTAATTGCCCACAGACTGTCGGTGGCCAGGTATGCCAAATCGTAGAGTTGGAACTCCTTACATCCAATTGTCTGACTTTGAGAGAGGCCAGATAATTGGCATGTTTGAAATGGGGGGAATCATATCATGATATTTCCTGAAGGACTGGCCATAGTGCAATGTTCGTACAGAGAGCGGTTACACCGTGGACACAGGAAGGCTCCAGTACTCACAGACGTGGCACAGGTCCACGCAGAAGGATGATGCCATGTGAAGACCACCAAATTGTGCAGATGGCAGTTGCTAATAGATAGGTGACTGCACACAGATCTGAGCAGCGGTTGGGGTTAGAGTCATCCCACAAATAGTTGCAAGCTGGGTTGTATTCTCGGACCACCGTGCAGTGTGTTACGTTAACCCAATTTCACTGCCAGCAACGACTAACCGGGTGTGCTGCTAGACGCAATCAAACACGAGTGGAGAACAGTTATTTAGAGACGAGTGCAGATTCTGTCCAGGGCAAAGTAATAATGGGCAATATATCCACCAGTGTTTTGGAGAAAGTGCCACCCTGCTGCGATTTCTGAGTGCCACATAGGTCCATGCCTTGGAGTCATGGCTACACGTCGTTGTCATACCCTTCATGGCCACCATCCAAAAATGGTATCTTCTAACAGGATAATGCCCATCAACCACAGCCAGCACAAGATACACCATGAATTGGCCTGCACGGTCCCCAGATTCATCCCCACTAGTGCATTAGCCTGTAGTGTTGGAGACCTTTTTTTGTCTGAATAGAAGGCACATTTCAGGTTTTATGTAATAGAGTATGCCGATTTTAAAAAAAATCAAGACAAAAAAAATTCTCTAAAAACCGGAACACCTCCATATTTACACACACAAAAAAAAAAATCATATTTTTATCAATAATTTTCATATTTTATAAAACAAAATAAAACATTTGTTATTTATTATTAATTAAAACCAAAATACATGAAACAACCATATTATTTCTGTACGTACAGTACAAAAACATCACAATCTTTACAACAGCCATATACTCATTAGTACTCCATTTACTCATAGAAGCAATCAATTTGAAAAGAAACTTTAACAAATAAATAACAGGGAAAAAAGTGCATTTTTCTGGTCATTTAGGGAGGTGTTCCAATTTTTGGAGAATTTTTTCGTATTGATTTTTGAAATCAGCATCCCCAATTACATAAAACCTGAAATGTGCCTATCAATTCGGCTACGACGCTACAGGCTACTAGTGCATGTCTGGGATGCCATAGGTAGACGCATTATGTTACGGGGCCGCCCACCAAAACTGACTGCACAAGTCATGCAGGCATGGAGAGACCCCAACAATACTTATTGATTTAATGCTTGTAAGGATCCAAGAGTGTATAGATGCTCGTGGTGGGCACACTTCTTACTGACACCTGTCCCTGGGGCTCGTGGTGGGCACACTTCTTCCTGACCCCTGTCCCTGGGGCTCGTGGTGGGCACACTTCTTCCTGACCCCTGTCCCTGGGGCTCGTGGTGGGCACACTTCTTCCTGACCCCTGTCCCTGGGGCTCGTGGTGGGCACACTTCTTCCTGACCCCTGTCCCTGGGGCTCGTGGTGGGCACACTTCTTCCTGACCCCTGTCCCTGGGGCTCGTGGTGGGCACACTTCTTCCTGACACCTGTCCCCGGGGCTCGTGGTGGGCACACTTCTTACTGACACCTGTCCCCGGGTCTCGTGGTGGGCACACTTCTTACTGACACCTGTACCCAACAGTAATAAATGCTGTCTGATTCATTTCAGTTTGCCGTCATTTATTCTGAGTGACTCTGCACAGATCTATCAGGTTTCTTGAAATTCCACCAACTCCTTCTGGGTAGAACACTTTGAATTTTCACCAGTGTACACTTGGTAGATGCTGAACCAGCAGGGTTTGTGGATGTCTCACTATTGGGGAGCGTTTAGAAGAACATGTGCCCATTGTAACACACTGACCTTTCATCCACTCTCTGCAGCTGCTGTGTGTGTCGAGCAATTAGATCTCGGACAGTAGTGCCAGGACTGAGGCCACAGTACAGCTGGAAGACGTCACGAAGACTCGGCCGCTTAAGACCTAAGAAAGGAGAAGGAAAAAATAAAATCAGGCAACTAGTGACACTTACAGTCACTCTAACGCCTATACGTTAGTGTAAAGCCACGCTAAGTGTTCTTTTACAAGGCAAGATACATTGGAGCGAGGATGCAGCCAGCGGTGATGTAGCGATTGTATAGCATTGGCTTGGCATACATTTACAATGAACTATTGGGTAGCTTTGATCGCTCAAGATCACCGTGCTTCTAGAGAGTCAACTCTTCTGCCACTGCTTTGTATCAAGCCAATCGTTACGCCTCTTTACACGAAAGCAGCAGATGAATGAGGATTTTTCGGTCCACATGAAAGATCTAATCAGCGACAATCTAATGTGTTTACACTTAACCATTATTGTGCAAATCACATAATTGTGCTATGTAATGGTCCATTTTCAAGTAGCGACTATCGCTCAAAACAAACTAATTTAACCCCTTAATGACACGGCCTATTTTGGCGTTGAGGAACAAACGATTTTTGGTATTTTTTCATCTCCATTTTTCAAAAGCCATAACTTTTTTTATTTTTCCGTCGCCGCGGCCGTATGAGGGCTTGTTTTTGTGTGGCGAACTGTAGTTTTTATTGCTACCATTTTTGGGTACATAGACTATATTGTAAAATTAATAATTTTTTTATGATCGTAGGGAGAGAAAACGCATCAATTCTGCCATAGGTTTTTTTTAAAGCGTTAATTATGCAGCATAAATGACACACTACATTTTTTCTGCGGGTCGGTTACAACGATACCAAAATTCTTATTTTTTTTTAGGTTTTTCCACAATAAAACCCCTTTTTTTGGAAGTTATTTTTTCTAAACTCACTGCATTCAAAGTCATAACTTATTTTTCCATGGACGGAGCTCTGTGAGGGCTTATTTTTTGAGAGACAAGCTGTAGTTTTTATTGGTACCATTTTGAGGTACATACTTTTTTAAAATCACTTTTATTGCGTTTTTGGGAGGCAAAATGCTAAAAATTAGCGTTTTGCCTCAGTTTTTTAGCGTTTAACGCTTTTTGCCGTGCAGGACAAAAAAGCGTGTTTAACGTATTGTAAATGTCGTTACGGACGCGGCGATACCAAATATGTGGGAGTTTTAATTTTTTTACATTTTTTAAATGCTAATATGAGAAAAAGCATAAAGGGTTTTTTAAACTTTTTTTATATTTTTATTTTTTGTACTTTTTCTTCTTTTACACCATCTGTGTCCCTTTGAGGGACTTTTACTACAGCACTAATGATCGCTGCAATAGAGCATGGCAGGACTTCTCTCCTGCCATACCTTATTGCTTATTACAGCGATCTTAGGCAATGGCAATACAGAACGCCGGTATCTGGCGTCCTGTTGCCATAGCAACCAGCCAGGCTCTCGCGATGTCATCGCGAGAGCCGTCTGGAGTCACAGAGGGAGTGCGCAGGGAAGGGGTTAACAGCAGGGGGAGGGGCGCATCTCCGATGCCCCCCCGATGTCACAGCGGGAGGCCGGCTACTAGTGACAGTCGGCTCCAGCTGCGGGATAGTGCGAGATCATAGCAGATCTCGCGCTATCCCTATGACGTAAGGGTACATCATTTTGCGGGAAGTACCTCGCTCCCATGACGTACCCTTAAGTCATGGGGCGGGAAGGGGTTAAGCAATAATCGCTCAGTGTAAAAGCAAAAATTGGTAACTATTCGTTTGCAGTTTGTCATTGCTGACTTTATGTCTACATAAGAACTATCACTGGCTTCTCATTACATGTAAATGCACCCGCTCAGTGAGTCACATAGGAAGTGAGGCGCTGAGCGAGAAGTCAGCGAGAAAACACGACCCTGCGAGAAGCTGAATTGTCTTCTTCACAGAGATGAAGGGACATGATGGTTGCCAGCTGCTTCTCAGGCACCCGAAGGTTACAGATGTATTGTTTTCACCTGCGGCGTGGGAGTGTTTTAATCATGTGTCTGTTTGTGATTGGTGTCTTTTTGGTATTTATTAAGTGTACCTGTAATGGTATGTCAGCTTGATAAAGACTCCAGGGTGGAGTCGAAACATCGCTGATTTCAATATGACTGCTGAGGAATGGCTGTTGCACCTTGGATGCTGCCTACTCGATAGACCTTAGCGGCGACGTCAGCACTCGTATAATCATTTACTCGACTGTCGGCCCTAACTGTAGGACAGGCGATTGTTCCCTCTTATCGGCCGTTTTACTCCAGGGACAGGTTGCCTGTAGTTCATGTCATTGGAATTCCCCTTTACAGTTAGAGGATTTCATTCATGTACTCTGCTCTCAGAAAGGGGGCAGCACACATGATGCACATGAAGCAGTAGCAGACCCCTCCCCAATATACAAAATACAGAGGACACAACAGCAAGTCCACTTGCATTATAAACCCAAAAGGATCAGTGAATCTCTGTACTAGTCACCTGGTTTACTGATGTAAGAGATGCACTCGTCCTGCAGAGCCTTGTCGTGTATCAGCTCCTGCACCCGCGGAGTCGTACAATACACATTGGAGTACTGCAAGGAGAAGAGGAGCCGTGAGAGCAGGCGTCGCAGCAATCACCCTAGAGACAGCAGACAGCCCAGGGAAGGCAGCCTGATAGGAAGATGGATCATACAAGCAATGCTGGAATAACCCGACAAACTCCAGACATCCTTGGATACTTACCTGGAAGATGGAGACCAACGTCACCACCCCATAATACCTGGGAACAGGAAGGAGAGACGTATAACTAAAGGTTAGAATGATGGAGTAAACATCCAATCACAAGAAGCCGGATTATCGGACGGTCATACAACCGCACAAACCTGACAGAAGAGCAGAGAACCCGCAAGATCATCTGCTGACACTTTAGTAATCAGAGGATGTCCGATTGGTTCTCTGCTCCAACGTCTCCTAGTTTTGGAACATTTTAAAGGGAACCCGTCACCAGCTTTGGGTCCAATAAAACTACGTAATGGGGCTCAAAAAGGTGAAGGGATGGAGAGTCCAGGGAGGTGCGTTTCATATTCGCCAGGTGCCCTGTTACCAAGAAGTTGGTGTGCACACTTTGTGACTTATCAGCCGGCTGTGTGCACGCACCCATTCATCTCTATGGTACAGCATGTGCACAAAGCATTCTAAAAAGAGTCACACTGTGTGCGCATGCCAACTTCACAGGGACACAGCGCAGGGAAGAAGCACCCGGTAAGTACAGTGTTTACCCGAAAATAAGATCTACCCTGATTTTCAGGAGGGGCAGAAGAGTGGGAGGTTGGCTTGAAATATAAGCCATACCCCCCAAAATAAGCCCCAGCTACACTACATTGAAAAAAACCCAAAAAACACAATACTCACCTAACAGGTGCCGCTTGGGTCCCTCCCGCTGGGCTGCAGCGCTCCGGCAGGCTTCTGTGTAGTCCTCAACGCCGACGGAGCATCTCTTGCTGATCACGGGGCTTGAATACCCCGCTCCAGCAAGTGATTGCTCCGATTAGTTCATCAAGCGCTGACTGCTTGGCTCAGGCGGCGCTCCTGAACCAATCGGAGCCATTCATTGAATGATATCATTGAATGGCTGTGATTGGTTCACCGAGCGCCGGTTTTGATTAGCTCAGGAGCACCGCCTCAGCCAATCAGAGCAATCACTTTCGGCAGGCGGGGAAGTCTAGCCCCGTCACCAGCAAGAGATGCTCCGTCGGCATGGAGGCCTACACCGAAGCCTGCCGGAGCGCCGCAGTCCAGCGGGATGTATAGAGTAAAACAAGAAAAAAAGGGGCCCGGAGCTCCAAGGAAACAAATCCAACCGGAAAAGGCAAAAGATCAGTATAGGATCTTTAATCCCAGATAAGTATACGACGCATTTCGTCGCACTACCGATACTTGATAACGTCGTATACTTATCTGGGATTAAAGATCCTATACTGATCTTTTGCTTTTTCCGGTTGGATTTGTTTCCTTGGAGCTCCGGGCCCCTTTACTTGTTTTACTCTATACATCCCATACTGTGGTCGTATCCTAATCCAGGGGCATGACAGGCTGTGGCTAGCTCCCCCTTTTTAAACAGGGATAAGGAAATGAAAACGTGGACTCCCACTGGTTGGATTTTTTTATATACATACTTGGACGTGGAGATGTTGGGTGGGTGGCCCGTGTTCTGGGCTATCCCACCTACACCGGGTAAGTCCTTTTTATACTTATGTTTTTACCTCTCATTACCACCATATCTCTAGTGGGTTGGAGCGCTGTCCTTTACATTTTGCAGTCCAGCGGGAGGGACCTAAACAGCACCTGCTGAGTATTGTGTTTTTTTTCCATGTAGTGTAGCTAGGGCTTATTTTCAGGGGTATGGCTTATATTTCAAGACACCCACCGACCCTGTGCCTCTATTGGAGTAAAAAATAATACAGGGTCTTATTTTCGGGGAAACATGGTATGAAACACACCTCCCAGAACCCCCCCATTCACTCCTCCTTGAGCCCTACAACGTAGTTTACGGGGTTTAAAGGGGATGCCGGTTCCCTTAAATGACAAGAATGTTTTGCAATTTTATGAATATGATGACTTTATTGCCCTATTTTTTGTCTTGGGCTACCAAAATTATTTTTGCTACGGTTTCATTTTGTGACAGATAGGGCTGTTTTTCACTATTTTTTTTTCCTTTATTGGTTTTATTAGGGATAAACAGGTCTCATTTATCAAAACTGTCTAATAGTAAGACTGTCCGTGTTGCTGGGAGCAACTAATCACAGCTTGGCTTTAATTTTCTCAGAGCCATTTAAGAAATTAAAGCTGAGATGTGATTGGTGGCTACAGGCAACACGGACAGTCTTACTAAAAGAAAGTTTTGATAAATGGAGCCCAATATGTGCAGAAAAAAAAAAAAATAGATTTATAAAATACTGGATTTTTAAAAATCAGTGCATCAACGCTTTAAGGGAACCTGCCACGTCCCCACAGCATCATAAACTACATTATGGTGCAGTTAGAGGACGTGACAGATCCAGGTGATGTACTCTGTATACTTGCCCGGCTCCCTGGATCCTGCAGGGTCCCTCTCTAAGGATCGCTCCGGCACTGCAATGCGACTTTTCACAGCGCCGTACACTTGTATAGGAGAGCGGGCACACGGCACTGTGAAGAGTCAGATCTGAGGTGGCGGCGTGATCTTTGGAGGGGGACACCGCTGGGTCCAGGAAGCAGGCAAGTATAAAGAATACCTCACCCGACTCCTTGTCACGTCCCCCAATAGCATTGCTTCTAGTTCTGCAGGGAGGGGACTTAAATAAAGTATATGATGGGTCCCCCATTTTGCTCCGGTTGTTCTGATATACTTCTTGTATAGTCTCCGATTACAAGGCGGTTATGGTGACAGTTTAGGTTGGCCTGGACGGTTATTTTATTTCCTTTTTTAATATATTTTTATATACATTTTTAGCTTTTATATCCACCATAACATGTCAGCCCCTGGGGGACATTCACAAGGTCATTTACTCTTATTTCACACTTCTCCACCGCAACTGGGGCGTCTATAGGAGCTCCAGTTACAGTGGAAAACATCCCCCATCTAACACTCGTCATGGGCAGAGCTGATAGGGGTGCTAAACTCTGTAGCTCTGCCATGCTGCGGGTGTTTGTGATCATGTGATCACCGGATGCCATAGAGGAAATAGCACCGCCACTTCCCCTATTCACCACACTTTTCTAGTACTACATAGGCTGGAAGAGAGCGCAGAAGTGGTTAGAAACGGCTTCTGCCTTCTCCTCTGGGTCCTGCTAGATTAAACCCGTGCTGTAAGTTTACAATGGCGCTGGTTTAACCCCTTCCTACTGCTGCATTTTTTTTGTGTTCTCATTTTCATTCTTTCCTCCCCACATTCAGAAGAACATCTCAGATTCTTCTGGTTACAGATCTACACGAGGGCTCGTCTTTTGTAGGACGGGTTGTACTTTTCAATGGTACCATTTAATGTACTGGAAAACTCTGAAAAGTTTCTAAGTGGGGAGAAATTAGAAAAAAAAATGCAATGTGCAGTTTTTGCTGAGCTTTTAGCTTTACGATGTTCATAATGCACTAAAAATGCCGTTATCTTTATTCTTTGGGTCAGTACAATAGTGGCTAGAAGAAAATTATAGCTTTAAAAAAAAAAAAAAAAAAGTATTAAAACATGTTACTGTTGCCATCTTTTAACACTAAGGCCCCCTGTCCACAGGCGTTGCAGTATCCCGCAGTGGATCTCCGCTGCGGGAGCAGGTGCCGCAGACGGATCTCCCCAGTCAGCCTAATCTGACCGCAGAGAATCGCGGCATTTCGCAGCTGGGAATGAGCGAGCTGAGAATCGCGATGATTCTCTGCTCGTGAACACGGGGTCGGCGCTTAACATAGAAACGCTATGGAAAACTTTCCGACAGCGTCATTCGCCGGCAATTTACCGCCAGCGAAATCACTGCCGTGGACAGGGGGCCTAATAACTTATTTTTGCACGATGACCTGTAGTTTGTATTAGTACCATTGTGGGGGTACATCAAACGTTTGGATCACTTTTTTTTTTTTTTTTTCTTAATACGGCTGTGGCCAAAAATTTACAATTCTGGCATTGCGTATATTTCTTTTTCTGACGCCGATTGCTGTGCGGGATTAATAATGTGATATTTTAATCATTGAGACTTTTGTGGACACAATGATACCATTTTTTTTCTGTAAGACAACTGGGGTAAAGGTTTTTGTTTTTTTTCTTCTAATATTTAATACGTTTTTGTTTTTTTTTTAGTGCCCATAGGGGACTTGATGATCGCTTATACAATATAATGTAAGACCATAGTATTATATTATACCATGTTCTGACAGGCAGCCTATCAAGATGGGCCACAGGCATACCTTGCTAGGCAATCATTTAAGGCAGCTCTGGTGGCCTTCAGAAGGCCCCATGCTGCCATGACATCCAGCGAGCACCCCCCTTTCACACTATTTAAAGGGTCAACAGATGTCAAGTGCTGAATAGCCAAAATTGGCGTCATCAACCGATTGCGTCTGTTCCCGGTATGTGGCAGCTGTCAAAAATTGCTGTGAATATAATGGACTCAGCTTCCAAGCCCGCTCTGCGCACAGATGCCCGATGTGTGCCGTACATCAGGTAGGTATTAGGGCCCAGGACCAAACACCATATATTTATGACATTTAGTCCAAATCAGGTTAAAGAATTTGCACTGTATTTATCCAGCGTTCTACTCCACCTCTCCCCATAAACCAGAATTCCTGTTCTAAAGCGCTCACATGAGGTTCTGTATCGCTATCCGCACGAGGTTCAGCTCCACATCCGCCTCTGCAGAGATCTTCTGGATGTGACGGAAACCATCAATATATGGAAGAATCTGGAAGTGAAGATGTAAGTGGATAAATACGGTGGCTATTCATAGGAGAATTTCCTGGAACACGACCAGTCACGTGCAGAATCCTAATTCAGGAATATAATTCTAGAGATACAGTGTCTACTGACTGAAAATATAACAGCACATCAGGAGGAGTTATGAGGGATCTGCAGAAAGTTGGGAGATAACCCCTAAAGAACACAGAACTGACTGTAATCATTACCTTGGAAATGAATCAAAAGAACTTAATAGTTTAAGACCCTACACAGGATGGGGAGGCATATAGAAGACGCTACACAGGAGGGAGGGAATATAGAAGACGCTACACAGGAGGGAGGGGCACATAGAAGACCCTACACAGGATGGGGAGGGGGTCTCATTTATTTTAGGGGGAAATTCTCTAATATCTCCTCTTTTTACCTGCTGTGTTGTCAAATCCCACTGCGCATTGCAGAAGTCTTCCTTGTCTTCTGTGAACACCGGGACATCATACTCCTGAGCTGTAGGAGGCGCCACACGCAGTTCTATCACCTTGAGGTGCATTGTGTTACTTTCATCTGGGAGGAAGAGATTAATGAATAAGGAGTGAGCAGCGGCCCCCAGCACACAGGAGGCTCCTCCGGGGTCCGTACCTATAGGGAGCGAGCATTCTCCAGTCGAGTTCAGCCCTTCCAGCAGGATACTCATGATGGGCACCAGCCGCTGCTTACTGTCCTCATTAGAGATGAAGCCGGACTCCAGCTGCAATGAGACAACGGGAAACTCAAGAACAGGGAAACGGCCTCAGAGAGCATGCAGCAAGTGGAGAACAAAGGGATCGCACAACAACGCTGACAGTTTACATCTAGAATTAATCTCCATAAAGCTGCTGAATGTTATTGGAAACAGTCAGCAAGCTGGTGGATGGACTCCTCCACTCCAACTCTGTAGCCGCACTCCTATGATGGGGAGAATGCAAACCACCAGAACAAGGTCTGTGCAGACACTGAACAAGCAGGGAATGCTGCTCTGAAGCCCATGTCTGCGACAGACTACACCCAACGTCATCGCCCTTGTATGAATGTGTGTTTATGTGTAAGGCTCCTTTAACCCCTTGAGTGGCGGGTTTCCTACCACCCTGTCGTGCCCACCAGGGCAGGTTTTTTAAAATGGTCTAATCATTGAATTTCAACCAATTTTGCAGTTGCGTCTCAAGAGCCATAACTTTTTCATTTTTCCATTGACATGGCCATATAAGGGCTTGCTTTTTGCGGGACAAGTTGTGATTTTTTAAACAGGGGGGAGGAAAAAAAGAAATGGGGAAAAAAGAAAAAAAGGGGCCATGTCATTAAGGGGTTAAATAATGTATTAACTTCCTTCTCTGGGTCATTACAACGCATGGATACCACATGTGTGATTGTATTTTTGATTTTTTACAAAGTAAAGGGAGACAAGTGTTTTTATAATTTTTTTCCTTTTTTTTTTAAATTTTTTTTTTCTTTTGTCCCTTTAGGGATCACATTCCGGGGGTCCGATGGTGACAGCCCTTTACATGCTGCAGTGACAGCCCTTTACATGCTGCAGTCACAGACTGCAGCATGTAAAGGGTTAACACAGCAGAGATCGGAGGTTTTCTCTGATCTCTGCTGTAAGAGCTGGTGCCTGCCTGTCCTCTGACAGCTAACAACCAGCTCTCCCTGCCACAGAGACCATCGGCTTGCTTCTGACAAGCCGATGGTCTCTATGGCAACCTGTAAACAAACCAGTGCAGGAGATTGCCGGCATATCGGCAATATCTTCTGCTGGTTTTTCAAAGCCCTTGCTTTGTTCTCCGTGGGTCTGTGCAGGCAGAGCACACTGTCACAGCTTGTGGCATCGTGCTCTGCAGCTCCCATAGTGATACATAGCCCGGAAGATTTCCGGGCTATGTTGCTATGAGCAGTGGAGCTCGTCCCGGAAAATTTCCGGGCGTGCCACTCAAGGGGTTAAGCAGTACGGACCTCCAGCGTCTTGAGGTATCCTGCGAGCTTCTTAACGATGGGCTCCAGCGCGCAGGTCTTTGCTCTGGCGTTACACACAAAGCCCAGGTTAAAGAGCAACGCGTTGCGGCTGTACTTCTTGTGCTCAATGCACACCGGGCAACCAATCAGCTTCTTGTCCATGGCGGTGCTGCAAAGACAACAGACTGAGTGACCAACACAAAGTAGGCGAGCCAACATTTATATTCAGCCAAGATGGCCGCCATTACAGCGGACGTGACTCTGCTTTCCTTGTCTCCCAAGTGGTTTTGGCCGCAGTACACAGCGACACATCCGTTCTAACAGCAGCTGTAATGGCGGCCATGCTGTCCCCTACAGCTTTTCCATGATAAAGGTTAGGGCCCCTGTTATCCGGGGCCACGGTCTTTACACTCACACTGTAATCAGCTTGTTCTGCAGCTCCGGTTTGGTGATGATATAAACCTGGACGGTGTCAAACAGCTCTCGCGAGATGTACTCCTCCGGTACCTGCCGAAACACGGGTGACATCACCAGCCTGCCGCAGCACAATCATGCGTGATCCGCGGTGCCTCCACTCACCTGGTAGCTGATTTTAGGGCCGAGGGTTGGATGGAACTCACTGAAGAAAATGCACTCTATCCGCCGACTGGACATCACTGCAGGCAAAAAGGGAGAAGTTATCAGTAAGCGGGGGCGGGGCTTAGGGCTGACCCTGCCGACTGGACATCACTGCAGGCAACAAGGGAGAGGTTATCAGTAAGCGGGGGCGAGGCTTAGGGCTGACCCTGCCGACTGGACATCACTGCAGGCAACAAGGGAGAGGTTATCAGTAAGCGGGGGCGAGGCTTAGGGCTGACCCTGCCGACTGGACATCACTGCAGGCAACAAGGGAGAGGTTATCAGTAAGCGGGGGCGAGGCTTAGGGCTGACCCTGCCAACTGGGCATCACTACAGGAAACAAGAGTGAGGTTATCAGTAAGCGGGGGCGAGGCTTAGGGCTGACCCTGCCGACTGGACATCACTGCAGGCAACAAGGGAGAGGTTATCAGTAAGCGGGGGCGAGGCTTAGGGCTGACCCTGCCGACTGAACATCACTGCAGGAAACGAGAGGTTATCAGTAAGCGGGGGCGGGGCTTAGGGCTGACCCTGCCAACTGGGCATCACTACAGGAAACAAGAGTGAGGTTATCAGTAAGCGGGGGCGAGGCTTAGGGCTGACCCTGTCAACTGGACATCAATGCAGGCAACAAGGGAGAGGTTATCAGTAAGCGGGGGCGAGGCTTAGGGCTGACCCTTCCGACTGGACATCACTGCAGGCAACAAGGGAGAGGTTATCCGTAAGCGGGGGCGAGGCTCAGGGCTAACCCAGCCGACTGGACATCACTGCAGGTGACAAGGGAGAGGTTATCAGTAAGCGGGGGCGGGGCTTAGGGCTGACCCTGCCAACTGGACATCACTGCAGGCGACAAGGGAGAGGTTATCAGTAAGCAGGGGCGTGGCTTAGGGCTGACCCTGCCGACTGGACATCACTGCAGGCAACAAGGGAGAGGTTATCAGTAAGCGGGGGCGAGGCTCAGGGCTGACCCTGCCGACTGAACATCACTGCAGGCAACAAGGGAGAGGTTATCAGTAAGCGGGTGCGAGGCTTAGGGCTGACCCTGCCAACTGGACATCACTGCAGGCAACAAGAGAGGTTATCAGTAAGCGGGGGCAGGGCCTAGGGCTGACCCTGCTGACTGGACATCACTGCAAGCAACAAGGGAGAGGTTATCAGTAAGCAGGGGCGGGGCTTAGGGCTGACACTGCCAACGACATACCTAAGTGAGAAAGTCAGTAATCTGCTGGACTGTCGCACCCCATACAGTGGCTGACCCATCAGCTGACGCCAGAGGGACATATGTATAGTGATAACCAGGAGACTAATAGCCGCAGCTCTAGAGGTGACTGGAGTATAACACATGATACAACAGTAGGAGATAAGAATAATTCACTAAACGATGACCAGTGTGCGCCACTTGCGCTGGTCATCAGGTCAAAGCATGGCATTATAAGGGCACAATTTTGTGAACGCTATTCTGGAACCACACTGAATGGTAGTCTGGTCATCGGTGCTAAACTAGCCGGGGCCTCACTGCCAACCGCATGGGGATATACTGAGAATGGCATGATCAAGGAAAGACATCCAGTGAAAGGGGATCCTGTGGATGGAAACAACTTGTTGCCAAAAGGGGTCAGAGGAGGATGTCAGGAATCCTGACCAACGGGCGCAGCACAGTCAGCCGAACACAACACTGGTGCTGCAACTAATATGTCCAAGAGCACTACTTGCCGTTCCTTCGCACGGATGGGCTATAACAGCAGACAACCAGTTCCAGCATCATTGTGTCTAAGAAAACCAAAGGCTGACACTCCAAGAGTGCAAAATACGTATCACTGAGCAGCGGAAAAACATCTCCTGGTCAGATGGATTCAGATTTCTGTTCTGATTGGAGGTCAGAATTTGGCACAAGCAGCATGAATTGATGACCCCTTCCTGTCAGCTGACCAGAACATGTCAGCACCTCCATCTAATGTGCATCAACTACAAGAAGCTTCCTGTCCGCAGGGGCCGATATTCCTGCAGGATGATTTCATCACCCAGTGGAATCTACACCACGGGGACCAACGCGCTACTAGATGGGGGCTAATAAAGGAGCAGTCAGTGACACGTGACCGCTGTGGGGCAGCGTCTGGGAAAAGGGTCTGACACCCTGAGTAACACATGGCACTGACCGGTCTGCAGGTAACCGGGGGACTACGCAGCTGTACCCCCTGCTCCTTCTGACAACGGCGGGCCGCTCACGCTCCCCGCAGCGGCGCTCTGTACTCACTCTTCTTTGAATTAACTATTCCTCCAGCAGAACCATCAAAACAAGCTCTGCACAGACCAGAAGCAGGGCGAATGCGTCTCAAGCCTCCTTCCCACTCCGGCCACACCCCCTCCGCGCTCATTGGTCACTTCTCTACTGCTGAGTTTCCAATCAAACCCGGAACAAGCTGGCGGTAGGTGGAGCCTTTGCGTGAATGACAGGAGCTGAACCAAATGTCACATTATCATAGGGGGCGGGAGAGAACATTTCCTGGACCGAGGGGGTGTCAGTGACAGGAAGCTGAGACGTCTAGGAGCCCTGGGGATGAGAGACTGCAGACACTGGGTAATATGTGGGGAACTACAGCTCCCAGCAGGCTGACTCATCACTGGAGGGTATATCAGCGTGGAGTGGCCCCAACTCCAAAAGGGGGAGGGTAAATGTTAGACCTCACAACTGCAAACAGATTATCAAGATCTCTGCTTGTTGTCAGTGAATGCAGAGACAGAAACCCATTCCTGACCTCATGCTGTTCACAGCTGAGGGGTTGCTACAATGTATCAGTCTGGGGTGGGTACATTGTAACAACCCCTCAGCAGTGAGAAGTATCCGGTCAGGAGAGCCTTCAGTGCAGTGCTGATGGCCATAGACAATGCCACCCATGATTATGCCATGGATGCCCGCTGCTGGGCACGATTGCTACCAGGTGTTGGGTGGAATATTTGCAATGTCTCGTCGTGTGTTCTGCAGGACCATGGCTCAGAGCTCTGACGTGGACTCCCGGCTGCACCGCACGCTGCGACTCATATCCGGGGCTGCCGCTCACCTCGCCGCCTTCGTGTTCACCATCTACATCAGCTGCGTGTCGCAGCTTGGAACAAGTGAGTATCAGATGGGGAAGGGGAGGTATGATGGTCCGCGCTGGATCCACCGCTGTCCGCACGTTGGCTCCTCCCCTCTGGAGCCTTCTGATAATCTTCTCTCCTAATGTAATAGAAATCCTCTCTTTATATAGTAACTTCTGTGAGGAAGCAGGCCTGCAGTGTACAGCATGGAGGACAGGCAGAGTTTAGGTTTTAGACTACAATAGACGAGGCTGGAGTAGCAGATGGGAGCTGTTCGTGCCCAATCATCGGCCAGTGTAAAGGAGCCTTTAGCTTCTTTCCAGTCTGAAATTACTGATAACAGAGAGCAATAGCCTGTCCTACTGCTTGTAATTGGCTGTCTGGTGACTAGTTCTATTAGCGGTTGCGTATGAAGAGTCGCTAATAACGCTTTTTCTTCCCTTGCAGGTTTGTTTTCCTGGCACCCTTTCCTGATGAGCCTGGCGGTGAGTCCTCGCTGCTCGCACACGTATGGGACTAGAGAGTCATGTGACCGGCGTGCGGTTGTCCCAGAATTACTGAATGTAGCCAAAATTTACATTAATCGGGAGGATGTGAACATTTATATGTAACCACTTCACCATCAGGGAACAGATCACTGCAGAGATGTCTCTTCATAGTTATTCCTTTTTCAGCGCCATTCTTAAGTGAATATATTATACTCATAGTGGGGTAGAGTTGGAAGGGACCTCCAGGGTCATCGGGTCCAACCCCCTGCTCAGTGCAGGATTCACCAAGGCATGCCAGACAGATATTTGTCCAGCCTTTGTCTGAACACTTCCATTGAAGGAGAACTCACCACCTCCCGTTGTAACCTGTTCCACTCATTGATCACCCTCCCCGTCTAATATCTAATTTGTGTCTCCTCCCTTTCAGTTTCATCCCATTGCTTCTAGTCTTTCCTTGTGCAAATGAGAATAGGGCTGATCCCTCTGCACTGTGACAGCCCTTCAGATATTTGTAGACAGCTATTAAGTCTCCTCTCAGCCTTCTTCCTTGCAAGCTAAACATTCCCAGATCCTTTAACCGTTCCTCATAGGACATGATTTGCAGACCGCACACCATCTTGGTAACTCTTCTCTGAACTTGTTCCAGTTTGTCTATGTCTTTTTTAATGTGGGATGCCCAGAACTGAACACAGTATTCCAGATGAGGTCTGACTGAGGAAGAGTAGAGGGGGATAATGACCTCACGTGATCTAGACTCTATGCTTCTCTTAATACATCCCAGAATTGTGTTTGCCTTTTTGGCTGCTGCATCACATTGTTGACTCATATTCAGTCTATGATCTATTAGTATACCCAAGTCTTTTTCACATGTGCTGCTGCTTAGCCCAATTCCTCCCATTCTGTATGTGCTTTTTTCATTTTCTCGCCCAGCTGTAGGACCTTGCATCCGATATACAGAGCTGCACTCACTATTCTGCTGGTGGAGTCACGGTGTACATACATTACTTATCTTGTACTGATCCAGAGTTACCTCCAGTACTATGCTCCAGAGCTGCACTCACTATTCTGCTGGTGGAGTCACTGTGTACTTATCTTGTACTCATCCTGAGTTACATCCAGTATTATGTCCCAGAGCTGCACTCACTATTCTGCTGGTGGAGTCACTGTGTACATACATTACTTATCTTGTACTGATCCTGAGTTACATCCTGTATTATCCTCTAGAGCTGCACTCACTATTCTGCTGGTCTAGTCACTGTGTACCTACATTACTTATCCTGTAATGATCTGAGTTACATCCTGCATTATACCCCAGAGCTGCACTCACTATTCTGCTGGTGGAGTCACTGTGTACATATATTATCTGCCCTATACTGATCCTGATATACATTCTGTATTATACCCCAGAGCTGCACTCGCTATTCTGCTGGTGGAGTCACTGTGTACATACATTACTTATCCTGTACTGATCCTGAGTTACATCCTGTATTATCCTCTAGAGCTGCACTCACTATTCTGCTGGTTATTATTGGAAGCAGTCAGTAAGCATGTGTACAAACAGTTGCCCTCAAGGCTGAGCTCCTGTAGTTCTGGGAAGGGGTTCGTTTTCCTACATTAGATGACTACAGTCTGCTGTAACGATGACACTGCAGAATAGTGGAATCTTTTATCACTGTGGATGATTCTTTCCAGCTTTTACATAAAACTCCAAAGAAAAGTCAGATCGATGACAATTATGGAGGCGTTTGTAGACTTTTGCGCAGGATGGAGACGAGGTTCGGGTTTGTGTATCATCTGTTAAGATGCGCAGATCAGGCTCCTCAGTGATTTAAGCCTTTATCTCGTTTCTCTTTTTGCAGTTCTCCTTCTTCATGACGGAAGCCATCTTGGTTTTCTCTCCTGACTCCTCCCTGTTCCGTTCCTTTTCCCGTAAGGCGCGGGTTCGGGCGCACTGGATCCTCCAGCTGCTCTCCAGTCTCTGTGCTGTTCTGGGCCTGGGCATCATCTACTACAACAAGGTGCTGCATGGCAAGCCTCACTTCTCCACGTGGCACGGACTGGTGGGATTACTCACCGTGCTGTGGGCATTGATGCAGAACACCGGTGGCATAACCCTGCTGTACCCCAAACTGGTGCAACGCTGGACCTTGTCCACCCGCAAACTGTACCACGCAACGTCCGGCCTGCTGGGATACCTGCTGGGCTGCACCAGCCTCTTCCTTGGCATGTGTTCATTGTGGTTTAGCGCCCATGTCACCGGCGGCTCGTGGTACCTGTGTGCTCTCTGCCCACTTCTCACTGGGTTGGTGGTAATGAATCAGGTCAGTAACGCTTATCTGTACCGGAAGAGGAGCCAGTCCTGAGGCAGAGGGCGCAGCAACTTCTCATGACTGATCGCCACTCAGCCTCCTACCGGGCGCGGACTCACGTGATGGAGATACCATGTTACTCTTTTAAGGGTGAGTGCCAAGGACTCAAAATCCATCCCCTATCATCCTTCTGAGGACCAGAGCTGCATAAGCCCCTCCCCTGGGGACGTGCCTGGAGACGGTCGTTACGTTATGGAACGCTGTCAAATGTAAAATAAAGCAATTGTGTTTTTTTTAATTTTAAGATGTAAACTTAAAGTCTCCAGAACTGTCTTGTGCTCCAGTCACAACCAGAGCTGCACTCACATTGTGTATTCTACTCCAGTCACAGTCAGAGCTGCACGCGCATTGTGTATTCTACTCCAGTCACAGCCAGAGCTGCACTCACAAGTCTGCTGTTCCATCATGTGTTATACTCCAGTCACAGCAGGAGCTGCATTCACATTGTGTGTTCTCCTCCAGTCACAGCTGCACTCACAAGTCTGCTGTTCCATCATATCTTCTACTCCAGTTACATCCACATCTGCACTCACATAATGTCTTATACTCCAGTCAAAGCCAGAGCTGAACTCACATAATGCTTTATACTCCAGTTACAGAGCTGTACTCAAATGTTTGCTGAAACATAATGCCTTATACTCCAGTCACACCCAGAGCTGCATCACAATACCTTTAGGATGCTGCTGCAAAATGCAACAGTAATGGGTTAAATGAATCCGCACAGTAGCCCAGTGCATTGTGGGACATATAGTTTTCAATTACTAGTGTATGTTTCCCACAATGCACCACTCCAGGATAGTGGTACTGGGGCGTACATAGAATTTTTGCCACAATTCTGGTGTAAAAAAGTCGCAATTTTGGTGCATGCACAAAAACTACAGCTTTTTGGACTTTTATGCTGGGCTCCACTGGTTTCAAAAAGTGGGTGGGGCCTGCTGTAAAGGGGTGTGGCTGTGTGACTTGTCGCAATAATTATAATTTGCGCCGAAACCTGGCATAGCTAAAGGTTTTGGCAATTCATAGCTGGCACAGATTTCCATCTGGCGGATGGAGGTGCCACTGGATGCAACTTATCTGTTGAGGCTCGAGACTTTTAATACATTTGCTGCAGTTTTGCACAGTGCAAAGCTTACTTAGACCGATGGCTAAATGGTTCGGGTGTAAGTAAGTACGCCCCACTGATCTAGGAGGAGGTGAGCACAGGCGAGGAGCTGCTTACTTTACTTTACTTTAAAGTCCCCCTGGGGGACTACAACCAGCGATCCTTTGATTGCTCCTGCAGTATGGCGTAATGCTATAGCATTACGTCATACTGCCATTTGACAGGCAGTCTATCAAGCCACCCCACGGGGATGGCTTGATAGGCAGTCTGCTAAGGCAGTCTGGGGCCTTTCAGAAGTCCCCGGCTGCCATGACACCTGCACGGCTCCCCCGATCTCACCGCAGGGGGGCCGTACAGGACCCCAAACATAGTTTGGGGCATTTAAAGGGTTAATAGCCGCGAACGGCCGATAGCGGCTATTGCCCGCGGGTGTCAGCTGTAATAAACAGCTGATGCCCGCACTCTATGAAATAGAGAGCACTAGGGTGCTGCATAATTGGTTTCTTTTTCTGTGAGTTTTATGTGTTTTTTTTCCTTTTTTTTTCTTCTCTCACCTTTGTGATTTTGATAAAAGTAAGTAATTACAATATCGGAGCAAAAGGGTCAGTCAGTGTGGAAAACTGACCCCTTGATGGGAGGCTCCAGTACCCTGTTGTACTGCCCCTAGCTTAGATACAAGATGTGATACGGGTGGGCCCAAAGCTCTAGTACCCTATTGTACTGCCTTGCTTGCATACAAGATGTGATACAGTCGGGCATGGAGGCTCCAGTACCCTGTTGTACCGCCTTTCTTGGATACAAGATGTGATACGGTCAGGCATGGAGGCTGTAGCCCCTTGTTGTACTGCCTCTACCTTAGATACAAGATGTGATACGGGCTGGCATGGAGGCTGTAGTACCCTGTTGAACCGCCCTTATCTTGGATACAAGATGTGATGCAGGAAGGCATAGAGGCTCTGGTACCCTGTTTGTACCGCCTCTAGCTTGGATACAAGATGTGATACGGGCAGGCATGGAGACTCTAGGACCCTGTTGTACCACCTCTAGCTTGGATACAAGATGTGATACAGGCAGGCATGGAGACTCTAGTACTTTGTTGTACCGCCTCTAGCTTAGATACAAGATGTGATACGGGCGGACATGGAGGCTCTAGTACCTTGTTGTACCGCCTCTAGCTTGGATACAAGATGTGATACGAACGGGGTAATGGAGGCTCTAGTACCTTGTTGTACCGCCTCTAGCTTAGATACAAGATGTGATACGGGCGGACATGGAGGCTCTAGTACCTTGTTGTAACGCCTTCATCTTGAATACAACATGTGATGCAGGAGGGCATGGAGGCTCTAGTACCCTATTAGGCTGCCTCTAGCCTGGATACAAAAATGGAATCACAGAGGTGAGAGAAAAAAAATGTACAAAGACATAAGGGTGCCTACCCCCAATTTTTTTTTTTTTCTTCTTGCGCTGTGAGACCGAGTGAAAACACATGCCTCGCAGTGCAAAGAAAACGCTCCGATAGTGCTAAATGTTTTTAATTGGGCTGGTACTCCCTATGTTTTTAACGGCATCCCATCTTTTTTTTTTTACGGCCTCCACCGCGTGCAATAAATATTGTGATTTTTTTTTTTTTTTTAATTATTTTTTTTTTTGAAACAATCTCTTATTGCAGATACTAGCAGGGGCTTGTGCTCTCGGCCAGGCCCGCCTCCTTCTCCTGCAGAGAGGGACACCGTATATCGGCTGGGTGTGAAAACCCAGCCGATATACTGATGTCAGAATAAGCCCTCAGCCTGTTTTGACACACACCTCCCTTGTTGGTCCAGAGGAAGGCAAAAGAAAAACGAGGCAGATGCCAATTTAGCTCATTTGGAGGAAAAAAGTCCTTCTCAACTCCATAATGGCAGTCAGAATAATCCCCGAATCAACGTTTGACTTCCTACCTAACTCTAAGAGCCGGATCAAGAACCCCGCTGGTCACCTAATATCTATATCCTGTAATATCATAGCGCTCTAGATAGATACAGTCTCACTGCTCTTACAGTAAAGAACCCCTTTCTGTGTTGGTGATGAAACCTGCTTTCCTCTAATCGTAGCGGATGCCCTCTTGTTACCGTTGCTGTCCTTGGTATAAACAGATCATGGGAGAGATTCTTGTATTGTCCCCTCATGTACTTATACATGGTTATTTGTCGCCCCTTAAAGGGGTTGTCCCGCTCCGAAACGGGGGTTTTTTTTTTCAAACCCCCCCCCCCCCGTTCGGCGCGAGACAACCCCGATGCAGGGGTTAAAAAAGAACACCGGACAGCGCTTACCTTAATCCCCGCACTCCGGTGACTTCTTACTTACCCGGTGAAGATGGCCGCCGGCATCTTCTCCCTCGGTGGACCGCAGGGCTTCTGTGCGGTCCATTGCCGATTCCAGCCTCCTGATTGGCTGGAATTGGCACGTGACGGGGCGGAGCTACACGGAGCCCCATTGAGAAAGCAGAAGACCCGGACTGCGCAAGCGCGTCTAATTTGGCCATTAGACGGCGAAAATTAGACGGCAACCATGGAGACGAGGACGCTAGCAACGGAACAGGTAAGTGAATAACTTTTGATAACTTCTGTATGGCTCATAATTAATGCACAATGTACATTACAAAGTGCATTAATATGGCCGTACAGAAGTGTATAGACCCACTTGCTGCCGCGGGACAACCCCTTTAACAGTCTTTTCTCCAGGGTGAATAATCCTAATTTTGATAGCCTCTCTGGGTATTCCAGTCTCGTCATTCCATGTATTAGTTTAGTTGCCCTTCTTTGAACCCCTTCAAGCACTGTGACATCTTTCCTGAGCACCGGTGACCAGAATTGTGCGCAATATTCCATGTGAGGTCTGACAAGTGCCTTATATAGTGCGAGGATAATGTTCTTGTCCCTCGCCCCTATACCTCTTTTAATGCACCCCAAGACTTTATGTGCCTTTGCAGCAGCTGACTGGCATTGGTTACTCCAGTTTAGTCTACAATCCACTAGTACCCCCAGGTCTTTTTCCATTTCTTTTTTCCCTAGCGGTACCCCATTTAGTGTATGTTGGTGGCATCCATTTTTGCTGCCCATGTGTATAACCTTACATTTATTAATATTGAACTTCATTTGCCATTTTTCTGCCCAAGCCCCCAGCTTATCCAGGTCCGTTTGTAGCCGCACACTGACCTCTTTTGTATTAATATTAACGTTTTAATATTTTTAAAAACTGCTCAAAAAACTTTATTACGTTTTTTGCACTTTTAGTCTCCTGTGGGAACTTGAGCTGGCGATCATGATTTTTAATGTTGCCTTTCAAGTGCATTAGGGCTTGATAGGCATCTATGTGTGGAGGCCAAGAGAGCCTTCAGTAGGCTCTGGGCTGCTGTGCTAGCCCATAGGCACCCTTTGATCACACTGCGGGGGTTGCGTAAAAATTCAGTTGGAAGCACCGTGGCACCTAAACAGTTAACTGCCACAACACAGCAGATTCCGGCGCCTGTCAGAAACAGCTGCTGAGTATTCACCTGAGCCCACTTACATCTCTCTCAACCACAGGATGTTTATAGTCGTTCAGCAGTCCAGGAGTAGTTAAAGGGCCACTCCAGCGAAAATGCATTTTTCCATCTCTGCCCCCTCACATTGTGGAGGTCTCCTCTGTGTATTGCAGTCACTTCCCTACAGTACAGCTCCTTGTCTGATACTTATCAGGAACCATCTTGATGGTGACCTTTTTGCTTTCACTTTCACATCAATCCCATCAGCACAGCATTCGCCAGAGGCTATAACATTTCTGCCTGCTGGGAGACAGTTTAATATTACCTTCTACAGCCACCTAAATGAAGTACAGAGCATAACTATACAGTCAGGGGGGTGAGCTGTGATCTCCTCTATTATACCTGTGTGATCATTCTCACTAACTGTAATAGGAGTGTCTGTGTGCCCCTCTAGGAAGCTTCTGTGATAGATCCATCACACAAACGGAGTAACTGACATAAGCTGTCAGAACTGAGAACACATGACCATCTGAGGAGAAAGAGGCAGAAAGGAATAACTGACCTGGTAACACTAGTTCACTTATATGTACTGCTGCATAATGAATGAATTAACAAAAAAAAGAAAAATCACCAGTGGCCCTTTAACCCCTTAAGGACATGGCCTATTTCGGCCTAAAGGACGCAACAATTTTTTGGCGATTTTCATCTCCACATTTCAAAAGCCATAACTTTTTTTTTTTCCGTTGACACGGCCGTATGAGGGCTTGTTTTTTTTACTTGAGAAGCTGTAGTTTTCATTGGTACCATTTTGAGGTACATACAGCTTTTTTATCACTTCTATTGTGGTTTTAGGGAGGCAAAATGAAGAAAATAAGCACTTAAGTTTTTGTTGTGCAGGATAAATCGTGTGTTCAATTTATTGTCCAGGTCATGGCATAATTGTATATTGATGCCACCGGAAGCTAGGGGTTTGACAGGAGGAACGCCCCTCTCACACCCCCAGCTCTCGATAGGGTCAAGGCTGGAAGGTCCTAGTAGCACAGTGTGGATTGATTTGTGCCTGCCCTGCAGCCTTAGTTGTCTTCGTAGGCTTAGATTATGAGCTGTAAATGCTGCCATGTTACCACTGTATGATGGCAGCATTAACATCTAATAATGTAAGCCTACGAAGAAATATTACCCTCTCCCTAAGCCTGCAGGGAACGCACAAATCAATGCAGACTGTAGCAATGAGTGTGATCGGCAGCAGGCTGTCAGCTCCCCTGCTCCCAGCTGCCGCCCTTACCACTTGTGCTCCGCCGCCAGGAAAGCTGCCCGCCTGCGGCCTCAGTGCTGCCAGCTGGCAATGTTGGGCCACTGTGCGCTTGTGGTACACGGCCGGCCGCCGCCTCAGTGCTGCAGGCGGCTGTCAGCTCTGTGCCGCCCGTGTGCCCACTGACGGCCACTCACAGCTGCCAATGCTTGGCCACTCTCCGCTTATGGTCCGCCACCAGGGATACCCCTTCCAGCAGCGATTCCTTAGTGGGCTTCCAGGACCCAGCGTTACCCCCCCCCCCCCCCCCCCCCTGTCAATTTTGGCTCCACCAGGACTTCCTGGTGGCGTCAAGATACAATAATACCCAGGTCCTTACGTACTATGATACCAAATATTTGGGATTTTTTTTTTATGCAAGTAGGGAACATTGCACTAAAAGTATATTTATACATTTTTTTAACCCATTTTTAGGACACTGTAGGGGACCATAAATATGATCACTCTGATAATACATGGCAGGCCTCTGTACAGCAATGCCTTTAGGCCTCTTTCACACAAGCTACAAAATCATCGCTACTAACACATGTATGTGAAGTCCGTGGTTTCCTATGGGTTCTTTTAGGCCACAAAACATCTCATCTGAAAGAACCCATTGGACACCATGAGCTTCACATACATGCGTTTTGTAGCCCGTGTGAAAGAGGCCTAAGGCCACTTGCACACGGGCGATTTTCTCGCAATGCGACAAATCACAAGTATGTAGAGCCCATGCTTTCCTGAGGGTTCTTCCACAGGAGCGATGTTTTGTAGGCTGCTCTATTTGGAGACTACAAAATCGCAGCATGTTCTATACAGCCGAGATTTGCAAATTTTTTTTTTGTAGCCCATGTTTTCCTATGGAGCCTCATTATCGCATTGCACAGACTTGCAATTTTTGTGCAATACGATATTTTTAACATTAGAATGTCCTATTACCTTTTTGTAAGAAATTGCAAGCAGCCACGACACATTTTTTCCAAGAAAAAAAAGTATCACTGACGCTACAAAACCGTGCGTACATAGCAGCGATATCGCTGTCACCTGTATGGAAGTGGCCTAATGCTTACAAAAGCAATGGCAATTCAGGACCCCAGTATGTCGTTCGGTTGCCATGGCAACTCATCGGCCTTTCTCGATTACATCACAGAGGGAGCGCATCCCCTGTAAGCGCTTTACATGCCACTATCAATATAGATCACGACTTGTATGGGGTTAACAGTGGGGGTCGCTGTTCTCATCTATCCCCGCTGTTGCAGTGGGAAGCCGGCTATTAATAACAGTCTGCCCTGCTGCGGGCTCTGCTTCTGAGCCGCACTAGCTACAGGACGTAAGCAACCCCCTGCCAAGACGTAAACTTATGTCCTGCAGCATTAAGGGGCTAAAGACTGTATACTTTTCTGTCCAAGACTTCTGTTTCAAGGTATACGATGACACATATAGTATGAAGCAATGATGAGATTGGGTGCAGCACAAAGCTGGAATGTAAATCTGTCTAATTCCTCTGAGGCAAATGGGGCTGGAATGTGTGAACTGTAAGGGCGAGATTCCGCATCACTACAGGAGTAGAGCGCACACCTGCAGGCCTCCGCCCATTTGCAGGGAACTTCAAAGAAGTGCTGTGACTGAACAAGTGGCCAAGAGGCTTAGTTCATATACTCTAGTCACACTCAAAGCTGCATCCAAAATTCAAATCCCGCAGAATTCATTTAGTAGAGTTACTGTGTACATACATGACTCATCCTGTATTATACTCCAGAGCTGCACTCACTATTCTGCTGGTGGAGTCACTGCGTACATACATTACTTATCCTGTACTGATCCTGAGTTACATCCTGTATTATACTCCAGAGCTGCACTCACTATTCTGCTGGTGGAGTCACTGCGTGCATACATTACTTATCCTGTACTGATCCTGAGTTACATCCTGTATTATACTCCAGAGCTGCACTCACTATTCTGCTGGTGGAGTCACTGTGTACATACATTACTTATCCTGTACTGATCCTGAGTTACATCCTGTATTATACTCCAGAGCTGCACTCACTATTCTGCTGGTGGAGTCACTGTGTACATATATTCTGAATTATACTCCAGAGCTGTACTCTCACTATTCTGCTGTTGGAGTCACTGTGTACATACATTACTTATTCTGTACTGATCCTGAGTTATATTTTGTATTATACTCCAGAGCTGCACTCACTGCATAACACGAACGACAAATGAAAAGTGAAGATTGATCATTTGTTGTTTGGTCGTTGGCTCATGTTTAGTCTTAACAATTATCGTTTACTTGTTTGAAAGATTTTTTTTAATGATAATCATCCTGTGTCAAAGGGTCTTTAGTAATGTATGTGACTCCACTTGCAGAACAGTGAGTGCAGCTCTGAAGCATGATACAGGATGTAACACAGACCCACTGCCCATACATCACTGTTTCTCTCATCTGGCTACTTCCCCATGAATGCTACCTTCCCTCCTCAGGATCTGGATGGTCCTGCATACAATGTAGTTCCTACGGACCCCCATTGCTGCCCTGTACTGACGGATTTGGCACTGGTGAGCACCGTATCCATGAAGTGAATGAGCCGCATGTTACTCCAGGAGGGGGGTCAGACACACACACATAACTTCCAAAAAAGTTTAATCCAGACAGAAAAATATGAACATTTACACCCCAGACCCAAATACGATTTTCTCTGAGAGAAAAAAAAAAGTTCTTTCCCAAGGTCCAGCCGATCTCCACCCCCGATGCAGAGCAACCCGAGACGTCTCCAACAACTCCTCCTCTATTTGGGCTTTCTGTCCCCAGGCACACAGAAATAGGAGAGGAGGGGTCCTCGATAGTGATGGCACATCCCACATAAAAGTGCTGCCCGATCCCTGCTGCTAGTGTTACTGGAGGGCAGAGGGTACGGAGTAGGGGAGGCGGGGAGGTGCAGTCTGTAGCGTGGAGCGGGCTTGGCTAGGAGGTGAAGTGTAGTGGGAGCAGAGCTGTTAGACGGCGGACAAGTCCCAGGGGGTCCACCGTGCAAACAATACCAACAGTGAGGGTGAAGACCCTACGGGAGACGACATGTAGTGTTTCCGTGTTCTGCTCCTCCAGACCAGCAGGACATGTGCTGGATCACGGCTGGCCGATAGTGGACAGTGTCCGCAGGCGGGTTATACGATGGGTGTTGCTGCACTCGTCTCCTGAGCGGCTGGAGAATCCACTTTACCGCCGCTGCTGAAGGACGTCTCATGTGATGCATCGTCATCGTCTTCTTCCTCTTCCATGTTCGGCCATGATGTCTGGTCTTCTACCCGCTTCAACCGCTCATTCAGCGCTTTCAGGGCCAGCTGCCTGCAGAGGAGATGAGAGAAGTCAGAGCTGGGCGAGAACAGGGGGAAACCTCTAGGAGAGTTGGGAGGGAAATTTTCATGCATAAGTTCCGTCCAATTACAATGTGGACAGAACTTGTGTGCGAAAAGAACCTACTTATTTGTTTATCCACATGACCGATGATAGAAAATTACTGCATGTCCTATTTTTGGGCGATTCCTTGCAAAGTACCGTCCATTCTTTTCTATGGGATCTTAAAAAAAAAAAAAAAAAGCGCATGCGCGGTGATCTGCAGGAGTGTGATGCTTTTTTTTTATTGTAACACTCAACTTTTTCACGCAAGTGAAATCGCACATAAAATGACGCAATCTGTCTTGTTTCAAAGCATTGCTTTTCTTACAGCATCGCACTAACTGAAAAATCGTGTGTTTGAGAGTTCGATATCGGTCGCCGCTGTAAACGCACCCTCATTTCTTGCGGAACGTGCTATAGTTTGTGCCATATTGGAATACATACGACTTTTTGTTGCATTTTTTTTTTGGAGACAGACTGACCAAAAAAGTGCCTTTCTGACGTTCTTAAATTTTTTCGGGTGGTGTTCGACATCTGGGGTAAATAACGTATTATATTGATAGATCAGACTTTTACGGACGCAGCGATACCAAACATGTATTTTTGTTTTAGGATTTTGATTCTTTTATTCGGTCTAACCAATGACCTGTAAACAAAGTTCATTAGTTACACCTTACTGGTGGAGGATCCGCAGTGCTTATGCTAAGTGGAGACATACCCTATATGTAACATAAACCTACCCTTATAGTGTTCAGTCATCGCGCGGTGTATAACAGTGATTGTGAAATAGTTGCACAATCACTTTTGTTGTTTTTTTTTTATTAAGCATGTTAATAGCGAGCCGAGTGGATTCATTGTATAGTGAGAATTTCCAAAAAATACAATACATCGGCCCTAAGCCACCTATCTGCTACAAAAATTGTGTTGCACAGTGTAATCGTTCAGATTCTGGCGGGATCACGTCAATCGTTCACTGGAAATGCCTGGATGATCCGAACAATTAATTCGTATCGTACAAGAATAAAAACCAAACGACAATCGGCCCGTGTAAACAGGCAGTCGCTCCTCTATGAACGACTTCCTGTTTATTGTGATTGGAGGCCAGAATGTTCCCCGGATGCTCCGCCTCCATTCACTGAGTGATCATCGCTGGGATAACTCTTGGGCTCTTCTGCTCCTGCGTAAAAAGACCCTATCACAAAAATCTGCACCGCTGACTTCTCAATTACTGCAAAAACTCCTGCACTTAAAGGGCCGGTGTCCATTCTTATGTAAAATTAAACATAGTTCCGCAAATTCCCCACAAAACTGTTTCACATCTTCAAGATCTCTGCCTAGTGTCAGTGAAGGAAAAATACATCGAGCCCCCCTTGTGATCGGGTGAGGGTCTGGCTGATGTTTTCTTACAATGTGATGTATGTTTATATGCCAGTGGAGAATCTTTATTACTTCGCCTTTAAACGCATCTACCCCAGCACTAACATGTAGTAAAGCCAAGAGTCTTTGCGCAGTGGCTGCATTAATGGGGCAGCCGCAGGCAGATGCTTTCTTGTAAGGTCTTTTTACTCCTTCTGTCCGGGGGTGTCCATCCAGCCCCCCCATAATGGGACTTTCTCTTACGGGCCAGGAAATGCCCGAGGGGGCGCTGACAAACCCTATTAATCACCAGCAGAACGGCCTCATGCACAAGAAAAGATCATCCCAACCGTGAAGCAGACACCCCGAGGCGCCACCAGCAGAGGGGACTTCACGCTGGCAGAACTCCACAGCGATGGAGAGCGGCCTCTTCTGTCCGACGGAAGGAAAGCTGGGTGGTGACAACCATTATGACCGCCGTTCCATGCCCCCCACACTCCATTATCAGCCATTGAGAACTCTGGGGAAGCTGGATCTGCAGCCCCTGTAAGGTAATGGTGGCCATCACCCAACTTTCCCATAGCCAGACCAGGCTGAAAAGATACCAATGATACAATGTATGAGTCAGGAGTCCAGGATTGTCTAGACTGAATACAAAGTAACAAACCCTCAGCTGTGAGAAGTATTACATCTGTATGGCTTTTGCGCCTGAGTATACCTAGACAGGCTTCCATTCACTGACACAAGCAGACATTTTGAAAAGTAATAAAACATTATTAGACTCCTCCCCAGCGCACTTTACCTCCTCCGTTCTGCGTCTTGGGGGTCAGTGCCCGGTAAGCTGATGGTGATGGAGGATGGTGCCCCCACGTCATATCTCTTGACAGCTCGCGGGCAGAGTCGTAATTTCACCAGGCTGGCATGTGTGAGGGTTCCTAGAAGAGCAGCAGCGGGCTGCAGGGGCGCCGGGAAGAAGCTGGCGAAGGAGAAGTGATCGGACATGTCTCCTCGTCCGCGGCTGTGTCTCTGGTAGAAGCGCAGGTACACCCAGCCGGACAGCAGCCCCAGACTGTAGCCCACCAGCACCTGACCTGGGATCAGCCCACCCACTGTCAGTGCGGTGACCCCCAACAGTGCCAGCTGAGGTAGGAGCCGCACCCAGCGTTGAGGCTCCACCAGTCCATCTCCAATAGTCTGTTTATGCGCCACCAGGACGGCGCCTGCAAAGGCAGGAAACCCATGGACCCGGGCGGAGAACAGGAAGTGCAGATCGGAGGTGGCAGCGTATGCCACCAGGAAGAAGAGGGAGCTCAGGATGCCCACAGACAGGCTGACCACTCCATAGAACAGGAGCAGCTCCGGCGCCCCCCACAGCGGCTCCAGCCGGCGCCCGGCCCCCAGGGTGAGCAGCAGATTAGCCAGGACGTCCCATAGGTGCAGCTCCACCAGTCCGTGCGTCACCAAAGTCCACAGCCACAGGTTGGGGGGCAGCAGCAGTCCAGGGGTGACGGCCAGGACATGAGCGGTGTCCACCCAGAAGGAGAGCAGGTAGAGGAGGGCGACCACCCCCCATAGGCACTTCACCAGCACGCTGCTGCCGGATAGCGCCAATACCAGGCGGTTGGCAGGGATGGATCGCAGCATGGTGGCTACCTCAATCCCTAAACCCTGAGGTCACTTTGTCCCCCCTGACCCCTACACCCCAAAATCTGGTGTAACTCTGACCTCAAGACCTACATGAAACGTGTGTGGGGCCTATAGACAGCGCCCTCCCCTATAGACAATGCCAGTATGGAAAGTATTAATTCTGCTCCTCCTAGAGAATGTAATTAGCGAATCTGTCACTGTGTCCCTTATAGGGAACAACTGATTATGTCACTGTGTCCCCTATAGAAAGTGGGATCCCCCTGCACAGCAAAGGTAACTATAGGAACTGTCACTGTATCCCCTATAGGAAAGGCAAATATCACTGTAGTATACAGTGAGTATTCTAGTACCTCTGTAAACAAATATCCCCCAGAGGGAAGGCGACTATGGGATCTGTCACTGTGTCACCTATAGAAACTAGGATCCCCCTATAGTGAACGTTACTATATGATCTGTCACTACGTGTGGTAGAGAGAGAGAGTATCCTAGCAAGTGAGTGAACTATATCCCCCTATAGGGAAGGGAACTATAGGATCTGTGGTGTGTCCCCTATAGAAACAACTAACCTCCTACAGGGAGGCTGACTAAAGGATCGGTCAGTGTATCACCTATGGAAACTAATAACCCCTACAGGGAAGGCAACAATAGATATGTCACTGCCACTTATGGAAAGTACTAACCTTCTATAGGGTAGGTGTCCGTAGGAACTGTCAGCGTCACCTATAGAAACTAATAACCCCCTACAGGGAAGGCGACCATGGATATGTCACTGCCACCTATGGAAAGTACTAACCTTCTATAGGGTAGGTGTCTGTAGGAACTGTCAACGTCACCTATAGAAATCAATAACTCCCTACAGGGAAGGCGACCATAGATATGTCACTGTCACCTATAGAATCTAGCCTTCCCTATAGGCAAGGTGACTATGATTGGTCACTGTGTCCCCTATAGAAATCTCACACACTATAAAGTAATCGGACTAATAACAGGGATTGACCAAGACCTATAGAAACTGTCCCCTATACAGTATCCCACACTGCCCACCCCTACAGAGTGACCCCCTAATTAAACTGCCCCGATAGAGGGACCACAACACAAGCTGACACTGAAGGGCCCGGCCCCTATAGAGAGTCCCCAATACCAGCTGCCCCCTATAGGGAGTCCCCGAGAAGCCGGTCCTGACCCCGCTCTCCGCCTCTCTCCGGTTCCGGGCTGTACGGGGAGGCCGGACACTTCCACCCCACAACGTCACCAGCCGCGCAGCGCACAAACAGGCAGCACGCATGCGCCGCCTCGGCCGCACAGACCTCTGGGAGGTGAAGTCCCGATGAGCGGCCATGTTGGAAGTGTGTGTATGTGCAGTGCAGAAGTCCCGGCCTCTGGGGTAGTATGGGAACTGTGGTGATGGCGGCGGTGCTATAGATGAACAGGGAGGTCAAGGCAGGGAGACAAAGTCCTTCCATTCACTGACAGCAAGCTGAGAGGCTCCATGCAGTGAAGACCTGAGGCTTATGGCTGTTTACTTAAAACTGGAAGATGCCTTTAATGGGGCTTTCTGGAACCAGTGGCTTAGAAAGATATAAAATAACATAACACTGCAGCTTCATCCAGAGCTGGAGCCTTGGTGTCATACATTATGTATGTGACTGCTCAGCCAATCACAGGCTTCAGTGGCCCAAGAAGAGTCACTGCTAAGGACTGTGATTGGCTGAGTGCTCATGTACACGATGCACAGCCTGTGATTGGCTGAGTGCTCATGTACACGATGCACAGCCTGTGATTGGCTGAGTGCTCATGTACACGATGCACAGCCCGTGATTGGCTGAGTGCTCATGTACACGATGCACAGCCCGTGATTGGCTGAGTGCCCATGTACACGATGCACAGCCTGTGATTGGCTGAGTGCTCATGTACACGATGCACAGCCCGTGATTGGCTGAGTGCTCATGTACATGATCCACAGCCCGTGATTGGCTGAGTGCTCATGTACATGATCCACAGCCCGCGATTGGCTGAGTGCTCATGTACACGATGCACAGCCCGCGATTGGCTGAGTGCTCATGTACACGATGCACAGCCCGTGATTGGCTGAGTGCTCATGTACACGATGCACAGCCTGTGATTGGCTGAGTGCTCATGTACACGATGCACAGCCTGTGATTGGCTGAGTGCTCATGTACACGATGCACAGCCCGTGATTGGCTGAGTGCTCATGTACACGATGCACAGCCCGCGATTGGCTGAGTGCTCATGTACACGATGCACAGCCCGCGATTGGCTGAGTGCTCATGTACACGATGCACAGCCCGCGATTGGCTGAGTGCTCATGTACACGATGCACAGCCCGCGATTGGCTGAGTGCTCATGTACACGATGCACAGCCCGTGATTGGCTGAGTGCTCATGTACACGATGCACAGCCTGTGATTGGCTGAGTGCTCATGTACACGATGCACAGCCTGTGATTGGCTGAGTGCTCATGTACACGATGCACAGCCCGTGATTGGCTGAGTGCTCATGTACACGATGCACAGCCCGCGATTGGCTGAGTGCTCATGTACACGATGCACAGCCCGCGATTGGCTGAGTGCTCATGTACACGATGCACAGCCCGCGATTGGCTGAGTGCTCATGTACACGATGCACAGCCCGCGATTGGCTGAGTGCTCATGTACACGATGCACAGCCCGCGATTGGCTGAGTGCTCATGTACACGATGCACAGCCCGCGATTGGCTGAGTGCTCATGTACACGATGCACAGCCCGCGATTGGCTGAGTGCTCATGTACACGATGCACAGCCCGCGATTGGCTGAGTGCTCATGTACACGATGCACAGCCCGCGATTGGCTGAGTGCTCATGTACACGATGCACAGCCCGCGATTGGCTGAGTGCTCATGTACACGATGCACAGCCCGCGATTGGCTGAGTGCTCATGTACACGATGCACAGCCCGCGATTGGCTGAGTGCTCATGTACACGATGCACAGCCCGCGATTGGCTGAGTGCTCATGTACACGATGCACAGCCCGTGATTGGCTGAGTGCTCATGTACACGATGCACAGCCCGTGATTGGCTGAGTGCTCATGTACACGATGCACAGCCCGTGATTGGCTGAGTGCTCATGTACACGATGCACAGCCCGTGATTGGCTGAGTGCTCATGTACACGATGCACAGCCCGTAATTGGCTGAGTGCTCATGTACACGATGCACAGCCCGTAATTGGCTGAGTGCTCATGTACACGATGCACAGCCTGTGATTGGCTGAGTGCCCATGTACATGATGCACAACTTGTGAGTGACCACCCGCTTCTTCCAAGTGCTGAGCAGCGGCAGATGGGGGTCCAGCACTGCATGGGGCATCGATAAAGCAGGCGATTTTATGGCTTTCTGTTTTTTTTCCACACTTCTGTAAAACTAAAAATATTTTTTTTTATGTGCCAGTAAACCTTTTAAGAGAAAGTCAATCAGTGTGTGAAGTTGCTCATCATTCACATATGTCTCCTCTATGATGTCTGTACATGGAAAATCCAAGGGGCCCCAGGCCCCCGTTATACCCTGTACCTCACCAGTGGATATGGCGTCCATTATATTCAGGAGATGTATAACTTATACCAGCTATACATATATAAATATATACAGGAGATACCCAGGTTATACCAGCATGGTACAAATCACTATATACAGGAGATCATACCAGCTGTACATATATAATTATATATAGGAGATCCCCAGGTTATACCAGCATGCTCTATATCACTAAATACAGGAGATGTATAACATACCAGCTGTGGATATATTATATAAGGAGATCCCCAGGTTATATCAGCATGGCCCATATCACTATATACAAAATTTATAACTTATACCAGCTATACATATATAAATAAATACAGGAGATACCCGGGTTATACCAGCATAGTGGTAATCACTATATACAGAATGTATAACTTATACTATATATATATATATATATATATATATATATATATATATATCAGATACGCTGGTTATGCCAGCCCACTCCTTATCACGATGTACAGATGTATAACTTATACCACCTTTACATATATAATTACATACAGGAGATACCCAGGTTACACCAGCATGGTGCATATCACTATATACAGAATGTATAACTTATACCAGCTGTATATATATAACACTAGTCAACAGCCTTTTTGCATCTGGTGTGTGATACATCAATTCTTATGGATTTTTGGCTGTGAATCAGAATGTGCCTTTAGAAATGATGTATCACGTAAGGTTTTATGTAATGTAGGTTTTTTTTGAATTTTTTTATAAAAGTTTTTGTGTTATTTGTGCTTTTCTTTTCTGGTGAATTATGTATATAAAATTACCTCCGTGACTGTGATAAACTCATTATTTGGATGTAATACACAGCGGATGAAGTTCTAAAAATGGCAACTAGATGGCAGAACATTGTAGTTGTGCGGGAAGGTTACCGGCATTAGCGTATAGAGGTCATGCTGTTTAGTGCATGTTGTAACCTGCATGAAGCACTTCTCTTCATTGTTATTTTTTGACTTTCTGTTACCTCACTTTGTGTTTTTTGTGTTTCCTTTTTGAGCTAGTGAAACATTCTGATGTATTAGGGTTAGGGCTCATGCAGACGGCTGGGATCAACTGCGATTTTCTGCTTGCGGAGGAGAATCGCAGCATGTCCTATTCATCATGGAAATTCGCGCAGACGGCTTCCATTGCACAGCGGAAGTATTGCTGGAAATTGCGTCAACGCCCAGCGCTGGTGCATCATGCTTCACTGCGCATGTGCGCCAGCATAGACTCTCGCCACGTATTCGGAGAGGTGAGTATGTGGTCTTGGGGGAGCGCCGGGTCTGATTCCGCTGTGAGATTTCACCGGCCGTGGGCATGAGGTGTTATAGTTAGTACTACCGTGTTTCCCTGAAAATAAGACAGTGCCTTATATTAATTTTTGTTCAAAAGGTTTTAACTTTTTTAACATGTATAGCTGCCTGGACACTATTTAAATTGACTTTTTAAATTAACTGTTAGCAGGGCTTAATTTTGGAGTAGGGCTTATATTTCAAGCATTCTCGAAAAGCCTGAAAAATCATTTTGCATCCTCAAAAATTCTGGAAAATCATGCTATGTCTTATTTTCAGGGAAACAGGGTAAGAAGAGCTAATCACTGATTTACTTAAAGGGGTTGTCCCGCGCCGAAACGGTTTTTTTTTTTTCAATAGCCCCCCCCCGTTCGGCGCGAGACAAACCCGATGCATGTGTTGAAAAAAAAAAACGGATAGTACTTACCCGAATCCCCGCGCTCCGGTGACTTCTTACTTACCTTGCGAAGATGGCCGCCGGGATCTTCACCCTCGGTGGACCGCAGGTCTTCTGTGCGGTCCATTGCCGATTCCAGCCTCCTGATTGGCTGGAATCGGCACACGTGACAGGGCGGAGCTACGAGCAGCACGAGCAGCCCCATTCAACACGGAGAAGACCGGACTGCGCAAGCGCGTCTAATCAGGCGATTAGACGCTGAAAATTAGACGGCACCATGGAGACGAGGACGCCAGCAACGGAGCAGGTAAGTGAATAACTTCTGTATGGCTCATATTTAATGCACAATGTACATTACAAAGTGCATTAATATGGCCATACAGAAGTGTATACCCCCACTTTGTTTCGCGGGACAACCCCTTTAAGGAAGCTTATAAACTGGATTTTGTGCTCTCGGGGATCAGGATAAAAACTGTATACCTCTTACATCACCTGCATCACTACTCCAACTGATCGGAGAGCGCCGAGCCCCGCCGTTTGCTGTTCCAATGATTTGGTGTGAGCCAGCTAATCATGCCGATTGTTATTTCTGCCTCACAAATATTGCAGGACATTCCAGTAAAACCAGTGTCTTCAGTGGATAAACCTGTGCCTCATGGGGAAGCCTGCCTATTCCTGTCCGTAACCTGCAAAGCATCGGACCTATCGGAGGAGAGCTAATCAGAAGATGTACCACCTGAAGAAGAGTCCAACCCTGAACCTCATGACGGATCGCCTCACCTCATAGAACAGAAGGAACTAAGTGATTTGGTCCTTGATTTTGGAACTTTCTAAAGAGAGAGCTGAACTATTGGCTTCTAGATTGAAACAATTGAACTTTTGGAGCTGAAGGGACAAAGATTTCAACTTTTAGATGTAGCAGTAGCCGTTTATCTGAATATTGTGATGTGCAGAATTCAGTGTGTGTTTGTATGTATACATGTGAATGGTCTGATGATGGAGCTGGGTGTTCAGCATAACCCACAGGACTGGCGACTATTAATTGATTCCATTACAACCAGCTTAAAAGCAGTTCTATTGTATAATGGTAACCAACTCCCTCATTGCCTTTGGCCGATGCAGTAGGCATTAGCGAACATATGAAAGCATGGCTTTGATACTGGAGGCAATCACATATAAAGATCACGAGTGGCAGATATGCTGTGATTTACAAGTTGTAGCACTGCTTACAGGTTTACATGGTGGGTTCACAAAATACTGTTTTTTATGCTTATGGGACAGCCAAGATACCAACAACCAGTACAAAATCAAGGAATGGCCTGTGAGGAAATCATATAGAACTGGAAGAGAAAATGTGAAGAATACTCCATTGGTTGTGCTGAGTAAAGTCAGTTTGCCTCCGCTTCATATCAAGTTGGGCCTGATGAAGAACTTCATAAAAGCTCTTGGTAAAGAAGATCAAGCATTCAATCATTTGAAAGAAATATTTCCCAAACTGAGCGACGGAAAGCTAAAAGAGGGCTTATTTGTTGGTCCACAGATCAGAAGATTACTGAAAGATCCAACCTTTGATAGTAACTCACAAATCTCGAATTAGCCTTTGGTCCTCTTTCAAAGCAACGGTGTATGGCTTTTTAGGCAACAGAAAAGACAATGACTATGTATCCATAGTGATCTATTGGACAGCTACAAGAACACGGGGTGTAGAATGTCTCGAAGAATTCATACCTTATCCCCTTCGTGACCGGCCTATAGTATTTTTACATCCTGGCTTGCTGAGCTTAAATCCCCAGGGCCGTAAAAACACAGCAGCCCTGGGGCTTAAAGCCACGGGGGCTGTGGACGTGACAGCTCCTTGCTATCAGCTGCCAGAGGTAGCCGACTGCTTGGTTCTGTCAGGGCGGCAGCTGCATTATGAGACCCCCAGTCATGTGATTGCATGAAAGTAAACAAAAAGTTAACTAAAGTTTTGGATCCATAAGGGGAGCTAAATCTACTCGCCTCCATCTTCCACAATGTCATGCGGCGTTCTGGTTCTTCCAGGACCTGACGCCATCTTCTGCGCATGCGTGCCATACATAGAATGTTGGGCGCATGCACAGAAGGCCTGGGAGACCAGGAGATTTAAAATCTCCTTGCTCATGGCTAGCATGAGTAGTCAAGAGCAGGGAGATGTTACTGGGGACCGCTGTATGCGGTTCATGGTCATATGATTGCTGTTATCCAATGGATGACTGCGATCATGTAAAGTAAGCAAAAGTTTAAGTTTCATCTCCCCTCCTGCATCATATCAGAAATTTATCCGCGGACCGTACCATGTCTTCTGCGCAAAATGGCAGACGCATTTGTGATAGCCGCAGATTGCCCAGGTAATTTAAAATCTCCCTGATCCTGGCTACCAAACAGCCGAGAGCCTGGAGATTTCATAAAGTTTCATCTCCCATCACGGATTCGATCCGTGAGCAGAGGTGAAATTACTTACCTAGGGCCTCCAGCGATGTCCCCTGATGGGATCCTTCTCCACAAACCTTTCCCCAGCTCCCGCATGCACCCGTTGGCAAAATGGCATACACAAGCGCAGAAGTTGGGGAGGGGCCAAGGAATGTAAAATCTCCGAGAGCCTGGAGCAGTGACCGAGGGCTGCGCTGAGTGGTCCCTGGTCACATGATCGCCATTATCCAATGGATAATGGCGATGACGTAAAAGTTAAAAAACTGTTGAAGTTTAATGCTCCTTTCGGTTTGTGCCCCATTGTGCATACGGACATAAGATTAGGGCCACATTGATTAGATTCATTCAAAAACTGTGGGGTCACAATACGCAGTACATCCCTAGATTAATTCGTTAAGGGGTCTAGTTTTCAAAATGGGATCATTTGTGGGGGTTCTCCATAGTTTTGGCCGCTTAAAGGGGTTGTCCCGCGGCAGCAAGTGGGGTTATACACTTCTGTATGGCCATATTAATGCACTTTGTAATATACATCGTGCATTAAATATGAGCCATACAGAAGTTATATACTCACCTTCCCTGCGCTGGCGTCCCCGTCTCCATGGTGCCGTCTAATTTCGGCGTCTAATCGCCCGATTAGACGCACTTGCGCAGAAGGGTCTTCTCCCTTCTGGTCGGTCCGGGCACGAGCGGCGTTCTGGCTCCGCCCCCTCTACACATCATCGCGTAGCTCCGCCCCATCACGTGTGCCGATTCCAGCCTTCTGATTGGCTGGAATCGGCACACGTGATGGGGCGGAGCTACGCGATGACGCGTAGAAGGGGCGGAGTCAGAACGCTGCTCGTGCCCGGACCGACCAGAAGGGAGAAGACCCTTCTGCGCAAGTGCGTCTAATCGGGCGATTAGACGCTGAAATTAGACGGCACCATGGAGACGGGGACGGCAGCGCAGGGAAGGTGAGTATATAATTTCTGTATGGCTCATATTTAATGCACGATGTATATTACAAAGTGCATTAATATGGCCATACAGAAGTGTATGACCCCACTTACTGCCGCGGGACAACCCCTTTAAGGGCTCTACAAGTGGGCAATGGGGCTTAAAACGCCTTTAAGCAAAATGTCTGTTCTGAAAACCACCCGCTGCTCCTTTCGGTTTGGGCCCCGTTGTGCATACGGACAGAAGATTAGGGCCACAACGAATATGTTTCTGGACACGGGACAAACAGGGGTATCCATTTTAGGGTGCAAATCCTCATTATCATGTGCACTATGGAGAGAAAACTGTCTTTAAAATGACATATTTGCAAAAATATGATATTTTATTTTTTCTCCTCTAAATTGCATTAAGTCCTGAAAAGAAACTGTGGGGTCAAAATACTCCTGACCCCCTCAGTGAATATAGTAAGGGATGTAGTTTTTGAAATGGGGTCATTTGTGAGGGTATCCATCATTCTGACACCTATGAGCCTTTACAATCTTGGCTTGGTGCAGGAAAACAAAGTGTTCCTCAAAAAGTTAATAATAATCAATTCGTTTTTCCAATGTACTTCCAGAATAAAGATGGAAAAATACCTCTACAGCGCCATCTATTGGATGGCAGCATTCCTTCCATTCAAAGTGACCATAAAAAAGTCCACAATGACTGGGAATATTAAACCAAGCCAGAAACCATGCATAGACAGTCTGTTTCGGGGTGTTTGCCCCTCATCATAAATTTCCTAGAGGAGAATTGCCTTATAAGTCTCCTTACTTATCTTTTAGGTGTCCCCACACACTTTTTGGGTGCTCTCCTTAAGGAAACATGAAACCGCTTCTGATCCAGAATAAAGTAAACAGATGGAAAATATATATCTTATCAAACATTTGTACAGTATGTTTTCACATATTTGAGTTATTGCAGTTGAAAATGTGAAAAAATGTCAATTGTTTCAAACTTTTCCTAATTTTGGCGCTTTTAATAAATATACACAAATTCGGTCTATTTTTACAACCTAAATGAAGTACAATATGTAACAAAAAACAATGTTAGAATTACTTAAATATGCAAATCTTTTATGGAGTTAGTCTATGTTAAAGTGACACAAATTTCCAAAATTTGGCCTGGTCATTAAGACGCAAATAGGCTTGGTCACTAAGGGGTTAAACCAGCTGTATGTGTGTGTGTATGTGTGTATATATATATATATATATATATATATATATATATATAAAGGTGAAAGCCCTCACTGACTGACTGACTCGCCACTAATTCTCCAACCTCCCGATGTCATACAAACATGAAATTTGGTATGATCATTCTTTAGGTCTTAAATAGTAAAATTAAAGGGGTCATAACTCGAAAATTCACTACTAAGTGCAAAAGTATTGGCACCCCTGTGTAATGTACCTAATCTAATTGTCTAACTTCCCGGTGTCATGCAAACATGAAATTTGGCACGATCATTTTTTAGGTCCTACATAGGAAAAGTAAAGGGGTCACAACTCGATTATTCTATGCTAAGTGCAAGAGTAAGTGCACCCCTAAGTAATGTAACTTCTCGTGTAGTACAAGCGTTAAATTTGACGCAAGCATTCTTTAGGTCCTAAATGAGGAGAGTGGGAGGGGTGGCGCATTCTGCAGAGGGACATCCATACATGCAGCCTGAGGAGAATCTAACGCTCCACTATGTGTATACATATTTTATTCCTCGGTTCCTCTGAAGTAATCACGACTTCATAACATTTTCCGTGCAAACAATACATAAACACATCAAATTAACTCCAGCGAGGCCGGGTATATCAGCTAGTATAATTATATACATGAGGTAGTAGTTTGTTGCAGTCATGCTTTGTGCACCAGGGGGCAGTAGAACTCTCTGTTCCTCCACTTCTTCCTGTAGTTTGTGGAGCTTTTATAATATAGACCACATGGCTGATGGTGGTGCCCCCATACTTTCCCACCCATAATGTCTGATTGAACATCATTACCTGGCATTAATACGGAGCTGTGCTCCACTATGCTGCCTTACAGTCTTCAGATTGTAGGATGCTGCTGCGGAGATTTGTGGCAGCTGCTGCTGGGGGTGATGACAAGTATCATTCTGTATGTGGGTCACAGTCTCTCTGCAGCCCGAAAATGTCACCATTGTTAGGGGTTAATCCTATTTTTTAAATAACCCAACATAAGAAAGATAAGGAAACAGTGTAATAAATGTGACATTAGTTATTTGGTTGTATATTGTTATGTATTATGGAAATGAAAAATATGTAAAACATTCCGGAAGTTGCTAATAGAACTTGGATATAGAATCATATATAAAAAGGTATATTCAAGCGTTTATTTGGATGATGATTTTAAAATACCAAATGTATGATTAATTAGATTTCATTCAGCCATTTTGATCACAATTCTGAACTTCTTGACAAGAATTTATTGAATACTAAGTAGGTGGCTAAACCAGTTTTATGTGCAAACTAGAAACAATGCCCCCTCTTTTGATGTGCAAATTGTTGATGGACTTTTAAGATTACATCCTGGTCTGGGAAGAGGTGTAATTAAGTACGTACTCAGACAGTATGGAGTCAATCTTTATGATCATATGTAACAGTTTGATGTCCACTTCACACAGTTTTGCTGATACCTTTTGTTTAGAAGGCTTTTGATTTACAGCCATATTGTAATCTGTTGGAATGAGGACTTGGTCAGCAAAGTAGTTCGAAACTTAGTATCAGGTAACATTTGGAAACGCCTTCTTTTCATCTTGCATAAAAACTAGCAATTGTTCAACAATAAAGTAGAACTCATTCTGATTCACTAGACTGTGTGTGTGTAGTGGCTTATTATGGTTCTCACCTATGAGTACTCATTATAATTCTCCTTTGAATTTGGACTCAGGCAACATTCGCACTGGTCTCCTTTGACAGACCCCAAACACCATCATTGCCCTGAGGACAGAATATGGGGAAATACTGCAGGCGGCTGAAACTTCTATGTCCCCCATCTAGGTCACCCCAACTATTAGTACAGAGAGTGGCCCCTGCTCTGGACTTAGTGCAGTCTTGTATTACACTGTTCAATTCTATAGGTGCGTGTAATACCACTTCCCCCTGCAAAAGTACATGGTCAAATGTACTGTCCGGAAGTTGTTGGAATGGAAGGAAACTTTCATAGTGTGATTGTAACCACTTGAAGGGAGGCTCTAGTACTGCCTCTAGCTTGGATGCGGTAGGTGTCAGGGATCAAACCCACGACCACCTATGCTCCAGTCAATGTCTCTCCCCAGTGAGCAAACCAGCTTGCTGGACAAGCTCCCTTGCATAACCTTGTTCTTGCCCCTAGCTGCTGCTCCTGGTTCCCGATGGGCTCCTCCCTGTTCCTTGATTGTACTCCATATAAAAGCCTGGCCCTGCCACTCCCTCAGTGCTTGATTATTCTGCTCCTGAGCATTGATTGACCAAGCTTCACTTCTGCCTGCCCCTCTGCTATTGTGAGAAGACCTCCTGATATCGATTTCTAGCTTTCCATCTGACTGTTACCTGCGTCATCCATTTGTACTGCAAACCGAGACCTCCCGTTGCTGACTCCTGGCTCGTCCCGGATTACACTCCAGACCACAGCTATTACACCTGAGGCTCCAACCCAGTGCCTAAAACCGCTAAAGCAGGCATAGAGGCTGCAGTCTCCTTTTGTACCCCCTTTAGCTTGGATACAAGATGTGATATGGGTGGGCATGGAGGCTCTAGTACCCTGTTGTACCACCTCTAGCTTGGATACAAGATGTGATACAGCGGTCATGGAGGCTCTAGTACCCTGTTGTCCTGCCTCTAGCTTGGATACAAGATGTAATACGGGGGCATAGAGGCTGTATTACCCTGTTGTACAGCCTTTATCTTGGATCCAAGATGTGATATAGTTGGGCATGGAGGCTCTAGTATCCTGATGTAAGGCCTCTAGCTTGGATACCTGATGTGATACAGGCGGGCATAGAGGCTCCAGTGCCCTGTTGCATGTCCTCTAGCTTGGATACAAGATGTGATATGGGTGGGCATGAAGTCTCTAGTACCTTGTTACACTGCCTCTATCTTGAATTCATGTGATACATGCAGGCATGGAGGCTCTAGTACCCTGTTGTACCACCTATAGCTTGGATACAAGATGTGATACAGGCTGGAATGGAGGCTCTAGTACCCTGTTGTACCGCCTCTAGCCTTGATACGAGATGTGATACGGGTGGGCATGGAGCTTCTAGTACCCTATTGGGCTGCCTCTACCTTGGAAACAAGATGTGATATGGGTGGACATGATGTGATGCAGGCGGGGATACCTCCAGACACGAACACGATCGTCGTCCGTGCCTAAACTAAACTTGGATTCATCACTGAAGACAACCCGTAAGGGGTGCCATGAGACCAAATATCCTTCAGTCAAGTGCCTGGAAATGGTTCAGACAGACACAGGGGTGTAACGATGGCATCACCTGTATCTGGATGGCGGACAATGAAACAGTTGGAGCTGCTGGTGCTTGTTGGACGATCAGACTATCCTCTCTACTGGTGGTCTGTCGGGGGCATCCTGAGCCCAGTCGCTTTGTGTGCCCCCACCCATCCACTGGTCCAAACACCTCCTAACAGTCTGGACAGAACTGCCCAGTGGGGGACAATTCATTGATACGACCATCCAGCTTCTCCCATCCAAATAATGCGCCCCTCTCAGACTCTGGTAACGGGTGACATATCTTCTCTGTATCGTAGAGGCGGATAGTGGCCAACAAGCTCTATACACGCAGAAGAAGAGGTCACTACACACAAGGAACCTCCGAGAGCCTTTTATAGGTTAAGGGGGGAACCAGCTTTAGAGCCTAAGGTGGCAAGACCGATCATCTGATTAATCTAATCACACCACAACTCTAATCATTTGCATATTTGCCTGAGATGTAACTGCAGGACGAGTTTTGCAGCAGAAGGACAACAACTTCTAGGGGTGGGATTGTTTTTGACAAGGAGTGTATGTACAGTTGCTTGAAGCTTACCCCCAATGATAATATATCAGCACTAAAAATGACAATGTAATATATAGCGCCAACATATTCCGCAGCACTTACAAGACCGGGGGAACAGAAACAAAACCACAGTTACATGTAATAATCGATTGATAGAAACAGTAGGGGTGAGGGTCCTGCTCCAACAAGCTTACATACTACAAATAACAGCAGGTTAAGGGGCTGGAGATGTGCCTGGTATGGTGAGATGGAGAGTGTGGGATGCTATACACATAGACAATGGTCAGACTTAAGCCGTATAGTGGCTTAATTGGTATGACTGCAAGGGGCAGTTGATTGCGGCTAGCAGGGATTGCAGTCACTAGGACAGGAAGCATGTTATCAGGTGGAGTACAGAGGGGTTTGGTTTAGGAGATGTGGTATGCCTCCCTGAAGAGGTGCGTTTTTAGAGCATGCCTGAAGTTTAGTGTGTCAGGGATTGCCCGGATAGTTTGGGTAGCGCGTTCCAGAGGACTGGTGCTGCTCTAGAGAAATCTTAAAGGCGAGAATGAGACTTTCGAGTTAAAGGAGTGCTTAATCTGATTTCATTAGCACACACTAGGTGGTGGATTGAGATGAGGGAAACAATGTAGGGCAGGGTGGTGCTGTGGAGGGCATTGTGGATGAGGGTAGTGAGTTTAAATTCAATTCTGTATTTGCCGGGCTTCCAGTGCATTGACTGGCACAGGGTAGAGGTGTCCGAGTAGTGGCTGGACGGGAAGATGAGCCTGGCTGCTGCATTCAGGATGGATTGGAGGGGGTCCGGCGTGGAGGAGGCCACTCAGCAGCGAGTTGCAGTTATTGGGCGGAGAGCTGATGACAGCAACAGTGAGCGTTTTTAGCATGTTCACGGTGAGAAAAGGGCGGATTCTTGTGATTTTCTTGAGGTGCAGCTGACATGTTTGGGCAAGAGATTGGTTGTTGGGGGTAAAGGAGAGATCAGAGTAAAATATAACCCCAAGACAGTGGGCGTGCAGTCTGGGAGTTATGGTAGTGCCACACACTGAGATGTAGATGTCAGGATGAGGTCGGTTAGTAGAGAGCGGAAACACCAGTAGGTCAGTTTTTGAGAATTACATTTTTCGGTAGAGAGAGGACATATTGTTAAGGCTCATTTACACACAGAGAAAATCTTTCAAAGGATTGAAAGATTGACAGTTCCAGTGATAGTTTTGCATAAAGTACTAATGGGCACTAATGACCATTAGTACTTTATCAGCTTCATTTGCATGCAAATGAGCCTCCAACAGCTGTTTGCGAATCCCAGCAGGTGCTCTGGACTTTGCAGTCAGCTGCATTGTCTTTGCATGGGCTGCTGCTGGCTGTCAGCTGACTGCAATGTAATCAGGTGCTCCCATGGAGAACACAGCATGCAGTCTCTGCTATTTCTCTTCGGCTGAACAATGGATTTTATGCTAACCTAAACATCATCATTCAGCTGAAGAGTGAAAGATGGAAGTGTTTACATGCAACAATTATCGCTCAAAAGCCATCGTGTGAATCAATTTTGAGCGATAATTGCTTAGAGACAGATGACAGACAGTTGCTGGCGTTCTGGAGGAATGTCGCTGTGATGTCCCGGGAAGAGGTGTATAGCTGGGTGTCATCAGCATAGAGATGATATTGGAGGCCAAATCTCCTGATGGTTTGTCCAATAGGGGCTGTGTAGATGGAGAAGAGGAGGCAGCCGAGGGCCAAAGAGAAAGGGAGGTAGAGCCTGCAAAGCATATGCTGAATGAGTGACCAGATAGGTCCTCCTTAAGGGAAGTGGTTAAAGCTTTGATCTTATACTGCAGCCACATCTAGAGCTGCATTTACAGTTTTACTGTCTAATCATACCTGATACTTCAGTGACATCCAGAGCTGCAATCACTATTCTGCTGTTTCATCCTACCTCATACTCTAGTCACATACAGAGCCATATACTTCAATCATCTCCAGAGCTGCATTCAAACTTCTGCTTTTACATCATGTCTTATACTCAGGTCACCTCCAGAGCTGAAAGAATTTTCTACCTCTCACTTGGCAGCTGTACTCACAGACACCCTTCTACCGGTGTAGCTGATGTTTGCACAGTGTACTGCTCTCTGGTGCACCGCATTGCGGGAGATGTAGTGTTACCTCGTCGTTACGTGTATCTCCTGCAGCAAGTCCCCTAATGATGATTAATTACATTTGCGCTATTGTGACACATTGTGACTCGCGCTCGGATGTTATTGTTTGTTTTCACTTTTTTAATCATGAGGTGAGGGGAACGCGGGGTAACTGTAGAGCTTCATTTAAATTGGCAGCGCACAGTGATTGGTTACCATAGTAACCAGCGCCTTGGCTTTATCTATACGTAAAGAGGGGCGGCGAGATGATTGCTGGTCGGGGGGGGGAGGGAGGAATCTGCTGGTAATACATTTCTACAGAGAAGATCCGTAAAGTCATACAAGAACCGCAAAAGGCCGCATTTACACTGGCGGGTACCATATTGGTCCGAGAAACCCGAAGCGATATTGCGCTTGCAAAGGTGCAGCTTTTCTGGGAGTATGATGCGTTTTGCAAGAAAAATGCATCGCATCGCTGTACGTGCAAGTTTCACACAAGCGTGAAAAAAATCATACGTTGCTCCAGCACTTTTAGGCTGCCTTCACTCAGGCGAGAAAATAGGGAAATTTTTTAACGATACGTGCGTGCGAAAAAATGCAGAATTATGAAACCCATGCTTGTCAACGACTTCATTCCCATCTGCGATGTGACAAAGTTTGGACATCGCTGCATGGCTTATCTGTCTGTGTTTTGCTATTTTTTCTCACCCATGTTTCTCTAAGGAGCCTCGGATTACATCGCTGCGCACAAACTTGTTATCTACGTGCATTTTGAATATTAGCAACACCTGTTGTAGCCTATCATGCGAGAAAATATTATTTTCCAGGAAAAAACATCGCATTAGCATATATGCAAAATCGCTGTGAGAAACTCAAGGTGATACCGTGCTCGCCGGTGTGAAGGTAGCCTTAACCCTTTTCAATCCAATTTGTATCCTGGTTTTCCTAGGGGGCTTACTCTTTTGCTGCCGTTATGCAACGGTGCTATCTGCTGGCTAAAGCCAGTACTGCATGAGGTGACACGTTGGATAGGCTCCAACAGCAGAGAGGCTGTCAATATATAGTAAGAGAACCCCGACGGATGTGTTCCAACATCAGAGCTGTACAGCCTTAAATCATAATGTCTTCAGAGGTCAGACAGTGGATTGGAAAGGGTTAATGGCAAAAATTGCATTGCGCTCATACATGGCATCTGCGATTTTTGCTTCCCATAAGAAATAATGGATGATATCCTTATTCCTCTGTTGGGCTATATTCATACGAGCGTGAATCTTCGCAAGTTTTGTGCGTTGCGAGACTCCATCCCTTTGAATGGAGTCATACATATGGGCGATGCTGCGATGTTAGAAAAAATCACTGCATCTCCTGTTTTTTTTGTTTCGCACGGAACCCATCACCCATTGTTTTCAATGGGACAGTCAAAACGCATTGCATGCTGCACGAGGTGCGATGTTCCCCATTAAAATCAAGCGTCGGAGGATCAGAATTTCAGAGAAGATATGCAAGGCGTTTTTGCATGAAAAACGCCTCGCATCCGTGCGTAAAACGCACGTTGACGATCACAATATATCGTACCGCATTTCTCGGCCGGATATCGCACTCGCCTGTGTGAAAGAAGCCTTAGTATACAGGAGAGATTAATTATGCAAATGTGATATGTTTTGTGAGAAAAATGCGTGAAATCGCTGCACATGTGATTTTCACACGTTTTTCATGAAAATTGCATGTATGATTTTTTTTTGGCTCCCATAGAAAATAATGGGCAAAATCGCCCCAAAAATAAGACACGTGAGAAAAATCAGCCACGTAAATCCATGTAAAATAATGGGTTCTTTTCACGTGTGATTTCTGTGTATCTCGCCAAGTACAGACCTCATGTCTGAAAGCTGCTTGTGTCACAACAATGAGGGCTCACTCACACGGGCAGAAGCAGTGTTGGTGTGTGAAAATCGCACCGTTTTCACGTACCGAAACTGCACAAATTTACTGTGTATTTTATATACGGACTTAAATGCTGCAATTTTTTTTTTCATGCACATAAAATACATTCAAGAAATCGCAGGTCTGAATATCCTGATGCAAATCAATGGGGCTTATGCTGCCTGTATTACCTGCGTAATACGGGTCACAAGTCCGCCTGTGTGAATGAGCCCTGAGGCTGGATTGTTACAGTGCAATTGAGGTGATCAAAACCGCACGAGAAAAATCGCATATAGTTGTGTCGTGATTCGCTGCAGTTTCCGATGCAGTCGAAAAATTCATCAAAAACAGCTGGAAAAACTGTGTGCAGCTCTAATTGCACCTTGTGAATAACGGCGCATTCACACAGGCGATTGTGATGTCGTTCCAAGAAACGCGGACTGATATCGCACTTGCAAACCTGTGATTCTTGCTGCGAGTGCAATGCGTTTTGTGAGAAAAATGCATTTCATTGCATCGCTGCAACATGCGATTTTCATGCACATAAAAATTACGTGGTGTTTCTATAGAAAAAAATCGCATTGCACTCTCATGAAAATTGCATCTACATGCGGGTGCAATGTAACTCTTTAGCTGTCATAAGAAATTTCAGACTATCGGTCCGAGAGAAAAAACGCTCAAGTCCATAAACACGTTGAAAGCAATGTATTCTTTTCACACGCGATATCTAGCAATATTGCAATCGGTCAAATATTGTGCTTGAAATGTGCCATAATGTGGTGACCTAGTGGGTCTACTCGGGACACGAGGCCCACGCGGAGGAGCTGGGAGGGTAAAACTGTCACGGTCACAGCGGCACTCAACAGTCTCCTTCCCAGAAGGCTACATGCGACCTCAGCCCAAGTGCCACTAGGCCGCTTCCGGACACCCCTAGGATAGGGATGGCCAATAAACATTTACTGAGATTTTGAGGTTGTCACGGGTGACGCCACTGTTCCTTTTCCACCGATATAGGACATCGGCAGTAATAAGCAGAGTCCACACACTGTTAACTTTTTAGTACCTCAGTCCCTGGGAACGGTCAGAGCATGGGAAAATGTTACTTTAGTAACTGGAACACTTCACAAAGGTACAATGCTACACTGATGCAGGCAGCACAGAGGGAGACGGTCTGGGAAGAACTCAAGATGATGCTGGTCCTACAATCCTTAGGACTTGTAAGGAACCATTCCTGGAAGGGGTATACTCAGGATGACCCCGGCCCAACAGTCCTAGTTATCTGTCCAGGACCGCTCCTGGAAAAAGGAAAGCGGCAGAATCTTCACAGATAATCTCTGGACACAGTACCTCTGCACGGTGGTCTGGACTCACCTTTGTACTTACTGTCTCACACTCTCTCCTGACTCGCTGCTGGCTCTTCGCATTGATGTCCTGAAGATACTTTTTTTCCTCTTCCATCCTCTTCACCACACGAGGGTTGAAGGTACCCTCAAGTGGCTGGCACTCAGAAGAAATCCTGATGAACAATCTCTGAAGAAGAACTCCTTATCACACACAATCACTTATATTTATAGACTCCAAACATACCACATGACATGAGATGGATACATTCACAGACATTAACTCTTCATCCATTGCAGCTGTGCAATGCACATAACAAATGACAGGACAGTTTCTGCACTGTGCATCTACACAAGACATTACATGCATGACATTTATGGGGAGGGCCAAGAATATATGTTCTGGGCCACTACAGTAAGGCTACTTGCACACGGGTGATTCAAAAAATTCTTGGCCGCAACTCACATTGGACAGCACGCCAACACTCCTCCATGTGCTGAACACCGCACATTGACCTGTGCTATACGTCTTGTGCGAGACTCGCATGAACATAAAACATGCTGCGAATCGTCACTAGAAGAGAACAATCTCCAGTGTAGATTGCAGATAATGCATAGGCGTAGCGTCAGGGGGCGCTGGGGTCGCCATGGCGACCCGGCCCGTGAGCTCTGGGGGCCCCGGGGCCGCCCTCCGCCATACCCCCATGCACATTCAGTGCATTAATGGCTGGCCGTTCTTTCCCCCGCATGATGCGGCAGTCAGAACAGCCAGCCCAAGAGGAAAAGCAGGGAGGTACTCACATGGGCCGGCAGGGGAGGAGGGAGGAGGTCACATGGGACGGCAGGGGAGGAGGTCACATGGGGCGGCAGGGCACAGTGATCATGTGCTGCCCCCTCCTGCTTCCTGCTGAACGGGGAAGCTTCTGAGTTTACCTCTCCTGCTGCTGCTGTCACATGGAGAAGTGGACCGAGCCCTGTGGTAAGTGTATATATGTGTGTGTATCTGTCTCCCTCCCTCCTCTATCTATCTCATATCTATCTATCTATCTATCTCATATCTATCTATCCATCTATCTCATATCTATCTATCCATCTATCTCATATCTATCTATCCATCAATCTCATATCTATCTATCCATTGTGAGGGTTATGAACATATTAATGTATATATGTATGTATCTTTATACGTTTCCGGAGGCTGTAGGCCTAAATTGTACACTCTATTCTGTGTCCTATAAAAAGCTCTGCTAAAATGCTTGTACATTTAGGCTAGTACTTAATTAAGTAGAGGTGTAATCTTAAATGTCCATCATGTCTCCAAGAGCTTGTTTATCTCGTTACACTGATCAAAAGGTTGTATGGAATGCTTTGTTAATGTAGAGTGTGATGATAATCAGGGTACCAGACACGATGTCTACATACAAACAAATAAAGCATTGTTTATAGAGAAGACAAAATTATGTGCCAGTAAAACAGGTCGACCTCTGTAAAGCAGTTCAACCTCTGATACGCCTACTATTTTTTGTATAAGAAAGACAAAGTACACAATAAACTCAGATTGCTCTAAGACACGACCGTGATGTCTGTGTCTATTGCTTTCTCATGGTGGCTGCCATAACCACCTCTGATTTGGAGCCCCACAGCATATTAACGTAACATGGATTTATCCCTATCAGTAATTGGCGCCCGATCGCGGGGCTTGATGGAACAAGAGGACCACCTACACCTCGAACCCCCCCGGACCCAGATGGGATAAGGAGCCACTCGGAACCACGGATTGACAAAAACTGCGCAGTAAGGTAAGGTTTTATCTTGCCACAATCTATCCGTGCTTCCTGGCTGCTCCTTTCCTGTCCGAGGGGTAAGAAGTGCATGCCTCTTATAAATCTTCAAGCTTTTTAAGAATTCATATGGTGGGCTGAATATGCTGTGCGGGTGTTTAACTGTTATTGTCTTTATTTGTTACTTTGCATGGTCAGTGTACAGAATGTGAGGAAGTACAGAATATGAAACCCGCTTGCCGATCTCTGAAAGGCATGGTATAAATTGTACCAGGGAAGCCTAAAATTTTCAGGGGATAAAATCCCTGATGGGAGCCTCTTATAGGTATAAGAGAAGTAGTTGAGACGGGGGGAAATAAGCAGGGTTGGGAAGTACCGACACTTTTAGACAAGTGAGGAAGTACTGACACTTAAAAAAGTACTGACACGTTAGTAACTGACATGCAAATGTTTTTGTCTTTATGTGTGTGTATAAATGGAAGGACCTGTATGAGAGTTAGACTGTGTTATATGGTGTATACTGTCCGGTAACCAGAAACGAAATGAAGCAAAAATGACCAAATGCTGAGCCAGACCACAGGGGGTGGAGCTAGGTGATGTAAGGAGATGGGAGGGAAGAACAATAGGAACAGGTCTTGCTCCACCCTACACACAGTCCAGCCTAGGTGAAAAGTGTGTCTCCATTTTAAGTGGATGTTGGTGTATATATATGTATATTGTGGTAATGTATAGAGTGAAGGTCACTCTTAGACTCCATGTTAAGTCTCTCACTTGAACAAATGGAGTGACCAAAGGAGGGGCATCTAATTTTATTCCTGAGACTAGTTGTGTGAGATAATAGCCCAGGATTACCACAGTGTATATATGTATATACAGATTCGTGGAATATGTGGAATTCAAAAATATTGGGTTGTGTTAATTTGAATATTATTGAATTAAGATATTAATATGAGATAATTGTGTACTTGAAACACCTGATAAGTACTTTAGTCAAATTAATAACAAAAGTTCTATTTAAAGTGTAATTCATCTTCAATGAACAACAGTATTTTATTTGAAGAGTGTATAAAGAAAATAATAATAAAAATAATAAGCCTCTTGGTGTACATAAACCGCCAGCCATTGTCCATACTGCTGGTAAAGAGGATAAGGTATGGAAGACTGCATAAGAAAATAGTGAAACAAACAATCGTTTTATGTGTGTGAAAGAATAAAAACAATAAGCCTCTTGGTGTACATAAACCGCCAGCCATTGTCCATACTGCTGGTAAAGAGGATAAGGTGCGGAAGATAGCTAAAGAAATTGGCAAATGAATATTGGTCCCCATCCCACTTATTAGGGTCCCAATCAACTACAGTATGAACCTTTTATAGTGTCTAACTCTCTTTAAAGCGTAATTTGAACTAAGTCTTGCTCCTTGCAGCAATACATTAATAGCGCTGTGAACAGGATTACGCAGAGAGTAATACACTAGTTTGTTTTAAAGGAAAATTTTGATAAACTGATAGTTGAAGAATTTCTTGTGATAATCTGGCATAGTGTGAAAATGTCGCTGTTTAAGAAAATCCGAAATAGTACGAAAATGTCGGTAGCTAAGAACAAAGAAGTGTCCGATGAATTGTTAATTATGCCAGGGTGGAATAAAGCCCCCTATAATATATTGGCCGCTGAGTGGTCGCAGTGTGGTGAATATCAGTATGTGGGTAGAAATGGGCATAAGTTGTATTGTGTTTGTCATTGGGTAGCCTATTCTGAGCAAATTGTGTAAAAACCGCGGTACTAAGAGTTTTTCTTATCTATACATAATTCGCTCATTATTGGAAGTCTGGTGTACAGTAAATACAATCCCAATTTCTACTTCACATATTATCAGTCCGTATAGGAATGAATAAAACCCCCCTTAGTGAGTGTGAATTTGCAGTTTTGTAAGGTGGGGGGGCAAGTGTATTACATTCTGGGTTAATCTTAAATAGACAGCCCAGGAAGATAGTCACAGGCAGTGGAACCAGTTATACAGCTATCTGTCTGGACAAGTTTCTGTGTTCTATAGAAGATAAGATAAATTTCAAAGGGTGGAGTACTGGGCTTTAGAAGACCTACTTGTCTTTGCAAAGAAATCTGAATTAAGAATTGGTTATATTTGGCTATACAGGAAGTATGTTGTATTATATATATATATACTGTTCAGTAGCTGAAAATGAAATGAGAAAAGAATTCAAAGATGTTCTCTCATTGTCGGGTTAGTTCCCTCTTCCATCTTCACCCCCTCCTTCATCTCAATTCCAACCGTCTCCTCCCCACCCTATGCCAAGTCATCCACTCCAAGGTCAAACATTGGACTGGAGGGATGGACCTGCTGGCATTGTGGACAACAGAACCCGGATTGGAGAGAGAGCTGCCCTGCTTGCGGAGCTCCTCGGTGCAAACCGGTTATGCCTATGCTCACTAGATCCAAGGCTAGTGAGTGGAAGCATGAGGACAAGAAAGAGATGCAGGGAGCGGAGGGTGGAATAGGAGCAGATGTAAAACAGGGAAGGCAGCGGGAACGATAATCTAAAATTATGTGAAAGACTATTGTGGCACAGATTGGGATAAAATTAAACATAGAGAATTGAGAAGTGGTCAAATATTTTTAATTTGTCTGAAACATTGGGGAAAAAGAAAAAAAAAAAAAAAATTTGAGAGAATCCTCCTTGTCTCTTTCTAATATCACACAAAGAGAAGGAAGAAAGTGTAAAACAATTCTATGCCCGCCTTCAACAACATTAGTCAGATCTGGGGTATAGGGGCATAGAAAAGATGGGCAAACATATACTTAGTATGGCCTTTGTAGAAGGTCTATTGGAATCCCTAAGGTCATAGATAATAAGCCAGAGTGGAGACAGTCTGAATCTCCGGCCCTTTTTCAGACAAAAGGGCATTTATGTAACTGTCCTGCAGGCTTGGACTCCGCCTGAGGGGACTGTGCTGTTGCAATATGTTAATGACTTTCCAGCTTTGTGCTGAGGATATGAAAACATGTCAATCTGCACCCATTTCTCTTCTAAAAATTTTTTTAGCAGAAAATGGCTGCAAGGCTTAAAAAGGAAAAATTACAGCTTTGTAAACAAAAGGTTGTTGTCTAGCTCAAGAAGGCAGACATCTCACAGAACGACGCAGGGCTGCAGTTCAAGCCATTTCTGTATCTTCTTCTGCTGCCAAAGCTTCGCACCTTTTTGGGACTTGTCTCATACTGCCGTCCCTGGCCTTTCATGCGACAGCAGTATTGACGCAAAAACATGGAGGACGTCCACGGTCACTTGGGTATTACTCCATGAGATTGGATCCGGTAGCCCGAGGAGCCCCCTCCTGTGTCCGTGCGGTAGCAGCAGTACAAGCAATGGTTGACAAATCTTCTGAGTTGGTCCTGGACTACCCCCTAGTGGTTCTCACCCCTCATGACATCCAGAGTATACTCACTCAAGTACAACCTAAACACCTGTCTCTAGCTCGTCAAATAAGGTTGATTTGTGCTTTGCACATGCCCCCCCCTTTAATATTTCTTTTCAATGGTGAACCCGGCTACTCTTCTTCCAATCGAGTATCCTGTTTCAAATGGGGGAGGGGGAGGGGGATGCATAGGTGATCTATGTATTACAGATCAGCTATTTTTAAAAATTTTTTGCAAATAAGAACGTGATCTATTTGGAATAGAATATCAGCATGATTGTCTAGCATTGATGCAACAAGAAAAGTTTAAGTTTTAAAGAGTTATTGAAACCCCTTGTTAATACATATTTTGAGTTGTATTTTATAGATGGTACCAGGGTGATTGACAACTCCACACCAGATATGCAGTGTTCACACAACAAGATCTCTAAAAGCAGAATGCCTCCGCATGTCTCAGCACAAGAAGCGGAACTGAAGGCCCTCACTGAGGCGTGTAGAGTGACAGAAGGTAACCATTTACACTGACTCCTGGTATGTATTCGGCATAGATCATGGTTACGGCCCAATATGGAAGGCCAGACATTTTTAAACTTCTGTAGGACAACCCATTGAGAATGGTGTAGCAGTACAGAACCTTATGAAAGCCCTACTCCTACCAGACAAAGTAGCAATCCTGAAGGTGAAAGCTCATACTAAAGCCAACAGTGCAGAAGCAAAAGGCAACGCCCTAGCAGACTTCAGCGCAGACAGCGGCCCTCAAGCCGTGGAAGAAAGAAGAAAAGAAGATACTGACCGCACAAGTCAGAGACTATGATTTGGACTTTGATAAAAACTTGAACATTGATGTACTAAAGACATTACAGTCACAAGCCAGCAAAGGAGAAAAAGATAAATGGACTAATATGAGAGCAGTAGAACAGGGTGGCGTATGGCAAACAGTCAGTAACTTGCCTACCACGATCCCTGTACCCCATGATGGCCCAGCTGATCCATGGAAAGACTCACCTATCGAAGGCAGCTATGTTACCTACGCTTGAGAGAGAAAGGGTTGCCCCCTGGGTTCTTTGTAGCTGCTACATCATTTGTCCAGTTTTGCATGAGCTATGCCGTAAGCAACAGGGTAGAAGTAAATTGACCACAAAGGCACTTGCCAGGACCACTCTACCCATTTCAGGGATTGCAAATTGACAACATTCAGCTCCCACGTGTTGGGAAGTATGAATATGTGCTTGTTGTTGATGTTTTTCAGGTTGGAGGCGTACCCTGTTACAAAAGTAAATGAGCAGGTAACCGAAAAGAAGCTCATGAATAAGGTAATCTGCAGATACGGGGTACCAGAGGTAATCGAGTCAGATAGAGGTACACATTTCACAGGTGAAATAATGCAACACTTCATGTCTGCCCTGGGTAACTCCCAGGCATTTGACACCCCTTATCATCCACAAAGAGCCAGAAAACCATATTGCATTATAATATTTCTCTTTAGGCAATGAAACCCTGCACCAGAGGAAAACGAAAATGGTATGATACCCTATTAGGGGGAATTGGTACAGGTGTAGGGGTTCTGAACTCTATAGATTTAGAGGTGATGAAGAATAAAATGGCTGGGGTAGGACAGGATGTTTCTAGATTGATAAATGTTCAGGCACAATGCATGCCTTCCTTGTTCCTCCCCCGATGTCTTGCATTAGGATATGATAAGGATGTATTAACGCTTTTTAATCTGGTTTTGCGGTTTAAAAGGATTTGTTTGTAAATATGAGTAAATTCATGAACTATACACAATGTAGCCTGCAATATGTATATATGATTCACGAGAGGGACAAAGCGGTCAGATGTGATGACAAATAATGAAAAATTGTGGAGAAATATTCTCAATAATGTAATTCCAGTAGCATCCTGGATACGGCCCGGGGCTGATGGTGTAGAATGCTCTGATGAGTATAGCACTGGGGAAATGATTTTATGATGTAAAGGACACAAGCCTGATGTGTAAGTCTGTAGTACTACCTGTGGTGTTCGGACCGCCTCTATATGCTTTACAATATTGGTTGCCCAAGTTCACAGGTATGATGATTTATAGTGAAAATAAAACCCATGGTATAGAGAACTGTGAAGAAACACTGGATGGCCTAGTATGCGGACGGAGTACAGCCGCATATGAGCCATGTTTCCTGCAGCCTTCAATCAGCATATGTGATTGGACGGTGTTACCTGCTTCTTCTATATGCTGATGGAAGTTGGCCCCCAATGTATATGTTCTTTGTTGCCAACCGAACTGGAACCACCAGTATGTATAATCTCACCACTCCATTGTCTGGAGGTATACAGAACATATCGGTGATACATAGATTTACAGAAACTTACACCTTTTTGCCAGATGCTGAAGCTGCAATAAAGTACTACTGGTACCCAGATGCTATCCCTATGTCAACTCTGACAGTATCCTTGGGTAGAATTGTAAGACTAATGATAGATACTGAACACCTTTAAAAGCATTTGGATGTTACTAACCTCTCCCTTATGGAATTAGGAAAATGTATGGGTAGGAGATAACCTAGTCAGCCTAGGTACTAAGATCCAGGTAGACACAGAGTATAACTGGTATGATATTTTTACTGAATGGTCACCTATTGCAGGAAAGATGATGGATTTTATGTTTCACCCTTTACTAATACTGTTTCTTTTGTTCATTCTTTTGAGTGTTTGCAATTTATGGACATTCTGTGGGATACGGAGACAAGCAAATTATCTGGAATCGCCCCCTCTACGATATCGTTAAAACAGTCATACGTAAAAGAGCAACAACAGTGGGGATCCGGCGAAGAGGATAGAAAGACCGGCGGGGGTGGCTTAGCACCCTTGATAGTACCACTACAAAGGCTCTTTTCAAGATGGACTGTTTCAAATGGGGGATTGTGAGGGTTATGAACATATTAATGTATATATGTATGTATCTTTATACGTTTCCGGAGGCTGTAGGCCTAAATTGTACACTCTATTCTGTGTCCTATAAAAAGCTCTGCTAAAATGCTTGTACATTTAGGCTAGTACTTAATTAAGTAGAGGTGTAATCTTAAATGTCCATCATGTCTCCAAGAGCTTGTTTATCTCGTTACACTGATCAAAAGGTTGTATGGAATGCTTTGTTAATGTAGAGTGTGATGATAATCAGGGTACCAGACACGATGTCTACATACAAACAAATAAAGCATTGTTTATAGAGAAGACAAAATTATGTACCAGTAAAACAGGTCGACCTCTGTAAAGCAGTTCAACCTCTGATACGCCTACTATTTTTTGTATAAGAAAGACAAAGTACACAATAAACTCAGATTGCTCTAAGACACGACCGTGATGCCTGTGTCTATTGCTTTCTCATGGTGGCTGCCATAACCACCTCTGATTTGGAGCCCCACAGCATATTAACGTAACATGGATTTATCCCTATCACCATCAATCTCATATCTATCTATCTCATATCTATCTATCCATCTATCTCATATCTATCTATCTCATATCTATCTATCTCATATCTATCTATCTATCTATCTCATATCTATCTCATATCTATCTATCTATCTCTCTATCTATCTCATATCTATCTATCTATCTCATATCTATCTATCTATCTCATATCTATCTATCTATCTATCTATCTCATATCTATCTATCTCATATCTATCTATCTATCTCATATCTATCTCATATCTATCTCATATCTATCTATCTATCTCATATCTATCTATCTATCTATCTCTCTATCTATCTCATATCTATCTATCTATCTATCTCATATCTATCTATCTATCTATCTCATATCTATCTATCTCATATCTGTCTATCTATCTCATATCTATCTATCTCATATCTTCTCTATCTATCTCATATCTATCTATCTATCTCTCTCATATCTATCTATCTATCCTCTATCTATCTATCTCATATCTATCTTACTATCCTCTATCTATCTATCTATCTATCTCCTATCTATCTATCTCCTATCTATCTATCTCCTATCTATCTATCTCCTATCTATCTATCTCCTATCTATCTATCTCATATCTATCTATCTCATCTATCTATCTCATATCTACCAATCTTATATCTATCTATCTATCTCATATCTATCTATCTATCTATCTATCTATCTATCTATCTCACATCTATTTATCTCATATCTATCTATCTCTCTCTGTCTCTCTCTCTCATATCTATCTTACTATCCTCTATCTATCTCATATCTATCTATCTATCTATCTATCTATCTATCTATCTATCTATCTATCTATCTATCTATCTATCTATCTATCTATCTATCTATCTATCTCTCTCATATCTATCTTACTATCCTCTATCTATCTATCTATCCCATATCTATCTATCCAATATCTATCTATCCCATATCTATCTATCTATCTATCTATCTATCTATCTATCTATCTATCTATCTATCTATCTATCTATCCCATATCTATCTATCCCATATCTATCTATCTCATATCTATCTCATATCTCTCTATCTCATATCTCTCTATCTATCTCATATCTCTCTCTATCTATCTATCTTCTATCTATCTATCTTCTATCTATCTATCTCATATCTACCAATCTCATATATATCTATCTATCTATCTCATATCTACCAATCTCATATCTATCTATCTCATATCTATCTATCTATCTCATATCTATCTCATATCTATCTATCTATCTATCTATCTATCTCATATCTACCAATCTCATATCTATCTATCTATCTATCTATCTATCTATCTATCTATCTATCTATCTATCTATCTATCTATCTATCTATCTATCTACCTATCTATCTACCTACCTATCTACCTATCTACCTATCTATCTACCTATCTATCTACCTATCTCATATCTATCTGTCTAGCTCTCTTTCTCTCTGGTATAAGTTATACATCTCCATCTCGATTTACTGAATTTATTTGCACCCTTTACACGCAATTAAAAAACGCATCAAAACCGCATGCGGTTATTAATAGTGTCTGCTGCTCCTTTAGGGTGACTGCCCACTACAGTTTTTTTTCACGGCAAAATTCGCAGCGTTTGTGTTTTTCTGCAGGGGTCTATGGGACTTGTAATGTTAAAATAGCGATCGCGCAAAATCGCAATTTACCGCGAAATTGCGGTTTTGTGCGATCGTGATTTTAACATTACAAGTCCCATAGACCCCTGCAAAAAAAAAAAACGCTGCGAGTTTCGCCGTGAAAAAAAAAAACTCTAGTGGGCAGTCACCCTAATACCGTACGTGGTCTTTAAATACTGCATGCAGTTTTTTTATGTGTCTTAATTGTGGTTCTAAAGTGCAACAAAAACATGACCCCCCCTAAGGCCGCTCGCACACGTGTTCAGAAAACGCATCTTGAAATCGTGGCATTTTTACCGGAATTTCGAGCAGCGTTTTCGAACACAGGTTACAGCGTGTGACAGCACTCTTCAATGCACCCCATCATTGTGATGGGTGAGGAGGTGTGTTAAAAACCACAAAAATGCAGGACCAGAACAGACAGCTCTCGAAAATCACAGCGTTAGAAACACCGCGTTCCAGCGCAGATTTGAGTAAGCTCATTAAAATCTATGGGAGTGTTGTACCGCGGTTAGTATGGCACTCGGGGCGTTGTGCTAATAGCGGTAAAAAGCGATGTGTGTGAGAGTGGCCTGCGGGGCTACAAACAAATCTTCATGTAGTGCAGGAAATGCGTCGTGTTTGGAAAAATTACGTCAAGGGACAGATCATGTATGCAGCACGATCTAGGTATGGGTACGGGGGTGTGTGGGGTGGAGGCCCGGGGTGGGGGGGGGGGGGGCCCAAGCTGAACTTTTGCACCCGGGCCCCTGAGCCTTTAGGTACGCACCTGAGATAATGGGTTGTATTTTTGTGCAAAGTTTGTGTGTCTCGCAATGCAAAAAGCTCCCATGATTTTCTCAGCCATGTAAATGCACACTTTACACGCAGAACAGAATTGTCTGCAGGACGCCGGGCAGATGCAGATTTTGGTAGGTTTTTAATAGTGGAATGTATTCTGTGGAACTTCTTGGGGGATTTCTTGTGTTTTTTTACCTGCAGATGTCCTTAATTCATCAGCCGAAAGCTTTTCAGATGCAGAATTTAATCTTGCGCTTTTGAAGTAAAGACGTGCGGATATTACCTGATGCGGAATTCAAGCACCATAGACATAACATTGTGATGCAAAAATGTCCACACAGACTAAGGCCACTCTCACACACAGCGTCAGCAAATGCTGCGATTTTGATCGCAGCGTTTTGCAATGATTCTACTGCAGTTTTCACCATACCCCATCATTGTGATGGGTGAAGAGGTGCGTTAAAAAGTGTGAAATGGGGGGGGGGGGGGGGCGTGGCCTGGATGGAGACCGGAGAAGTCGCAGTTCTCTGAGCTCCGTGAGAACCGGCTCTCAAAGCAACCCCAAGCGACAGTAAAGGGAGATTCAAGAGGAGGAATTATCGATAGCACTCACCAACGATGGCTACAAAGCGGAGGGTGAAGACAGGACCGCAGCGTCTCACCAACTTCTTTGCCGCCCGGCCGAGCGGAGGAGAGGAGACGGACTGTGGGGGAGCGAAGCGGGCAGCCGGTGAGCGAGAGGGGGGGACGATGGACGAAACGGAGGAGCAGAGTAACGTCCCACAAAAAGGTAAAGGACCCTCTCCCATACCTCTGCCCTCAAAGCCCCTAACTACAGCAGCAAGGAGAAATCCAGCTCCAGGGAAAGGGAAGGAGGCGCAAGCAGGGGCACCCAAAATGGCGCCTGCTGCGAGGCTGACAAGCAGATCTCCCGCCACTCATCCACAACACTTAAATCACACAGCAACAGAGCAATTAGATCAAAACTACACCCAAGGATCCCAGAACTTGCTAACCCAGGAAAGGCAGGGGAACATAGACCCAGAAGAAAATAACCCTGCTGATACTATCCTGAACATGCAATGCTCAGAACAACCAGCATCTGAAATATTTATAAAAGGCATGATAATAGCTCTTAGAGAAACCCTGCAAAAGGACTTGTCTTCCATGTCAGCCTCATTAAACTCATCAGTGACAGAAATAGGCAACAGAGTGGATCACATTGAGGGCAAAATGGCAGAAATAGCGACGTCACACAACGAGCTCATAGCCGCGCATTACAGTGTAGCAGAAGAGCTGGAAGCACTAAAAAATAAAATGGCGGACATGGAGGATCGAAGTAGACGAAATAACTTGAAAATAAGAGGGATAGAAGAAACAGTCTCGATCTCAGAGGTAAAAAACTACATCCAACAATTTATAAAATGCCTACTACCTGACTCGACGGGGGAGGAAAGAACAATCGACAGGGCGCACAGACTACCCCGACCTAAGTCAGTGCCAAACCACCTCCCCAGAGATGTCATCGTAAGGATTCACTTCTTTCACGTCAAAGAAAGACTCCTATACGAAACTAGAAAGAATGCATCCTTACCAACACCATACAACCAAATAAAGCTCTTCACAGACCTCTCACAAACGACGATTCAAGCAAGAAAGAAATTCCGTGAAATCACTCTAGCCCTTCGAGACAACAAGATACTCTACAAATGGGGCTTCCCGCCCAAACTAATTATAAACAAAGACGGAAATACCTACTTAATACAGAATCCAGAGGAAGGCTTCCAATTACTTAAAAAATGGAATATACATGCAGAAAGGGCCAACACCCTGAAACATCTTGATCCAGAATGGAATGAAGCACCTAAAGGCTGAAAATAAACAAAAACAAAAAACAAAAAAAGAAACTTCAAAAGAACCTCTGGTGGGCTCCCCAATCCTCGGACAGAGAGCGACCACAGGAAGAATTAAGAACCCTCCATGATATCCTGTTTATGTGTTAAAGAGGGCCTGAATTCTCGTAAAGGCTGGACTTGTTTACCCCCCAAACAATAAGTGATGTTCTCTCGGAAGACGCCTGAAAGCCGAACGAGAGAATCTCTCACTTTACCTTTGTTTACTATTTTATTCCCCGCTTGGTTAGGGGACCAGTTTACACCCTATTACCTTCCCCCACACCAAAGGCACAACACATCTAAGGCACCAAAGCCAAAACAAAAGGAATACAACAAGAAGAAACGAACAGGAAATTCTTCCTCTGAAAAGAACAACCTGAAAAATCCAGGCTCTAAATTTAAAAAGCTGAAAGGAAAGCATCCAAACACTCCACCGCTATGAATGTGAAGATTATGTCATACAATGTAAAAGGCCTCAATTCTCCACACAAAAGGTCTTCTCTTTGGAAGGACGCATTAGCAGCAAAAACGGACATTATATGCTTACAAGAGACTCACTTCATAAAAGAAAAACACCCAAAATTTACACATCCAAAATTTCCCAAGATATACATGTCTTGCACAGAAAAGAAGAAGGCAGGGGTACTAATAGCGATCAAAGACTCGGTGGACTTCAAGCTGGTTGAATCGACAACGGACATGAATGGTAGATATGTAATACTGATTTGTGAATTGAATGGCTTTTTAGTAACATTAGTTAACGTATATGTTCCGAATAATGCTCAGATACGCTTTCTTAACAGGCTGATGAAGAAAATTAACAAAATTAAAAAAGGCCAGCTTTTATTATGTGGTGACTTTAATTTAATCCACGATAGAAGTATTGACACTAATAATAAAAGAATGGCATCACCCACGTTGGCACCTTGGCTTTTGAAGGAGGAGATGTATGATTCATACAGATGTATCAACGCAAATGCAAAAGAATTTACATTCTACTCGACAAGGCATAGAACGTTCACCAGGATCGATATGATCTTGGTGGACTTCTTCCTATTGCCAAAGGTAAAAGATGCCTCAATCGGAATAACCTCTTGGTCAGATCACGCACCAGTTTTCCTGACCATGAGATTATCACAATCAACAAACACTCCAAAAATATGGAGAAATAACTTGTTTCTGATGAAAGCTGACCCATACAAAAAACAAATTTCTGAAGCCATTAAGGAATATTTTACATTTAATGACCTCCCTAATACGAACCCATTTGTACTATGGAACGCACACAAGTCAGTCATTAGAGGCATGCTAATTCAACAAGGCTCCCGCTATTAAAAGGAAAAAGCAAAAACTCTTGACAACCTACTCACACAACTAAAAAACTTGGAAACGGAAATCCAAAAAACATCGACAGACACACTACACAAAAAATTACTCAACACCAGACAACAACTAAGAGACCTGCTTTTACTACTACACGAAAAACAGATCAGAACATACAAAACAACCTACTACACAAATAACAATAAATTTACCAGTTACATGGCACGCAGAGTTAAACAAGCAAGAATTAAAGCAAAAATTCCATATATAAAAGAAATAGGATCTGAGCATAAAATACACAACCCAAAAGACATAGCAGAAGTATTCAATAAATTTTATGCCAAACTCTACAATTTGAAAGATGACCCGACGGTGACCCAACCCAACGAAAAAAGCATTGGAGAGTTTTTAAACAATATCAAACTCCCAACCATTAACAAAGAGCAACTAGACTTACTGAACGCCACATGGCACTACTAAAGGTCCTCTATATTTTCAGGAATATGACCTGCCCCCTACCCCAAAAAATGATTAAAAGCCTCCAAAAACAAATGATGTCATTCATATGGCAAAATAAAAAACCGAGAGTGGCAGCAGCAATATTATACTCCTCAAAAGAGTGAGAAGGAATGGGGGTCCTCAACCTCTCAGCATACCACAAAGCAACTATACTACAACAATTGAGAATGTGGTGCCAACCCCAAAATAACACCAGCTGGCCAGAAATAGAGAAACACCTGGGAGGCGGCAGAAACCTTCGCACAACACTGCTGGCAAACGCAATAGACCCAAAAATAAAGACTCCAAAATACTTAGCAATCAGAACATCAATTGAAACCTGGAAACACACCCTAAAAATCACTAGATCCCACCAACCGAGAAGTCAGGTAGCCCTCCCCATTGACATATTAGAACTACTAATACCAAACTTAACACTCACTGACTGGAAAAGAAAAGGGATTGAACTAATTTCAGGTATTCAAGAGAACTCCAAATTAATGCGCTTTGACAGTCTGTGTAAAAAGAAAAACCTAACCAGAGATAACCTTTTCCAATACAGACAAATTAAAAGCTTCCTGATGGACAACAAAATCCCCACATTATTAGTACCCACATACCTACACAAATTCTTTTTTACTCAAGAAACCCCAAAAACGAAATTAAAATTTTGGTACGAGGTACTTAATGGAGAAGCTAAGGGAGACACAAATAAACAAAAAAAAAATCCACATACTCAACTGGGAGAGGGACCTAAAGACATCCTATGATATGGAATATTGGGCCAAATCTTGTAGAAGAGCCCACAAATGCACAGTCAGCTCTAGGTTACTAGAAGTCCACCAGAAAGTACTGACAAGATGGTACTACTCTCCATTGAAATTAGCATCACTCTTTCCGAACACTTCAGAACTATGTTGGAAAGGATGTGGAAAGGCAGGATCCCTACTGCACCTACTATGGGAATGTTCATATATACGTCCATTATGGAATTCGGTACTAGCAATGATTAATCGACTATTAGGATTGAGAACCACGCTCGGACCACAGACAGCTATACTACTACTAGAACTAGAAAAAATACCACCCCATAATAGGAAGTTGATAGCACACATTCTCCTCAGTGTTAAACTACTGATTGTCAAAGAGTGGAAATCCACTAATACTCCTACTTTGAATAAACTTATTGACATGGTATCTGAGCATTGTTCATTTGAGAAACTGTATGCGACCAAACAAGACAGAATACGTAATTACAGGAAAACATGGCAACCCTGGCTGGACGGAATAAGAAAAGGACTACTGTCACACCAATACCAGACGCAACTATGAGCATCGAACTAAGAAGAGCCCGGATAATAACAAGAAATAGCTTTAAACTAAGAAGCAAATTACACGTATAGTGCCTTTCACCTACCCACCTACCTTAACCTTGCCTCCTATCCCTCTCCCTCCCCCCCTCCCCACACCCACTCCGCATTTAGGTTTGGAAAAAACTAAAATAACAAGTGTAATGATTTGCAGAGACTTTGTATATGTACTAGTTATTTGTATGTTACTGAAAATGTAAAAGTGGATATCTGCTAACACTTTAATAAAAATCTATTGGAAATAAAAAGTGTGAAATGAGGCAAAATAGAGCAGACAGCGATCGAAAATCGCAGCGATAGAAAATGCTGTGTTCGAAAGACAATTGTGAGGCCCCATTGAAATCAGTGGGTGCATTATACCCTGTTGTACCGCCTCTAGCTTGGATACAAGATGTGATACGAACGGGGTAATGGAGGCTCTTGTACCCTGTTGTACCACCTTTAGCTTGGACACAGGATGTGATACAGGCGGGCATGAAGGCTCTAGTACTCAGCTGCGCCTGAACATAACACTTATCTGCTGCGGGATTTCTGCAGCAGTAAACCTGCAGCAAATATGCTTTTAATCTGCGGAGGCAAAATCCACACCTAAATGGTGAGGATTTGTCAATGTTTTTAATTGTGGATGTGTCAGTGTATGTCAAGATTTAGAATCCGCAGCGTTTTTCTAAATTTTCTGCAGCATGTGAAAGACCCTAGAAATCTCTACCACACATCTGGTACTCTACATGCTGTGACTTTCCGGAACGCTTCCGGCAGCAGAAATTCTGCAGCGTTTTCATGGTGTGTGAAGACTGTCTTGGGGGACAGACAATCGTACTAACGGTCATTCGGGCACATATGGTATTGCCGATTGCTCCATATAAGAAGCGCTGATTTGACTTGCAAAAAAAAGTGGATCAGCGCACGCTCCTGGCAAAAAACTGCGATGGCCTGTTCTACTGGAGTGCATCAGCCTCAGGCTACCTAGCCTCGCAGGAAGGAAATCGCAACATCCACATTGCAGAGGCCTGGCTTTGTTCTGCAAGCGCAGCTCCCATTGAAGTTAGTGCAATACCAAACTAGGCCACTGCGCTGCGGACAGCATGATCTGATTCTGCACCTTCCGTACTGACAGCAGTGCTGGGGGCCATCTGATCGGCAGGGATTCCAAGTGGTGAATCCCTGCTGACCACCTATTGATGACCTCACTTGACAATGGGTCATCCATAGAAAAAATACCCAAAGTGCCTTTAAAGGTCACTGTTATTAATATTGTCTATTATTAACATCTACTAATTCTCTGTGCATTAAAAATGGAAAGTAAAGCAACTTTGCAAATACTTTTTTTTACTACACGTATAGACTTCAGCTCAGATATTATTACCGCCCCCCCAACCCCCCTTTCCCCATATCATATCTTCCTCCCTCCAGTGTCCTTTCTACCGGAGTTATCCTCTCACTTCCCTTGTATTTTCTTCCTCCACCTCATAGTAAGCATCTGTCTGGTTGGCTCCCCTTACTTCTCCACACTTGCAGCGCAGCACTGGCCTCCTTGTCAGCAGCTCTTTCCTGCGGCTCTCACAGCTCCTGTGCTGTAATCAGAGAGGCTCCACATGTTAGCAGATGAATCCAGTCCTAGCTTGTGCATAACTATGAGGGGGCAGACACACGTGACTCCATGGCTCCCCCTTAAGTCCACTGGTGGAGGGAACAGCACTGAGATGAACAGAAAATGGCTATTTTGGCACTTTATAAGTTAGATTTTTTAACATAGTCTGCCGTGCTGGATGAATGTGTTGTTATGGATGTGGAGATACCATTTACATGCAGATTTTAATTTTATTTATTTTTTAATATTTAAAGCAGTTGTGTAAGAGGAAAAAAACTTCCTTCCATAAAAATCGGTAAAATGCCACAGTCAATAGTGACTGCGGTATCAGTGAGGTTAGACAGTGTGGAGGAGTGATTAGATGAGTAAGTGTTTGTGGGGCTCTAAACGGAGACCAGTGCGGATGTTGCCTGAGTCCAAATTCAAAGGAAAGTTTATAACGAGTACTCGAGGAGAACCATAAGAATCCACGATACACACAGCATGTGAATCAGAATGAGTTCTACTTTATTGGGAGAAACACACAGTTTATATAGGCCGTTGCCCACGCAGGGTGCAACTTTGAAGAATTACTTAATCAGGTGACTGAAACAGAATATTAGCACATTCCATTCTTGGGAAACCAACGTATCTCAGAAAGGAAACACATCTGCTGTGGTTCGGGTGCATCCGACCACAAACGGTCAGTAGGCCGGCCACAAACGGTCAGTAGGCCCGCCACAAACTGTCAGAAAGGAAACTTATCACTACTTAGTTCGTTATCTGGTGCAAGGTCCTGACTGAAATAAGGAACTTCTAAGTTCCGCTCCTTATGTTATGTTACTTCAGAAACAAAATTAAATTAACCCTTATCATGTTCATTTTCTTATGCTTTTCTTGAGGGAGGGAAAACCCCATATGTGACAATCGGAGACCAAATATGTTCCCTGGTTGACAAGTGGGCAAATAACATGAAGAAAAGTCCACATTGCCCTCCCTTGGCACAGCCAGGAGTATCACAGATCATTCCTGTTGTCTACTCATTCTCTGCTGCCCCCTTTCTGCTCAGCACAATGACTGAAGTGACAGTTGTAAAGTCAGCATTGGTGGCTGGAGCAAAAAAGAGAGGGAGTGGGTGACATACTAGATACTGTGGGGTTCCTACCTGGCCAGCTCTCACCTAACAATTACACAGGTCTGCGATTAAAAAATTGTAGCATATTTAATTAGTGTGTTTAACAGTATTTTTTGTGCTGATTACGGTAAAAATAGTGAAAAAATTCCATCACCCCTAGATAAGTCACAAATTTCACCTGAAATTTTCTTATTTTCAGGGTTTTTCAGGTTTGGTACGCGTACGACAACGAATCTAAACTGTCTGCTAGGTGTGACCTTGACTGCAGTCAGTGACTCAGTGTGGAGCCAGCCACTGTGGTGTACGCATCAAACAGTTTAGTGATACGGTATTTAGAAGAAATGGCTACTAGAAGATGTGTCAACTCTCCTAACTGTTTCTGTTATATTTGTGGGTCTTATACTATCAGGAAGCAACAAAGGAACATTTCTAATTTTGTTCAGAAGGTGTATTTTGCATACTTTGGTATGAAATTAGGGGACCAAGATAAATCTTGGGCTCCCCATATAGTGTGTTCTGTGTGTGTTGAAGAACTGAGACAATGGTTTCAAGGTAAGAAGAAATCATTTCGTTTTGGAGTACCCATGGTTTGGAGAGAGCCTAAAAATCACAGTGATGACTGTTATTTTTGTTCTTGTTCAGTGCAAGGTTTCAATTTAAAAAACAGGAAGGACATTTCATACCCAACCAACATACGTTCGGCTATTCCCCCTGTTCCTCATGGACCTGACTTGCCTATTCCTTCACCTGCGGATACCCTGGACAGTATTTTAGACGATTTAGACCAAATGTCACATAGTAGCAGCGATAATGATGACAGCTATGATCCAGGTACCAATGACCCTGAACTTTTCTCTCAATCAGACTTGAACGATTTAGTATGAGATCTGGGCCTACCAAAGGATTCAGCTGAAGTGTTAGGGTCTAGACTTTAAGAAAGACATATGTTAGCCTCCGGTGTTTCATTTTCATGGTATCGACTTAGAGAAAAGGAATTTGTCCCTTTTTTTACACAAGAGGGTGAACTAGTTTTCTGCAACAATGTACCTGGAATCATGGAAATGTTCAACATAACGTATGACCCAGAGGAATGGAGACTTTTCATAGATTCGTCAAAAAGGAGTTTGAAAGCCATACTTCTTCACAATGGTAACCAATATGCTTCTGTGCCTGTTGGATACTCAGTCCATTTGAAAGAATGCTACGGAAATCTTGGGTTTGTTCTTAATAAGCTCAGCTACTCTGACCATAAATGGACCATTTGTGGGGATTTGAAAGTTATTTCCATGTTACTAGGTCAACAAAGAGGGAGTCTTTGTTGGGCCTGACATAAGAAAACTTTTAAAATATAAAATCTTTGTCACTAAAATGGAAATGGAAGAAAAAAATGCCTGGAATTCATTTAAACTTGTTGTAACAGGCTTTCTTGGAAATAAAAAAGACCCAAACTACAAAACTTTGGTTGCTGAATTGTTACAAAACTACAAAATCTTGGGCTGCATTTCCTTCACTCACATCTGGACTACTTTCCAGAAAATCTTGGGGCTGTAAGTGAGGAACAAGGAGAACGTTTCCATCAAGATCTAAAAGAAATGGAGCGCAGATACCAAGGTCGATGGAATGTCAACATGATGGCAGACTACTGTTGGATGTTAAAAAGGCAAAATTCACAAGAACACAGCCGAAAAAGTACCAAAAGAAGCTTTGATGGAAAAAGAAAACGTTTTTACAAAGACTTATAATAACTTTGCAACACATATCACTATTATGCTTATTTTAGCTAGGTATTGCTGTTTTTTTTTTTCCTATTACTTCATGTTAAAATAATAAAAACAAAAAATTTTCAGTTTTTTGTATTTTTTCCAAATACTTCAACTTTATTTTGTAGGCAAGCCTTACGTGATAGAAAAAAACCCGTCATTTTTGAAATCTGTGCAAAAAACTACATAAAGATGATTTAACAAAATCAAAACAATTTTTAAAAAAGTTTTTTTTGCAGACCTGTGTTATTTTTTACTGGCCATTAATATTGAGTATTTTGGGGTACATATGGCTCTTTTGATCACTTCTATAAAATTTCTTTTGGGAGGCAAAATTAATCAAAAAAAAGCATTTTAACAGTTTTTAAAAAAATATAAATATAGCGTTTGCTGTGCAGAATAAAACGTTTGTTCAATTCACGGAACGAGTTGTTACAGATGCAACAATACCAAATTGTGTTTTTAAACAAAAAAGGGAAAGCGTTTTTTTTTTTTTACTACAATATTATATCTGTATTTTTATATATCTCTGTAGGGAACTTGAATCTGTGATGCTATGATAATACATTGCAGTACTTCTGTACTTCAACGCATTATTGCTAATCATAGTGCTCACAGGCCATGGCAGGCCTGCACACCATTCGAGTCACAGACAGGGGCACCATTTCCACAAGGCAACCTGAGACTACGGCCTTAGGGCTCTTTCCCACTAGCGTATATCAGCTGTCCGTTTTCGCGTCCGGCCGATATACGCTGTGATCTGATGCATTGGATTCCAAGGGGATACCGGACACAAAGAAACTTCTCTAAGCCGACGTGGACAACAGGTGCCAGAGGGTTGTTTCCTGTGACAGGGTTAACCCTTCGAGCACCAGGTGAGTCTGTTTTCACCTTCCACATTTATGATGACCATATAATTACATGAGGCGCGTTCTGATCTGATTTTTTGATGGCCGTATTGCTGAGACGTAAAAGCGCCCAGCCAAGCCAATATAGCACTGGGCGTTTTTACATTGGCCCCAAAAGATAGTCCCGAAACTATCTTTTGAGCCAGAATACGTCGGCCGCTGCATGGACCCCTATGGAAGCCCATAGCAGCGGCCAAAGGCAGTTTAGCAGCATAGCTGCTAAACTCCTTCCCTCTGCTCTTCTCCCCGCTGGCTCTTTGCAAAGGGAGGGGGAGGAACTTATCGCCAGCCTGTTCCACTTCCTCTTATTGCTGGCCGCGGACAAGGGGTGGGATGTGGGCAAAGCTAAGCTCCTGCCCTCTTCCCGCCCCTTGCCCATAGCCAGCAATGGGAGGAGGCGGGCCAGCACTTTGTTTCGCCCCCCGACCCAATCTATTGCAAAAAACGAGCGCGGAGGAGAGCAGAGGTGAGCCTGCGATGGGGAGGGAGGGGAAAGGGGCGATGGCATGGTAGTCTCAGGTTATATGCGCCGGGACCCATGCCGTCTGAACGGGCGCACAAATCAAAAGTTCACCAGTTTTATCTCTCCCAACGTAGCGTATATCGGCCGGCCGTGAAAACGGCGGCAAATATACGCTCGTGGGAAAGAAGCCTCAGCCAGGAGTCTGCAGAACCTAAGAGGAGCGAAAGCCGGTTCACCACCAGGTCGCTTTTTATTTTACCAGCAATACCCAAAACTGTGCACAATATTCATGTGTGGTCTGACCACTGACTTGCAAACAGGAAGAACAATGTTCCAATCATGTGCCCCTAGACTTTTTTTGATTCACCCCATGATCCTATTTGCCTTGGCAGCAGCTGCCTGACACTGGTTGCTCCAGTAAAGCTTACAGTTAACTAAAATCCCCAAGTCCTTGTCCATGTCAGTGTTTCCCTGTGGTTTCCTATTTAGTGTGTAATGGTGACATGTATTTCCTCTGCCCATGTGCAAAACCTCACATTTATCAATGTTATACCTCATTTGCCACTTTTCTGCCGAAGCTCCAGCTTATCCAGATCCTCTTGTAACTTTGCGTCCTCTCTTGTGTCAAAGGGGTTGTCCCGCAGCAGCAAGTGGGTCTATACACTTCTGTATGGCCATAATAATGCACTTTGTAATGTACATTGTGCATTAATTATGAGCCATACAGAAGTTATCAAAAGTTTTATACTTACCTGCTCCGTTGCTGGCGTCCTCGTCTCCATGGTGCCGACTAATTTTCGGCCTCCGATGGCCAAATTAGCCGCGCTTGCGCAGTCCGGGTCTTCTGCTGTATTCAATGGAGCCGCTCGTGCAGAATGCCGGCTCCGTGTAGCTCCGCCCCGTCACGTGCCGATTCCAGCCAATCAGGAGGCTGGAATCGGCAATGGACCGCACAGAAGAGCTGCGGTCCACGGAGGGAGCAGACCCCGGCGGCCATCTTCACCGGGTAAGTAAGAAGACGCCGGACCGCCGGGATTCAGGTAAGCGCTGTGCTGTTTGTTTTTTTAACCCCTGCATCGGGGTTGTCTCGCGCCGAACGGGGGGGGGGGGGGGGGGGGGGGGGGGGGTGTTAAAAAAAAAACAAAAAAAAAACGTTTCGGCGCGGGACAACCCCTTTAATATCTTTACATAGTTTTGTAACATCTGCAAATATTGATATTTTACTGCACAGTCCTTCTATCAGGTCATTAATAAATACATTAAAAAGAATAGGGCCCAATACTGCCCCCTATGGTACCCCACTAGTAACGGTGACCTCTCCAATACTAACCCCTGAGGTACCCAAAAAGTAAAGGTATAGTAAAAGTAGAGTATGTACCATTTATACCCACCCTCTGCTTTCTATCACTGACCTGTTAGTTACCCCCTTACACATTCTCATTTTATATACCAACCTTTTATACGGCACAGTATCAAACACTTTGACGCTCCCCATTGCAGTCTAGAACTTACCTCCTTGTAGAAGCTGATCAGGTGGGTTTGACAGGAGCGATCTCTCATTAACGCATGCTGATACGGAGTTATACAGCTTTTTCCCTTGAGGTCCTCCAGGACAGCATCTCTTCAAACATTTTACCTACAATAGAAGTTCAACTATGGCCACCAGGGAAAAGACTTATATCCCTTTGACAACACTTCGCTGGAAGCTCATTGGGTAACAGAATAATATCTTATTCCTAGGAATTTCTTTGTGTTCTCATAGTAACACTTTGTGACTCTGTGCTCTGGCCACACATATAGAAACAGTAGTATCTTATCCCCATATTCAGAATTGGCACAGGTTGACCTTACAGGTCCCTATGACAATACTTCCTACTACTGTGCTCTGAAAGCATTTACAGGACGCAGAGTATTAGCGAATTCCTAAGAACAGATGCTTTGTGTCCCTATGACAACATTTTCTGCCCCAATGCTCTGGAAGCTCAAAGGGGAAGAGAGCATTGTCTTCTCATAGGTTGGCTGGCCTTACAGGCTGCTGTCCCTATGACAACACTACTGCTGTGTACTGGAGGTTTATAGGCTCTGAAGCTGATATGGGAACAGAGTAATATCTTATTTCCAAGAAGAGCTTCTTTCTTCGTGTCCCTATGACAACACTTCTTACCCCTGTCCCCAAACCACCTAGGAAAACAGAGTACTGTAGTATCTTATCTCTTTGTTAAAAAAATATTGGAGGTTGATCTTACAAGCCACCAAAGAGAAGAGCTTCTTTGTCTGTGTCCTCATGGTAACCCTTCCTACCCCAGTACTTTTGATACTCATAAAGGAAGACAGTAGAATCGTATTCTGGAGAAAAGCTTCCTTGTCTTTATCCTTAGGACCAGCCTTCCTACCCCTGTGCTCTGGAAACTGATACAGGAACAGAGTACTTTGTTTTTATTCTGAGAAAAGCTTCTTTGTCTTGTGTTCCTGTGACAACACTTCCTGCCCCTGTGCTCCAAAACCTCATAGAGAATCAGAGTAGTATCTGGCCCCTTTTTGGAGAATTATTGCAGGGTGATCTTACAGTCCACCTGTGAGAAGAACGTCTTTGTGTCCTCATGGTAACACTTCTTGTCCCAGTACTCTAGAATCTCATAAGAGAAGAGACTTCTTTGTGTTTCTATGACAACCCTTCCTACCCCTGTGTTCTGGAAGCTGATAGGAGAACAGAATAATAGCTTATTACCAAGAAGGGCTTGTTTATTTGTGTCCCTATGACAACTCTTTTTGTCCCTGTACACTGTAACTTTCTAGGGAAACAGTATCTTAGCTCTTTGTTAAAGAGGATGTATTACTTTTATATATATATATATATATATATATATATATATATATATAGTTTTGGGGCCCCCATGCTCAAAACTATATAAAAATAATATACTTGCCGTGGTGCCGGACTGCTGCTCCAGCGCCGCAGCATCTGACCAAAAGGCCTGGTGACGGCCCGTAACCCTGTTACATGGGCTTCTAATGTCGAAGCCCCCGGCAGGTTTATGGGACGTCACTGATGGTGTTCCTGTCAAGCCTTGTATGGGATGCAGTGTTCATGTGGGGAAACACTGTGTTCATTTTTCTTTATATACTGTGCAGCCTCCCACTGCCAGCAAGCATTAGGAAAACCCCTTTAAGAATTGTTACAGGTTGACCTTACGGACCCCCTGTAAGAAGAACATCTTTGTCTGTATCCCCACGATAACACTTCCAGCCCCAGGACTGTAGCAGAGCCTCACAACACCAATCAGAGTGCACAAATAAGAGCTCAGCGGGCGCACTAGGGTAATAGTGGGGAGCCAGCGCACAGGGACCGGAAGTGTTGTCATGTACACTTATATCACGTTTGACGTGGGAAAAAAAGTGTGGGACTCAAGAAAGAGGCCGAGATGAAGTGAAAATATGCACATTATTTATTAACTGAGTCTTTGTAATAAACCATTTGAAAATATTTTACAGGAATCACGCACGAATCGTACAAACTTTCTGTCACTTGTGGAACTTTTTTCTGTACAAATAAATAAATAAACTTTTGCTCCAGTCACCGGATAAAAGCCACTAACTGATGAGGAGAAGTCGATGACCTCGCGCCGCGTACGGGATATATATAATATTTATAGATATTTATACCTATTTATAGCTCTCTCGTTCTGCAATGGAGGATCGGACTAGAAACGCGAGCGGACGGACGCCTGGCGCACACATCACCCACCCCCAAAACAAGATCCAAACACACAGCGAAGCTACAAGCAAAGAAAATGACCATTTAGGGGTCCCCACCGACCCTCCCCCCATCCCCGAGCTCCGGCCTGTGGCGTCTCTTGGCAGAGTGGGGGGGCACCTCCCCTCCCCCACATTTGGCGGTATCCAGAGCTACAGGGAGGTCTCATCACTGGAGGTGGACAACAAGCAAGATGGCGGCATGAATGAGACGTGGATGAGGATGGACGCCAGAAAGGCAACGAAAGGAGCAAAGTCCTCAGATTGGGTCCCCCCATATCGTACGTAACACCCCCTATAAATGTATCCATTCTGGGAACGCCGGTAGTATCCCATATGGCTGCTATTACAGCACCTACAGATGTCACCCAGCTTTCCAAAACCCCTGGCGTGGACAACATGGGGAACAGGACTGATATGCCATTCAGGAGCCTGGGAAAGCTGGTGACAGGTGTACAGAATAGGCATAGACTGGCAGCAGCTTTTGCCGAAACAGAAATGGCGCAGATAAGAGTTTTCGTGGCTGTTAGAATTGTGGGGTGTTGTGTAATTCTGCCCTTAATACTGGAGTCACGGATCTGGTTACACGACGCTGGCTCAGCAGAAATCATAAACGATCGCCATGTGGCTAAAGGGCGGAGCAAGAGTATGACCCCTCCCCTTGTGGTGGCATGACAGTACTTGTGCCTCGTACACACAGTGTGACAGTTTTGTGCGCGGTTTTTGGGGGGTTGCAGGTCCCCTGTGCTTATGACATGATTGTGCTCTGTCCTGGGATTCTCACAGCTGGTACTAAGTATTTCAGCAGCCTCGCAGCGTCTACACAAGTGGAAAGCTGGATTATGCGAGCTACACGCCATCCATTGGCTAAAGTCGGGGCTTTCTTAAAGAGACAGTAACTGGCGAGTGATAGTTAGGGCTTCTGCATCGCCCAATGTGTTGGTGACAGCATCAAAACGTCATAAACCTGATTCTTTGGTGCAAAGTCGTAGAATAGGAAGAGTCATCTGACCGCAGGGGCGGAGCTTGTTGTCCCCAGGACCAGAGGGTGAAAGGAAATCGCAGCTTTGGCACTTAATAGCCTGCAGAACTGTAAGAGCCCGGAGGCTGCAGTCCTGCAGGAAGGAGCGTCGCAAGCTATCAAAAAGTGGGAAAGCAAAATGCTCTGAGATACTTAAAGGGGCGGACGGAAATCTCACAAAAGTCACTATTCTTTTTTTTTCTGAATGCTATTTGCCCCGATACCCCCTCCCCCAACGTGAGAAAAACTCCAACTCCATTGTATATGACAATGATATGAAAAGCCATGAAAAGATGACCTAGAATAGTAGTGACATCACCAAGAATAACAGTGACTTCATCCTGGGGAGATGTGACATCATCACCAAGAATATATCAGTGACATCACCATAGCAAGCTATGACATCAGCAGAAATAGCGGTGACATTACCGAGGAGAGATCTGACATAATCACCAAGAACAGCAGTGACATCACCAATGATATCTGTGATATCAATCTGGGGAGATGTGCCATTATCACCAAGAATAAATGTGATTTCACCCACCATGGGTAGATATGACCTCATCACCATAGATAGATCACCATGCAGATAACAATATCATCGTGGCTTGCAATGACTGTCACCCTGGTAGAAATTATATTATCACTCTGTATATATGATATCATCACTATGAGTAGATATGACATCACTCAGGGCAGACATGACTGTCACTCTGAAAGCCATGTCCTCACTCTTGAGTATATATGATATCACTACTTTGGGTAGCTATAAAATCATCACCTTGGGAAGATATGACATCATCGCTGTGGATAGATATGACTGGCACCCTGGTGGAGAGGATATAATCATCATAGGTGTATGACATCATCAAGCATAGCAGTGATTTCAACACCATGAGTAGATATGACACCATCATTATCAGGTGTAGTAGATATGACCTCATCACTGTGGACAGACATGACTGTCACCCTGGAAGAAATGACATCTTCATGGGTGTATGACATCACCAAGGAAAGCTATGACATCATCACCCTGAGTATATATGATATAAACACTATGGGTAGATATGACATCATCACTGTGGACAAATATGACATCATCGCCCTGGGTAGATATGACATCATCACTAGTGCTCCTGCTCATTACAGTAGCTGTAGAAATGGACGAGGACGTCAAAGAGCCGCTGACCAAGTGACCCCACAACTGATAAGACAGAAACTCAGGTGAACAGACAGGAACCATGGAGACAGATGAACAGGAAACAGGAAATCCTCGGAGCTGCCATGGCTCCTCCCGCTCATGGGGTAAGTGCTGCTACGCTGCATGATGGTTTTTTTTTCCTGGTTGCCATGGTAACTCCTGATGACACTAAAAGGTCTCCTTGTTGTTGCCGTAAAATCATCCAAATCAAGTGGTGGTTGTCGTGGTAACTCAACCCAACGCGCAAGAGAGGCGCTCGCCTGTTTGTCATGGTAACCACGTCACTAAACAAGAAGTGGCCTCAGGAAGGAGGGAGGAAGCGGGGCACATCTAGAGGCCCCGGCCCACGGAGGACGAGGTGCAGCCGCCCAGCAGGAGCAGCAGCTGAAGAAATGCCAACAGGAGCCAAGACGGCCGGAACATGGAGCCGCGACCACAGTCTGAGGTATCCTCCTGCAAGACGGAAGAGTCGAGAGTGAGAGGAAAATCCACTGCAGAGCGACAATGTACAGATGTAGCAGAGCCAAGCCAAGAGATAACGTGCTGTTACATAGGACTGCAGGTCATATTTACTACATTATCTGTGCACACTGTAGTGTTACATAGGACTGCAGGTCATGCCTACTACATTACCTGTACTATCCATGGTGTTACATAGGACTGCAGGTCACACCTACTGCACTATCTGTAGTGTTATATAGGACCGCACTACGTAACACTATAGATTAGTACAGATAATGCAAATAGGTGAGACCTGCAGTTCTCTGTAATGTCCCATTTACACGAGACGACTGTTGGCTGAGCGGGTGATGTCACCGCCAGTTGTTAGCGCTCGTGCAAAACGTTTAAACCAGCAGATGACCGCTGAGTATCGCTCACCCCTCGCTTCACATTCTACTGAAACACTGAGTGGAGAATGTTTAGAAGTGAGCGAAGCAGGAATGATCATTATGCTGCTTGAAACTGAGCGACAAACGAACCAAGTAAACGAACAGTGCACAATGTATTTGCACTTAGATGTAACGATTACCGCGCAATTTCGTTCGTCTGGGTTAAATGGCCCTTAACACCATGGATAGCATTGATCATGCACGAGGTGTGACCTGCAATTATAGTATGGTAGAGTTGGAAGGAACCTCCAGGGTCATCTGGTCCAACCCCCTGCTCAGTGCAGGATTTACTAAATGATCCCAGACAGATATTTGTCCAGTCTTTGTTTGAACACTTCCATTGAAGGAAAACTCACCACCTCCTGTGGTAACCTGTTCCACTCATTCATCCCCCTCACTGTCAGAAAGTTTTTTCTAATATCTAATTTGTGTCTCCTCGCTTTCAGTTTCATCCCATTGCTTCTAGTCTTTCCTTGTGCAAATGAGAATAGGGCTGATCCCTCTGCTCTGTGACAACCCTTCAGACATTTGTAGACAGCTATTAAGTCTCCTCTCAGCCTTCTTTTTTGCAAGCTAAACATTCCCAGATCCTTTAACTGTTCCTCATAGGACATGATTTGCAGACCGCTCACCATCTTGGTAGCTGTTCTCTGAACTTGCTCCAGCTTGTCTATGTCTTTTTTAAAGTGGGGTGCCCAGAACTGGACACAGTATTCCAGATGAGGTCTAACTATGAAAGAGTAGAGGGGGATAATGACCTCACGTCATGACCTCTATGCTTCTCTTAATACATCCCAGAATTGTGTTTGCCTTTTTGGCTGCTGCATCACATTGTTGACTCATGTTCATTCTGTGATCTATTAGTATACCCAAGTCTTTTTCACATGTGCTGCTGCTTGCCCAATTCCTCCCATTCTGTATGTGCTTTTTTCATTTTTCTTGCTCGGATGTAGGACTTTGTATTTCTCCTTGTTAAATACCATTCTGTTAGTCGCCACTCACTGTTCAAGATCTTTTTTAATCCTCTCTCTCTCTTCCCTAGTGTTAGCTATCCCTTCTAGCTTTGAGTCATCAGCAAATTTTATCAGTTTCCCCTCAATTCCCTCTTCCAGATCATTTATAAAAATGTTGAACAACACTGGGCCTAGGACAGAGCCTTGTGGTGCCCTACTTGATACATTCTTCCACTTGGATGTGCAGTCATTTATGACCACTCTTTGAGTATGATCACTCAGCCAGTTGTGAATCCACCTAACAGCTGCCTTGTCAATCCCATATTTTTTCAATATGAGATGCTTAAATAAATCTTGTTGTTATTTGTATAGTGCCAACTTATTCCTCAGCACTTTATTTATTACCCCCCAGAAAGCTGAGTACTCATTTTACCGACCTCGAAAGGATGGAAGGCTGAGTCAACCTTGAGCCAGCTACCTGAACCACGCAGGGATTGAGCTCGCAAACTTCAGGTCATGAGCGAGAGCTTAGGACTGCAATTCTGCTGCCTTAACACTCTGCGCCACCCAAGACTCTGTCAAATGCTTTACTAAAGTCAAGATATTCTATATCCACCGCATTTCCCTGATCAACCCAGTCAGTGATTCTGTAATAGAAGGAAATTAGATTAGTCTGGCATGACTTGTTTGTTACAAACCCATGCTCGCTCTGGTTAATTACTCCATTTTTATCCAAGTACTTGCATACATGCTGTTTAATAATTTGTTCAAAGATCTTTCCCGGTATAAAAGTCAGGCTCACAGGACTGTAGTTTCCTGGATCGACCTTTGTCCCTTTTTTGAAGATAGGGACAACATTTGGCCAATCCTACCTGTACTATTACATAGGACTGTAGGTCACACCTGTTGCATTATCTGTGCTATTCGTGGTGTTTCATAGGACTGCAGGTCTCAGCTATTGTATTATCTGTGCTTTCTGTACTGTTAGGCCACATGTCCACGGGGAAAATAAAATTTACAATCCGCAGCAGATCACCTGCGTGCATGATCTGCACCTAAAATTTCCCATTGGAATGCATTGACCACCTGCGGGTAGATAAATAGCCGCGGATGGTATTTTAAAGTGATTTTAAAATTTCATGCGCGTGAAAAAAAACGTGACATGCTCCATTTAAGTGCGGATCACGTGTGCGGGAGCTCATAGCTCAATTGATCTCCCGCATGAAAAAAAAAAGGAATTTAAGCTCATCCGCACTGCATCCGCAGCGGACCTGATTTTCCCCGGGGGCATGAGGCCTTATAGTCCTTTTACAGGAAACTATTATTGTTCAGGCTCCCGCCGCAATCTGGATGATAATCGTCCTGTGTGAACGCATGCAGCGGCTGAACGAGAATTGTTCAGGTGTTCAATTTCTGCCTGCAGAAAACTCCAGGACGTGCCGTTCAGTGTAAACAGCAGTCGTTCACTTCTGAACAACCGTCTGCTTACTGTGAATGGAGGCAGGTGATGGGAGAGCGCTCCTCGGCCCGCTCTGCCTCCATTCGAGCAACGCTGTGAGTGATGCCCGTGATACTCGGGCCTGTGTTGTAAGCACAGTAGTGAGCATCACTGAGACGAGCGTAGTTTGCCTCGTGTAAAAGGACCATTACAAAGGATTGCAGGTTACACCTATTCTATTATCTGTACTATCGGTGGTGTTACATGGGACTGCAGGTCACAATTACTGCATTATCTGTAGTAATTAGACAGATTCAGCTCTGCTACATCTGTATGTCACCTGTGCTATGTAGACTAAGCAGACAAGTACCATTGTGTTGTAGTCAAAGCAGACATGAGGACCTTTACGATACCGGGGCATCTCCACCAGCTCACACTGCTCCGGACCCTCAGCTGTGACCAGGAGTTAAGGTGCCGCAACATACAACAGGTTACACAAAATGGTACTCCAGAGGAAACATCAAGAGAGTCTCTTTAGTCCGCCAGGAACGCTGAGTGACACCTCACACTACTGTCCAGACTGCTCCAACCCCAGGAGAATCTGCCACTTCCTAATACACTTTGTATTTCAATTTCTCAGCATTTCCAAGATCTCTGCTTGCTGTCAGTAAATATGGAAGCACTATCACCTGGAATCTGCGCCAGTACACTGTTATCAGCTCTTAGCTGTACCAGTCTACCGCTTTGGATTGGGCCACCCTACCCTTGTCCATATGGCTGCTCTATATCCCTCCCTCCCCCAAATCACCACCACCGGAAGGATACAGCGCATCTCTGCCTGGTCCAGCTTCATGGAGTCGCACTGACTGCAGATCATCGTCTCAGCCACCACGAAGAGGAGGTTTGTGTTTGAAAGTCTCTGTGCGTGGAAATATCTGTCCAAGGAGAGAAAGAGATAACGATGCAGCGGTTAATTAACCCTTACTAACTACCGCATATTCCCCACTGCTGAACCCAACTGACCGGGAGCAGGGTCCACAATCAATGACCGCCGAGTAGGTGGCGTTGAGGCTGTTGAAATAATACTGGGTCTGCTTCATGATGCAACTGGCTTCTCGGTGCTCCATGTTCTCAGCCATGATATCCTCTGCGGAGAAACGGAAAAGGGGATGAGTGGGCGGAGCCTAGCCAGTGCAACAGATGTCATATGAGGGCTTGTTTTTTGCGTGACGAACTATAGTTATTGCTATTATTTTTGGGGTACATATAATAAATTGTATACATTTAATTATTTTTGGGGGGAGCGCAGGGAGAAAAAAAAAACCTTAATTCTGCCATTGTTTTAGGGCTTTTTTTTAATAACAATGTTAATCATGTAGCATAAATGGCGTGAAAAATCTGTTCTGGGAGTTGCTATGATTACGACAATCCCAAAATTATATATATTTTTTTCGTTTTTTCCACTTTTGCACAACAAAAACAATTTTTTTGGAGGCGTGGGATTTTTTTTTATAGCATCGTTGCATTCAGAGTCCCACAAGTTTTTTATTTTTCCGTGGGGGCTTGTTTTCTTGGCGTGACAAGCCATTTTGAGGTAAATATGTTTTTTAATCACTTTTAGGCCCCCTGTTCACAGCCCTGATTCCGCCGTCAATTTACATAGCCGAATCACGCAGGCTGAAGCTTTCCATAGCGTTGCCATGGAAAGCGCAGCCCCCCTGTCCACGAACGGAGAATCATTGCGAGTCTTCACTTGCGACCGGCAATTCTCAGCATGCTGCGAATTCCTGCGATTCACTGCGATCAGCCTGTCAGATAGACTGACCGCAGAGATCCGCCTGCAGGCTCCTGCTCCCGGGTGGCGGAGATCCACCACGGGATACTGCAACGCCTGTGGACAGGGGGCCTAAGGGCTTATTCACACATCAGTATTTTGTCAGCCAAAACCAGGACTGGGTCCAAAATCCGCAAGAAATGCAAATCTTTCCATTATACTTTCTCTCCACACCTGGTTTTGGCTCACAAAATACTGATGAAAAATACTGTCATGTGAAAGAGCTCTTTTTGCGTTTTTTTGCAGGTGAAATTAACAGAAAAGCATTTCGGCTCAGCTTCCTTTCATAGCGTTTGCCACGCAGCATACAATGTGTGTTAAATTTATTGTTTGGGCCAATACAGAAGCGACAATACCAAAAAGGTGAGTTTTTACATTTTTTTAACATTTAAATGAAGGAGGGAAAGTGTGCAAAAAAAGTTTTTACATGTGTTCCCCCCCCCTTTTATTTTACAATTTTTATGTCCCTGTAGGGGATTTGAACCTGTGATGCTATAATGCATTGTAATACTTCTGTACTGCAATATTATTATCGCTAATAATAGGCTCCCAGTGTGGATGGTGCGGGCTTAGCTTCAGACCCCGAACCAAAGTAAGTTTACGTCCTGGGGCGGGAAGGGGTTAATGCACCAAGATGCACCAACAGCAGCTTACTGACTGTTTCCAGATAAAATTGGAAAGGAGCAAATAGGGCCAATATCCAGCAGCATTCCTGCCGCCATGGCACCCCTACTCCACTCTGTTTTATCATGCATATCATCGCAGGACTTATTAGAAGACCTCCCAGGCTCTTACCTGCCTGCATCCAGCTGGTATACATCAGACTGACGAACAGATGCTGCAATAGTGACCTGTGGAGAGTCGATTATAAGATGCAGATTATACAAGGCAGAGGCTTCTGGGAAATGTGGACAGAGACGGGAAAGCTGGAGCGCATGTATCTCACTCACCAGGCGGCGGCAGAGGACAACCAGGCCAGATTCAGCATATCAGCAATAGTCGGCTGGTGAAGAGATGAAGAAGAGTAAATTCGCATAGGTTTTTTTTTTACTCTAGTCACATCTAGAGCTGCATTCACATAAATGTCCCCTAACAGATTCGTCAGTTCCCAAAATACTCTGCAATTTTTGTTGCTACACCTCCTGTGCAGCAAGTCCTGTGCAGGCACTGAGATATGAAGTCAGAGTTAAAGGAAGCCAAGCAGAATTGTGAATGCAGCTCTGGATGTGACTGAAGGATAGGAAACAATATTATTCATAGCTGCACTTGAATAGCGCCCCTTGTGGTCAGTGAGATCTGAAGCTCTTGTGGTCTCAGTCCTTGCTAACAACACTTACCACAAAAATCCCTCTGGGGGCCGCGCCTTTGTTGCTTTCGGTTTTAGGGGCGCATAATGACTGGTAGTCATAGGACTCCTTCCTGGTGAAGAACGAGCTGTTATACAGAGCAGACATGAGGTTGGGATCCACCTCGCTGAAGAACTTCCCCACCTACAATAAACACATAGGGTTAATGAGATGAGGGGGACAATAGATTATAGTCACCTCCTAGAATCCGCTTCTCCATACCCTGAAATGGCTGATAACAGAGCAGCAGTCCCGGCAGCACTGCGGGTTCTCGCTACAACCTGCTTAGCATTCTCTGCGCTAACCGTCCTCCTAATGAGGTACTTACAGCCGTGTTTTCCCTTCGTTCCTTCTGCTTCTCAAAATACCTGATTTCTGAATTCCTGGAGCTTTCATGCGGCAATTACAGACACAAATGCTCCATGAAAGGGCAATTATCCTCGTATATTTATGTATCAGCAGCGCTGCCGTCGTGACAACACACCCACACTGCGCCAATCAGGATGCTTATCCAACGCACCAATTGTGCATGTATTTAGTCGGTTTTGTGTGGGACTGTAGGACCACAAATGTAAGACACAGCGACGACCTTATCCGTATGTCATCTGTACACCACACCGTAATAAAGCCGATAAACTGATATACCGTATTTTTCGCCTTATAAGACGCACCGGTCTATAAGACGCACCCCCGTTTTAGAGCGGGAAAATAGGGGAAAAAAATCAGTACTCACCTCCCCCGGCGTTCTGCGGCGCTGCTGCAGGCTGTCGCTCCCTCCTGGTCCCCGGCAGAGCATTGCTTTCTGGACGCAGGGCTTGAAATCCCCACCTCCAGAAAGCTAATACTGTGATTGGCTGAAGGCGCACGTGTGTTAGCCAATCACAGCCATTCAATGATGTCATTGAATGGCTGTGATTGGCTGATGGCGTGTGTTAGTGAATCACAGTATTAGCTTTCTGGAGGAGGGGATTTCAAGCCCTGCGTCCAGAAAGCAATGCTCTGCCGGGGGAGGTGAGTACTGATTTTTTTTTTTACAGGAGGAGAGAAATCTTCTAACTGATCGCACATTTGTTCACGCGATCGCGAATTTAACGCGCAATCGCGCCAAATAAATCACGTCCGCGCGTTAAATTCACGACCGCGCTAATAATGGCGATCGGAACGAATTTTCGCCACATTCGCTTTATAAGACGCAGGAACTTTCCCCCCCCGCTTTGGAGGCGGAAAAAGTGCGTCTTATAAAGCAAAAAATACGGTAATCTTCAGCCACTGTACACATATATTACGTATTCTGTATTATACTCCAGAGCTGCACTCACTATTCTGCTGGTGGGGTCACTGTATACATACATTACTTATCCTGTACTGATCCTGAGTTACATCCTGTCTCATACTCCAGAGCTGCACTCACTATTCTGCTGTCGGGGTCACTGTGTACATACATTACTTATCCCGTACTGATCCTGAGTTCCATCCTGTATTATACTCCAGAGCTGCACTCACTATTCTGCTGATGGAGTTACTGTGTACATACATTACTTATCCTGTACTGATCCTGAGTTACATCCTGTATTATACCCCAGAGCTGCACTCACTATTCTGCTGGTGCAGTTACAGTGTACATACATTACCTGAGCCCAGTGGTCTTGCTGGTTGGACATAACAAGGAATCCGCCGTCATCAATGAGAACGCAGAGTAAATCCTGCAGAGAAGAGACATATTGTCTATAGTCTACACAGGGAGGAAGGTTTCGCTGGTGATGGGGCACTGGAAAAACCCCAAACTGGATCTCTTTGGGGAGCCATACTGGTAAAAAAGTGGGTTCTGGGTGTGTTGATGCTGTGGTCGTGGGCAGAGGCCACTTACCTCACTGTTGATGTCGCAATCCATCTCGCAGCTGCTGGAAGGACTGCATTGCTGTTGGAAACAGGAGAAGATGCTTCAGTTGTGTCATCTACAAGACACTGATAAGAATGTGTGGCTGGTGGGATAAGACGCAGCAGACCTGCACTGAATGTGGGGGGTGATGGGGCGGCTCACCTTACGGGGTCCTTGAGGGTTTCCCTCAGAATGGTTGCTGGCCAGAATTTTGAACTTTTCCACCCAAGCCTCAAGATCCAACTTCACTCCGACAACTAGTGGAAAGAAATGGGGAAACGATGAGGAGGATCCTGTGCAGTTATACAGCCGGTCCGGAAAGGCTCCAGACTGTTTAGCTTTTTTTTTTTACATTTAATTATGTTGTGGTCTTGTGCAAATTTGAAAATATTCAAGTTTCTCCCCCTCATTCTGCACTCAGTACCCTGTAATGACAAAGTGACAACAGAATGGGAGAAACATTTAGTATTTAGGTAAAGCACCCTTGGCAGTGACTCCAGCCTCCGGTCTTCTTGGGTATGATGCCACAAGGTTTGCACACCTGGATTTGGGGATTTTCTTACTTGGCCGTCTGTGGATGGCCATTTTCAGGTCTCTCCAGAGATGTTCCATTGGGTTCAGGGCTCTGGCTGGGCCACCCAAGGACATTCACAGAGTTGTCCCTAAGCCCCTCCTGGGTTGTCCTGGCTGTGCACTTAGGGTCATTGTCTTGTTGGAAGGTGACCCTTCTGCCCAGTCTGAGGTTCCCTGCGCTCTGGATCAGGTTTCCATTATCTCTGTACTTTGCTCCACTCAACTTTCCATCAGCCCTGACCGGTCTCCCCTCCTCCAGCATGATGCTGCCACCACCAGGCTTCAGTGTAAAGATGGTATTGGGCAGGTGATGAGCGGCGCCTGGTTTCCTGCAGACCGAAAATCTTGTTTCTCGCTGTCTGAGGGCCCTTTAGATGCTTTTTGGTAACTCCAGGCGGCTTTCATGCGTCTTACTAAGGAGAGGCTTCTTTCTGGCCGCTCTGCCATAAAGCCCAGATTGGTGGAAGCTGCAGTGATGGTTGACCTTCTGGAAGTTTCTCCAATCTGCACACAGGATCTTTGGTGCTCAGTCAGAGAGACTATTGGGTTCTTGGTCGCCTCTCCTACCAATGTCCTTCTCCCCCTTAGGCCTGGCTCACACTAACAGGTCAGATTCCGCATGCGGGAGGCCTGCAGTTGATTCCGGCTATTTATCCCAGTCGGCGACTCTGCATACCTGAATTTTCCTGTATTGCGGATGACCGCGGCAGCTCGCTGTCAGTCATTTGCAGTACAGTTTTTTTTTAAATATTTGTTTCCCACGGTGTCACTAAGCGATGATGCAGCTACCCACGGTCCATACATAATATTAATTGCGTATGGGCTGCGGGTCCGGCAGCCTCCATTTACTGCAATAGAGGCCGTCTGGGCAGAGTCCGCAGCAAAACCGAGCATGCTGCGATTTTTCCTTCACTCGTGGAATACGCAATTCGTATCCGTGAATGTGAGCGAAAAGCAATTTTACATGCTTTTCAGTGTGCGCGCTTTGCTGCGGATCCTCCGCGTGGACGCCGATTGCGGATTCTGCCTGTGTGAGACCAGCCTTAGTTTGGTGGGTCGGCAGCTCTAGGAAGAGTCCTGGTTGTTGTTCTTCCATGTAATAATTATGGAGGCCGCTGGGCTCTTGGGAACTTTCAGCGCAACAGAGATGTTTTTATCGCCTTCTCCAGACCTGTGCCTCCACACAATCCTGTCTCTGAGCTCTGCAGGCAGTTCTTTCCTCCTCATGTATTGGTGTTGGCTCTGATATGCATTGTGTGCTGTAAGACCTTATGTGAAGGCAGGGGGGTGGTACTCTTTAAACATAATGTCCAATCAAGATGTAGAAACATCTCAGAGAGGATCAAGAGAAATAGGAGGCCCCCAGAGCTAAATGTCAAGTGTCATACCAAGGGGTGTGAATACTTATGTCAATGCAAAATGGTAGCTTTTTATTTTAAAAACATTTACAAAGCTTTCCAAAATTCAGTTGTCACTTTGTCATTATGGGGTACTGATTGCAGAATGATGGGGAAAAACTTGAACTCTTTTTAACCCTTTAAAGACCAGGTTGCTTTCGTCCAAAAGGTCCAGACACTTTTTAGGGATTCTACCCATGTGATGGTTTTACGGCCCTATTTTTTTCTTCTTCAGCTACCAATATTATATTTCTCCACTCGTCCATTCACTGAATTCAATAAATGGCCGAGCGCCGCCTGTGATTGGCTGAGCGCTGTGATTAATCACAGGCAGCGCTCAGCTGTCAATCAATGAATGGCTGAGCGCTGCCTATGATTGGCTGAGTACTCAGCCAATCAAACGCAGCCCTTTCAGCAGTCAGGAATTTCAAATCTTAAATGATTTTCAGGGAGGGGCTTTTATGTAACCCCTTAAGGACATGGCCTATTTTGGCGTTGAGGACCAAATGATTTTTGGTATTTTTTCATGTCCATTTTTCAAAAGCCATAACTTTTTTATTTTTTCGTCGATGCGGCCGTATAAGGGCTTGTTTTTTGCGTGACGAATTGTAGTTTTTATTGGTACCATTTGTGTACATATGCGTAGGGAGAGAAAACGCATCAATTCTGCCAGAGATTTTTTTTTTTTAAAGCGTTAATTATGCAGCGTAAATGACACACTACATTTTTTCTGTGGGCCGGTACAGTTACAACGATACCAAAATTCTTATATTTTTTTTAGGTTTTTTCACTTTTCCACAATAAAACTCCTTTTTTTTAAATTATAATTTTTTTCTAAGGTCACTGCATTCAAAGTCCTATAACTTTTTTATTTTTCCATGGACGGAGCTCTCTGAGGGCTTATTTTTTGCAAGACGAGCTGTAGGTTTTATTGGTACCATTTTGGGGGTATATACGTTTTTAAATCAATTTTATTGCGTTTTTTGGGAGGCAAAATGCTAAAAATTAGCATTTTGTCTCAGTTTTTTAGTGTTTCTTTTAACGCTTTTTGCCGTGCAGGATAAAATGTGTGTTCAATTTATTGTACACGTCGTTATGGACGCGTTGATACCAAATATGTGGGATTTTTTGTTTTAATTTTTTTATGCTAATATGAGAAAAAGCATTAAAAAAAGGTTTTTTTAACATTTTTTTTTAAATTTTTATTTTTTGTACTTTATTTTGCTCTTATTGTTACACCATCTGTGTCCCTCTGAGGGACTTAACACTGCAGCAGTAATGACTTCTCTCCTGCCATGCCTTATCGCTTATTATAGCATATCTGGCGTCCTCTTGCCATAGCAACCAGCCGGGCTCTCGCGATGTTATCGCGAGAGACGGCTGAAGTCACAAAGGGAGCGCGCTCCCTCTGTGAACCCTTTCCCTGCCGTGATTTACTGCTGTCGCAGCGGGAGGCCGGCTACTTGTGACAGCCGTCTCCCACTTCAGGATAGCGTGAGATCTGCTATGATCTCGCGCTATCCCTATGACGTACGGGTATGTCATTTTGCGGGAAGTACCCCGCTCCCATGACATACCCTTACGTCATGGGGAGGGAAGGGGTTAAAGCCCTTCTCTGAAAGTCACAGCAGGGGGTGCCGACATCTATTGCTTTCAATGGGGCAGCCGGCAGCAGCGGCGGTGGGGGGCCCCATTAACGGCAATAGGCACGCAGCTTCTTTCACGCATGTTTTGGAATGTGCGTGGACGCGCAGATTTGTGCGCACACACGCACATGCAAAACAACGCTCGTGTAAACAAGGCCTAAGGCTGAAAAAAAACCATATGTCCTTTAAGGCATAAGAGGAAGGAAAAAAACCCTAATGAGGAAGAAGCCAATTTTCCTAATTTAAAGGAAAAAATTCCTTCCTGACTCCAATTTGGCAATCAAAATAATCCCTGGATCACTGACCCTTCTGAAGTTAGTAATGATTATAACATTGTATCGCTCAAGAAAAACATGCAGGCCCCTCTTATACTCTTTTATAGAATTTGTCATCGCCGCATCTTCAGGCAGAGAGTTCCATAGTCTCACTGCTCTTACAGTAAAGAACCCCCTTCTATGTCGGTGTAGAAACCTCCTTTCTCTAGACGCAGAGGGCGCCTCCTTGTTACCGTCACAGTCCTGGGTATATTATGGAGCACATTCTAAATGGGGATCGTACAGATAGATTAAATGAAAGTATTTATTTGAATTTTTGCATATACTAAACAGTAATTAAATGCAAGTGACTTTTTCAAAGTCACTAATCCCAATACTTAGACCACAATACGGTTATGTCAGCCACGCACACTTGGAGATGGACTGAAATAGCACTTAGCTTTAGCGCTTCTGTTGCTCCTCTGGTTGGAATGACGTCATAAGACGTCTCCTGGTCATTCACATTGTAAAAAAAGACAAAAAAAAACTAAAAAACAATTTTCTACTGTAACTGGAGCATCCATAGGAGCTCCAGATACAGGAAAAAACATCCCCCTAGTGTGACAGTACACTTTAACAGAGCTGATATGGGTCTGCTAAGACCCTGCAGCTCTGCTGTAGCAGGGGGCACCCGGCAGTCATGTGATTGCTGGATCAAATAGCGGAAGTGACACTTCCACTTTCTCCATTCACAACATAGTGCTCACTGAGCAGGCTATGTAGTCTGCAAAAGAAAAGGCAGAAGCAGTTTAAAAAATGCTTCTGCCTTCTCCTCCAGGTCATCAGCTGTCACAAACAGCTGAGGACCTGACCTACTCCTGTTACATAGCAGTAGCTTTAATCAGCTGGGAATAAAGGCCAGGACCACATGCTGTAAACGAACAATGCTTGGTTCTTAATGGGCTAATTGCTCAACGCCACAACATAACACAATGTAAAAAATCGAAAGGCTCTTAAGACTTTTCCAATCCACTGTAACATGCATAATAATAGGTTACACAAAGCGCCCCCCCACTGTCTCAGCCGCTTAGATCACCTGCAGGTTTAAGTTTCCTGCCATCAATCTCCAGGTCCACAGCCGTGCTCACCAGGATCCCCACAGTGTTATTCTCCAGATCTGATGGTCGGTAACCAGCTGACATGAGACAACAAGGGATTATGTCTTGTATTTCCCAGACTCCTCACCTCCTCCTTTATCCCTCACCTTCTCCCTCTACTCCTCACCTCCTCCTTTATCCCTCACCTCACACTCATCCTCACCTCCTCCTCCACTCTTCACACTCATCCTCACCTCCACCTTTACATCTCACACTCATCCTTACTTCTTCAATTTCTCGCCACCTCCTCTACTCCTCACACTAATCCTCACCTCCTCCTCCACTTCTCACATTAATCCTCGCCTCTATTTCTCGTCACCTCCTCACTCACCCTCACTTCCTCCTCTACCCCTCACACTCATCCTCCACTCCTCACACTCATCCTCTACTCCTCACACTCATCCTCTACTCCTCACACTCATCCTCTACTCCTCACACTCATGCTCACCTCCTCCTTTACGTCTCACACTTACCCACACCTCCTCCTCTATTCCTTGCACTCATCCTCACCTTCTATGTTCTTCTCCTCCAATGATGGTCATAACTTACGGTCTCTATAAGGTGCTCGGAATATATAGCCCTTGTTGTCAAGACTTCTTCTGTAAAATGTGGAATTATGAGGCTCCATGTCCTCCATCCAGTCATCTGCAGCCCTGAAGACACAAAGACAACATGAGTGAGAGAAAAAGAACAACGATGAAGTTAGCAAGAGAGCAGAGATAATGTGAAGGAAAGCGGGGAAGACAGAACAAGAAGGCATAACAGAGACGCTGCAGTCTCTGTGGCTCCTTAGGCGTAACATTCCTGCTGTGAGGGCTTCTTCGAGGTGCAGAACTCCAGCTAAGAATATTGTCTTGAAGTGCGAATTCAAAATTCACGAGTTTTCACAATGTGACATTCCCAGGCAGCCGCAGACACTCACTTGTTGGGGAAGACTCGGGTGATGCCTCCATCTGTAGCAGCAAAGACGGCGAGGAGCCCGTACCTGTGAAGAGGATGAGCAGAGTATGAAGCTTTTGGAGGCCTTATCTATGTCACAGTGGGATGTTATTCCGCGAGCTCAGGTAAACCACAGGCTGTGGGTGATCCTTGTCATGTTGGGGGTTGGGTGGGGGAAATTGAACCTAATGTTATGCCATATCTGCTGCCCATTTCTTATTGTTTGTTTTCTAGATCTGGGCTGATCCACAAGATCTATCACCCACAATCCTCTGCTGACCTCTATGACTAGGGGTGTCTGTACTTTAGGGTGCTGCCTGGTGAGTAAACTCAGACATGTTGTATTTCCTTACGTAAGAAGGTCCTTATCCTTCCAGACACGGTCGGCCAGATCCCGCGTGATGCCTGTATCCAAGATCAGGTTATGGAGGAGGAAGCTGTCACCTGCAGAGGAGAACAATAAGGTAATTTTTCATCACACATCAGCCTCCACCATCATCACACATTACAACAGCTTCCACTAACATCCTCCATATCAGCCTCCACCCACCACATTAGCCTCTACCATTATCCCCTACATCATCATCTGCCACACATCAGCGTGCATCATCATGACAATAACCCATCCCATCAGCCTCAACAATCATCACTCACCTCACTTCAGTCTCCGCCATTACCTACTCCATGATCATCCACCATTACACACCACACATCAGCTTCCGCCAATATCTGTCTCCCCCCACGACACCAGCCTCCACCATCATCCACTACACCATCATCCATCACAAATCAGCCCTAATCATCATGACCATAACGCACACCATCAGCTTCCACCATTATCATCATACATCAGCTCTGCCATCATCACCCTCTATGCATCAGCCTCCACCATCATGACATCACCCACATAATTAACCTCCACCAACATCACCACCTGCATCAGCCTTCACCATCATCACCCACCATATCAGCCTCCACCAATGTCCATCACACATCAGTCTCCACTATCATCATCTCTCTACAGTGTCCCTCTACAGTACTCACACTGCTTGGAGTCTGGTGTCACTTTTTCCATGAGTGAAATGAAATTCAACAAGAACTCGGTGTTGTTTTCTGACTGTTCTAAGTCCTGGCAGTACTGCCTGCGAGCGACCAATGACGGTGGAAACCAGGAGGAAATAGAAGGTTAGACCGGAGAACACAAGAGGTGGAGAAGACAGAACAGCAAGACAAGAAGCATCATCAGGAGTGATGAGCCAGGGGCACTGGGACGGGTGCCTTACATTATGGCTGAATAACTGAACCCAATAGAAAGGTCTGCAGCCAATCAAAGGGGAAGAAGCTAACCCCCCCCCTGAAGGATGCAGGTGAACAGGTCATGTGGCTGAGAAGGGTAGCAGGACTCTACCTGTTTCTAAGGAGTATTTGGTCAGCAACGCTATCTTCTCTCTTTAGGAGGAGCAACTAGAGTGAGGAGACTTATAAGGCCATTCATGCTCCTCTGGGTAATATGCAAATAAGGGAGATGGAAGAGATATATAATTTGCATAAGGAGTATTGGGGATAGAGCTCTACTTCCCTTATTTGCATTTAAAGTGACAGTATGGCTGCCTTCATGTACAAATGATAGATTGAGAGGGTAAAGAAGAACTGAAGCCACAAGGAAGAAACACTTAAGAGGATCCGACAAGATTCACCGGGACGGATACATTACCTGGGAGCCAAGAACACTCGACCTTCAGACTCAAAGGTGTTCGGCATCAGAGACTCAAAATCTGTAACAAATAAAAAGAATTATCCAGCAAGTGAGAGGAGCGACGCTTCCTGTCCACAGAGGGGTCATCCCCTGTGTGTGGGCTTACGGAGTTGCTCCTGCAATGGTGGCATGTAGGGGAACCCTCGCTACGGGCCGGGCACTAGGATCTGCTCTGCATGGATGTATGAGACGAGCTGGATCCGGCCACAACCATCAGGTGAAACAATGGAAGCCAATGACGTGGAGAGAAGGAGGAAGAATAGCTCAAGTGTTGAGGGATGAGCTCAGGTGTCTTAACAATAGAGGTAAGCCACTTGCGGCTCTCCGATTGAGTCTGACAAGGCATGCTGGGACTTGTGGTTGGAGAGTCACAGAGTGCTGCGGCTGGGATGATGGTGTATGGAGTAAGTTCAGCACCAAACCTGAAATGCAAACTGGGAAAGCTGAATGTGCTGCTGGGTCCATTCATCTAGTGATCTCCACAGCGCCGCCCAGTGTCCTTCAGTGTAACTACAGGGAATTATCTTCTGTCCCACTAGGATCGTGACTTTCATGCAACGAGCCGTAAGTGTCCCTCTGACCATACTAAAAGTTGGGAGATGCAGTTCCTGTAAGCTGTGTGTTATATCCACAGTGGAACAAGGTTCAGACCAAGGAGAAGGTGTCATTCCTATCGGTACATCTGTCATGTGATGCCAAACTCCTGCTGTACTATATCCTTAAAGGGGTTGTTCAGGGTTAGAAAAATATGGATGCTTTCTTCCAAACACAGTGCCACCCTTTTCCATAGGGTTGTGTATGGACTGAAGTGAATGGAAGCTGAGCTGCAATACCAGACACAACCTACAGACAAGGATGGCGCTGTGTTTGGAAGAAAGCAGCCATGTTCTTCTAACTCTGGACAACACCTTTAATTTTACTATCATCTGCACAACACTGGTGGAGCTGAGACCAGTGCGTCATAATGTGTCACTTTACATATAACCTGTAATGGGGTTCAAAGAAGAGAGGGGGCTCCATAGCAAAGATCAGTGAGCCCCACATTATGTTTGTCTCCCTCTCAAAGCCCCTTAATATGACCCTCAGATCACTTCTTCTCTGTCATGTCTGTTCAGTTTGTCACCGCATAACAACAAATGGGATGGGACCAACCAGGGCCCCCCCTACCCAAGGGCCATATAGTAGATGCATGATCTGCCTTGTGTGTCACTTCCATAAACTTCCTAGGGGGTTGTGACTGCTGCTTTGGTGAGGTGTAGAGAACTGCAGACTTTTATATTTCGATTACCTGACAAAATTCTGGGAGGTTTTATCTAAAAGTATCTGTGGCTCTAGTAAAGCAAAAAAGATTCATGTGATTAATGTAAATGTGTGCAGGTTTACAGATCCCACAGAACACAGAGCAGCACAAGGTGCATCCAGCTATATATGGGTAATGCGCCCACGAGTACAGCGCCCCTAGTGTTCTTATGCTTGCAGTACATTCAAGAAATAAAGGGACCTGCATGCCTATAAGTCTCAGTGTACATACAGAATGAGTCTATAAAAGAAGCGAAGACATTACTTATCTTGTACTGATCCTGAGTTACATCCTGTATTATACTCCAGAGCTGCACTCACTATTCTGCTGGCGGAGTCACAGTGTACATACATTACTTATCCTGTACTGATCCTGAGTTACATCCTGTATTATACTACAGAGCTGCACTCACTATTCTGCTGGTGGAGTCACTGTGTACATACATCGCTTATCTTGTACTGATCCTGAGTTACATCCTGTATTATACTCCAGAGCTGCACTCGCTATTCTGCTGGTGGAGTCACTGTGTACATACATCGCTTATCCTGTACTGATCCTGAGTTACATCCTGTATTATACTCCAGAGCTGCACTCGCTATTCTGCTGGTGGAGTCACTGTGTACATACATTACTTATCCTGTACTGATCCTGAGTTACATCCTGTATTATACTGCAGAGCTGCACTCACTATTCTGCTGGTGGAGTCACTGTGTACATACATTACTTATCCTGTACTTATCCTGTACTGATCCTGAGTTACATGCTGTATTATACTCCAGAGCTGCACTTACTATTCTGCTGGTGGAGTCACTGTGTACATATATTACTTATCCTGTACTGATCCTGAGTTACATGCTGTATTATACTCCAGAGCTGCACTCGCTATTCTGCTGGTGGAGTCACTGTGTATATACATTACTTATCCTGTACTGATCCTGAATTACATGCTGTATTATATTCCACAGCTGCACTCCCTATTCTGTAGCTTCAGCCAGCTGAAGGGCTGGAGAGCGGTACCATAATGAGTGTCTATGTGCAACTGTAAGGCATGGCGAAGGGTCCTGGCAAGTTTGGGGCTGCATTTCTCCAATTGTGGACTTGGTCAGGATTAATGGTGTCCTCAATGCTGAGAAATACAGGCAGATGCTTATCCATCATGCAATACCATCAGGGAGGCATCTGATTGTTTTAAATTTATTTTGTAGCAAGACAACAACCACAAACATCCAGCCAATGTCATTAAGAACTATTTTCAGTGTAAAGAACAAGGAGTCCTGGAAGTGATGATGTGGCCCCACAGAGCCCTGATCTCAGCATCATCCAGTCTCTCTGGGATTACATGAAGAGAAAGAAGGATCTCAGCAAGCTGACATCCACAGAAGATCTGTGCTTAGTCCTTCAAGATGTCTGGAACAACCTCCCTGCCGAGTTCCTTCAAAACCTGTGTGCAAGTTTCCCTAGAAACTGCTTCTGTTCTGAAGGTAAAGGGCGATCACACCAAATACTGCTGGGATTACATTTCTCTCTTGCTCAGTCACTTTGCATTTAGTTAATTCACAAAAATAAACTATTAATGACGCTTTTATTTGTGAAAGCATTCTTACTCTGCAGCGTTTTTTCCACATCTGCCTAAAACCTTTGCACAATTCCACCAGCAGAATAGTGAGTGCAGCTCTGAAGTACAATGCAGGATGTAACTCAGGAGCAGTACAGGACAAGTAATGTATGTACACAGTGACTCCACCAGCAGAATAGTGAGTGCAGCTCTGGAGTATAATACAGGATGAACAATGTAATATATGTACACAGTGATTCCGCTGTTAATTAAGACTCACTCTATATATAAACTAAAACATGGGGTTCAGTTGCTTTTTGAGTTTGTGATTGGCTGCAGTAGCGGTCAGAGTTTTTGCTCCTTCCCTGGAATGAAGATAACTTACCTTTAGGCTGCGGCAGTCATGGTTCATCATTGTGTGCTACATTCACTGTGTAGTTGGGTGTGTGTACAATACAGTAGTGATTCGTTACTAAGCTGGCAGGTGGCTGGTTCCCTTGGATCTTAGTAAGTGCCCATTAGACATGCATCGGGTGTTAACTTCAATTGGACCATTCGGGGAGCACAGAAATACTGTGGTCAGGCACCTACAAAGCCACACTGAGATACCCAGCAAGTCAGTCCAAGCATACGAGCCACCCAGACAGGAGGCACAGTGCATTGTGGGGGATCGGGGAGGCACAATGTCATACTTCTCATAGATGCGGGCACCACTGGTAAGTCATGCCCATGGTAACTGGTTCAGATTGGAATCAAGGATTTTGCATGGCCACTCATGCAAATGTTGGATACATTTTTGTAAGTCGATTATTCTTTTTGGTATGAAGTTGCCACAAATTTACCACCCATGATGCACTGGGGTGCACAGCTGTGGGGTGGCCTGGAAACACACAACTGATTGGACTGTTACCTTCTAATAGAGGTCAAGGTGGGGGAGGGGCAAGCGATGAGAGGAGTGGGGGGGGGGGAGTCAGAGTCAGATTACAGAACACTACCATTGTTTCATCAGCATCGCCAATACAGGATCACCGGGAATCGGGCAGAAGCTGCAGGGGTCCGTGCTGGTCCAGACAAGGTGCAAAGTGACTGAATGAAGACCCCCCGACCCCCCAAAATCCAACGATCCCATGTATGGTCTACACATCGCTCAGCACGGTCCCCTCCCAGCTTGTGCTGAAAAAAAGAAGGTGGAAGGAGTGAGAGGAACAGGGAAGACGGGTGTTACCAAAACTAATACCCATTCATGAGAACTAGATGAAGGCCACAACTCCATCGCAAGTGGCCGTACAAGGAGAGGCAGCAAGGCAGATGAGGGGTGAAGTGAAAGAGACACCCAGTGGGGATGGGTAAGAAGACGACGGTGCGGAAAGAAGGGGTGATGGCTAAGGGAAATGGGGGGAACTTACAAGGAGACAGGAGGGCGACATACAGAAGGGCGATGGAAGGAAACAAGAAAAGAAAAGAGGCGAGACATCTGGGAAGAGAGAGGAGATCAGAGAAGAGTAAGGAGCAAGAGGGATTGACCATTACGTGCCCGATTTAACCCCTTAATCATCATAGCAAGACTGGGTCTAGAACCAGCTGCCGTCATGTGCACACACATTTTTTATATATATATTGCCATGAATATATATATATGTCGCTGCCACATGAGACTAAGGGGATCAGAGAAGGCAGTAATATATGGAGGACGGATGCAGGAGGGGGAGATGGACGAGGGTCCCACTTCATCCCAGGCGGTGGTCACACAGGGGGGTTCTGGGGGAGTGACAGGAGGGTACAGACAGGAGGAGGAGTGACAGGTTCTGTGAGGTGGTAGTAGGCATTACGGGCAGGGTGACGGGCAGGCAGGCGGGTGGTGGGTTGTGGGGGGGCAGGAAGATCTATTGCTGGAATATACTTGCCCTTAGTTTTCTTGTTTGGATCTGTGAAAATCCACCAGAGAGGCAGAAAAACAACACAAAGAAAAAGAACACAAAAGAAAAAGAAGGAGGAACGGGTGGAAAGGAGGAGGCATTACAAACAATATTTTATTCAAGAGCGGATTGAATAAAAATATTGTATCTCATAATTGTACTGAAACCAAAACAGAAAAGAAATCTTGCAAGAAACACCATGAAACATAAGCAGCAAACGAGAAATGGAGAGAACTAGAAAGAGGAGGAGGAGAAAGAAGAAAAAAAGAGAGGAAGTAAAGAGAGAAAGAGGAAGTAAAGAAAGGAAGGAGGGAAAGATAGACAGAGAAAAAGAAAAAAGGAGAGGGGGAAAAAAGGAAGAATGAACGAAGGAGGATGAGAAGAGAAAAGGAAGGAAAGAGAAAGGAAGGATAGGAAGAAGAGCAAAAGAGGGAGTAAAGAAGGAAGTTAGAGAGAAAGACAGAAAAAAGAGAAAGGAAATGAGGAAGGAAGAGAAGAGAGAAAGAGCACAAGGAAGGAAGAAGAGGAAAGAAGGGTACAAAAAAGAGAAAAGGAGGAAGTATGGGAAGGAGAAAGGAAGGGAAAGAAGGAAGGATAGGAAAGGAAAGGAGGGAACTAAGGTGGAAGGAAGAAGAGGAAGGCAGGAAGATAAGAAGGAGAGGAAGGAAGGGAAGAGAGAATGAAGGGAGGAGAGGGAAGGAAGGAAAGAGAGAAAAGGAGGAAGGAGAGGAGGAAGCAAGGAAAGAAAGAAGCAAAAGAAGAAGCAATGAGGAAACAAAGGAAGGAGGAGTAAACAGAGGAAAGGAAAGGAGGAAGCAAGAAAATCAGAAAACAAAGCAAGGAAAGAAGGTAAGGAGGAAACAAAGGTGGAAGGAGAGGATGGAAGGAAAAAGAGGAAGGAAGGAAGTAGAGGAAAGAAAGAAGGGAAGGAAAGGAGGAAGCAAAGAAGGGAAGAAGCGAGCAAAGAAAGAAGGGAGGAAGCAAGGAAAATATTAAAGGAGGAAAGAAAAGAGAGGAATAGAAGTGATAAATAGGGCAATGAAGAAAGGGGAGAAAAAGGGGTGGAAAAGAGGTAAAAAGGAAGGAGAAGAAGGAAGGGGAGAGAAGAATAGAAGAGAGAAAGAGGGCAATGAAGAAAGTAAAGAAAAAGAGGAAAGAAAGACAAATAGAGGAAGAATAGAGGTAAAATAGAAAGGAGAAGAATAGAAGAGAAAAAGAGATCATGGAAGGAAGAAGAGAAAAAAAGGAAGGAAGAAAATAGGAAAGAAGAAAGGAGGAAAATAGGAAGGAAGGAGAGAAAAAGTATGGACAGGAAGGAAGGAGAAAAAGAGAATAGAATAGAATCATCGGGTCCAACGCCCTGCTCAATGCAGGATCACTAAATCATCCCAGACAGATATTTGTCCAGACTGTGTTTGCACACTTCCATTGAAGGAGAACTCACCACCTCCCGTGGTACCTTGTTCCACTCATTGATCACGCTCACTGTTAGAAAGTTTTTTCTAATATCAAATCTGTCTCCTCCCTTTCTCCTTATTGCTTCTAGTCTTTCCTTGTGCAAATGAGAAGAGGGCTGATCCCTCTGCACTGTGACAGCCCTTCAGATAGTTGTAGGCAGCCTAATTTTATGTCTCTTCTCAGCCTTTTTTTTTGAAAGCTAAACATTCCTATACCGTTTAACTGTTCCCCATAGAACATGGTTTGCAGAGCGCTCACCATCCAGGTAGCTCTTCTCCCAACTTCCTCCGGTGTGTGGAGGTCTTTTTTAAATTGGGGTGCCCAGAACTGGTCACAGTATTCCAGATGAGGTCTGACCAAGGAAGAGTAGATAATTACCTCGAGTGATCTAGACTCTATGCTTCTCTTAATACATCCCAGAATTGTGTTTGCCTTTTTTGGCTGCTGCATCACATTGTTGACTCATATTCAGATCTATTAGTATATCCAAGTCTTTTTCACATCTTCTGCTGCTCAGACCAGTTTCTCCAATTCTGTATGTGCTTTTTTCATTTTTCTGGCCCAGATGTAAGACTTTGCATTTCTCCTTGTTAAATACCATTCTGTTAGTTGCTGCCCACTGTTCAAGCTTTTCTAGATCTTTTTAAAATACTCTCCCTCTCTTCCCCAGTGTTAGTTATCCCTTCTAGCCTTGTGTCGTCTGCAAATTTGATCAGTTTCCCCTCAATCCCCTGCTTTAGATTCTTTATAAAAATGGTGAACAACACTGGGCCTAGGACAGAGCCTTGTGGTACCCCACTTGATACCTTCTTCCACTTGGATGTGCAGCCATTTATGACCACTCTGAGTACGATCACTCAGCCAGTTGTGAATCCACCTAACAGCTGCCTTGTCAATTCTATATTTGTTCATTTCGTAAATAAGTATGGTGTGAGATACTTTGTCAAATACTTTACTAAAGTAAAGATAGAGTATATCTACCACATTGCCCTGATCAACCCAGTCCGTGATTCTGTCACAGAAGGAAATTAGATTAGTCTGGCATAACTGGTTTGATACAAACCCATGCTGGCTCTGATTAATTACTCCATTCTCATCCAAGTACTTGCATACATGCTGCTTAATAATTTCTTCAAAGAGGTTTCCCAGTATAGAAGTCAGGCTTACAGGCCTGTAGTTTCCTGGGTCCACCTTATCCCTTTTTTGAAGATAGGGACAACATGTGCCCTTCTCCAATCTTCTAGGACTTCTCCTGTTCTCCAGGAATTTTCAAAGATTACAGCAAGTGGTTCAGCAATTACCTCTGCTGCTTCCTTTAGTATCCTAGGAAAGAAGGAGAGAGAAAGGAAGGAAAGAGGAAAGAAGGAGAAAGGAAGGAAGGAGAAGAAGACAGGAAGGACGTAAAGAAAGGAAGAGGAAAAGAGAGAGTAAAAAAGAAAATGAAGGAAAAAAGAGAGAGGAAGAGAGAAAGGAGCAGATATATAGAGAATAGAGGAGCAGAACTAGTAAAAAAGAAGAGAGAGGAAGTGAGAGTGTGAAAGTGCTGCTGCAGGAGAAAGAATGTATAAGAATGCTGGTAAGGAGAGTGAACTGGGGACTGAATGTAAGAGAGTGCGGGTCAGAAAAGGTAGTGTGTAGAGAGTGCTGGTGACATAAAAAGAGATGTGCAAGAGTGCTTGTCAGAGAGGTAGCGTGTAAGAGAGTGCTGTTGACAGAGGAAGAGACAGCAGAAGAGACAGAAGCAGCATCTGATTCAGAGATAAATCTGAATGAATCAAACTGAAAGACATTCATTATGATTCAGATGAACAGAGAAGTCTCATGCACACACCTCCCGGGCAGCGAGTGTCTGCCAGGCTCTGCATGCTGCCAACTTCTGCCCTCACCCCCAGACATGTCCCCCCTCAACAATGACAAATCCGGGGGATGGCCGGGGGGCAGGCGTGAGCTGGGGGACAGGAGAAAGGGACTCACTGGGAGACACACAAGCAAAGGGGAAACTTACACTGCACCTGGAGGATCTGATCACTCAGATTAGCGCGGAGGTAATAGGAGCTGTACAGAGGCAACACCAGACCAAGGCTGCCAGGAGAAAAGGAGAGGAAGGGAAAGAATGGGGGACGGGTGACAGAAGGTGTTAGGGGAAGAGTAATGAAGAGGAGGAAAATGGCAGAGAAGCCGGATAATGGGGGCGGACAAGGGACAAGGGGAGAGGAAAAGAGAAAATGTTACTAGAGGTTCAGAACAGCCACATACTACACCTCACTGTGCACACTGCACTCTGCTACATCCTGCACTCTGTGGGAACAATTAGCTGGGAATGCCCAATAGAACCGCTACCACATCACCAATAGGGGGTCATTCAGCTTTCTCTAGTTCTGCCAGGCTGCAGTATATCCATGCAGCTAGAGAAGCCTGGTGACAAACTCCATAGCCTCTCCGGAGGCAGCCATATTGGATATGACATAACCAGGCAGTTCAGGGCTCTGGAGAAGCCATATTGGATAGCAGGCAGCTGTGACTCCAGGGCTTATATATACTGGCAATTTCCTGGTGATCATGTTCCTATACTTTGTATATCTGAACCATGCAGATCATATAGACTTGAAGCCGCTGATCTCTGGACATGTTAGAAGCTTCTAGATTATAGATTATACCACCCCCCTCCACATTAATATACAAATAGTGATGACAACATTATAACTATCAGCTGCCTCAGGGCCTTGTGCTGTTCCTACACTTGTCCACAAGATGGCAGCAGCATACTGGACCTGAGTAGAGAAAGGCATTATGGGAGTGTGGTGTATTCTGGCGTTTTACTAGATCTGTGTGAACAGTTGTAGACCCCAGAACATTGTGACATCTGCAACAATGATGTGGCCCCTATGAGTTTGCACCTAGCTTACCTGTAATTAGTGCTGTGTATCGGGGCGTAGGTGTAAGTTCGCTCTGTCTCATCAATGTATCTCTGTTGGTAAAACAATAGATCAATATGGCAACTTACTTCCTTCACCCCAAGTGCCCGCTGTCACCAGTCTCCCACCATCACACCAGTCCCCGTTACACAGACACACCAGCCCCCACTCCCACCATCACTAGTTCCCGACACACACCAATCACTAGTTTACCACCATCTCAGTCACCAGTACTGACCATCACCCTCCCTGATTCCCATCAGTACATCATTACCAGTACCCAGCTACCACCATCAATACAATATAATTAATACAACGGAGGACAATGTGCGGCTGCAAACGGACCTGGACAAGCTGGGGGCTTGGGCAGGAAAATGGCAAATGAAGTTCAATGTTGAAAAATGTAAGACTATGCACATGGGCAGGAGAAACGGATGTTACAAATACTCACTTAATGGGGTACCACTAGGGAAAAGTGATATGGAAAAGGATCTGGGGGTATTAGTGGATAATAGACTAAACTGGAGTAACCAATGCCAGTCAGCTGCTGCAAAGGCAAATAAAGTCTTGGGGTGCATTAAAAGAGGTATAGGGGCGAAGGACGAGAACATCATCCTTCCATTATATAAGGCACTTGTCAGGCCTCACATGGAATACTGCGTACAATTCTGGACACCGGTGCTCAGGAAAGATGTTACGGTATTGGAGGGGGTTCAAAGAAGGGCAACTAAACTAATACATGGAATGACGGGACTGGAATACCCAGAGAGGCTATCCAAATTGGGACTATTTACTCTAGAAAAAAGAAGGTTAAGAGGCGACCAAATAACCATGTATAAGTACATGAGGGGACAACACATGGATCTTTCCCGCGATCTGTTTACACCCAGGACCATGACGGTAACAAGAGGACATCCGCTACGATTAGAGGAAAGTAGGTTTCATCACCAACATAGAAGGGGATTCTTTACTGTAAGAGCAGTGAGACTGTGGAACTCTCTACCGGAGGAAGTGGTGATGGCAAAATCCATAGAGGAGTTTAAAAGGGGACTTGATGTCTTTCTGGAGAAGAAGGATATTACAGGATATAAATATTAGGAGAAGTGTCAATCCGGATATATAGGCAGGTAGGAACTATTAGGGGTTGATCCAGGGAACAGTCTGATTGTCATTTGCCTTCCTCTGGATCAACATGGTAGGATAGACAGGCTGGACTAGATGGACAATGTCTTCATTCAGCCTTACATACTATGTTACTATATCATCAGTCTCCCCCCAGCTGCCATCATCACCAGTCCCTGGCACTCCCACCATCACCAGTTTCCAGCATCCACCACTTGCCAGTTTTTCCCTGACTCCCACTATTACGAGTTCCTGGCACCCACCATTACCAGTCCCCAACTCCCACCACTACCGTCACATCATTACCAGTCCCCAGTGCCCACCCTCACCAGTCTTCCAGTTCCCACCATTACCAATCCATGGTGCCCAACATTTACCAATCTCCCGCCATTGCCAGTCCCTATGCCCACATCCTACCTCATCCAGTGATTTCACCAGCGTCCGGATGTACTGGTGACCTTCTAACCCATCAATCATTCTCCTTCGGATCTGGTAAAAGACGCAGAAGTGATAAATAAAAAACAGGAGAGCGCAGCGACCAGACGCCCAGGAGCTGGCACCCACCTCCTCCTTATTCTCATCTTCTAGCTCCGCATCCAGGAAATCCAGGGTCACCGGCTCCTGGAAGTTAATGACCTAACAGGAGGAGAAGGCAAAAATGGCACTGAGTTGAAGGAGAGGTCTCCATTGTATAAATACAGATGCTAAGAACTACTGGCTGTAAATACTTAAGCAAGGCCCTTTTACTAGAGAGACACAGCTGCAGAATCTTACTTGTGGCTTCAGGTTGGGATGGAGCAGGACATAGCCGTTCAAATCAATGGCGAACATGTAACCATTGGCCCCCAACTGTGGAGAGAGAACCCGGAAATAACACCTGGGAAAACCCCCAAAACAGCAAGATACAACAATCCCGGAATCACTGGCTCAAAAGAAGCCCTTACCATGTACCCCTTTACCACTACTTACACTGTACCGTGGCATCAATTTCTGGATATCTTCCAAGGCGATGTCTATGCCCATAACACCCAGGATGAGCTGGTTCTGTCGGCTCTGTGGGCGTAAAGAAACATGAAAAATGGAGGTCAACGTTGCAGATCAGTGACATCATCCTGGGTGACAGGTGAAATCATTCTAGGTGACAGGTGACCTCATCCTAGTTGATAGTTGACCTCATCCTGGGTGACATCATCCTGGGTCATATGTAAGTGCCTCATGGTTGACAGGTGATATCATCCTGGGTGATAGGTGACGTCTTTCTGGATGGCAGGTAACATTGTGGGTTCCTCATTCAGGGTGACAGATGACATCACCCTGAGTGACCTCATCCTGGCTACTAGGTGACCTCATCCAGGGTGACAGGTGACAGGGTCACACGTGCTATCATCCTGGGTCACAGATGAACTCATCCTGGATCAGAGGTCATCCAGGGTAACAGGTGACATCATTTTGGGTGACCTCATCCAGGGTGACAATTGACATTATCCTGGGTCATATGGGACAGGTAAACTTATCCTGGGTGCCTCACCCTTGGTGACAGGTGACATCATTCAGGGTGACATGGAAGGTGCTGGACGCTTGCTACATTCTGTCATCCAGCATTTAACACTGAGGACTTCGACCTAGGTTAGGGCTCCACAGCAGCTTTTAGTGATGCGTCTGGATCCAAGAACATAACTGGGCCAAAGAGCCCCCTGACATATCGGAGGACAGCAGTGCTACATGTGATACTGGTCTGAGTACAGACTCTGCATCGGAGAGGCACAGAGAAATGGAAATCAATGTGCATTACTGAGATCAATGGCAGCTGTATAGTTCTATATACAGAGAGCTCATCCTAGTGGTGAATATATTTATCTGTATGTAGTGAGCTACTCCTAGTGATGACTGTATATATCTGTATACAGTGAGCTCCCTCTAGTGGTGACTGTATATATCTGTATACAGTGAGGTCTGCCTAGTGGTGGCTGTATATATCTGTATACAGTGAGGTCTACCTAGTGGTGGCTGTATATATCTGTATACAGTGAGCTCCCCTAGTGGTGGCTATATATATCTGTATATAGTGAGGTCTGCCTAATGGTGGCTGTGTATATCTATATACAGTGAGCTCCCCTAGTAGTGGCTGTACATATCTGTATACAGTGAGGTCCACCTAGTGGTGGCTGTATATACCTGTATATAGTTAGCTTCCCAAGTGGTGGCTGTATATATCTGTATATAGTTAGCTCCCCTAGTGGTGGCTGTACATATCTGTATACAGTGAGGTCCACCTAGTGGTGGCTGTATATATCTGTATATAGTGAGCTCCCCTAGTGGTGGCTGTACATATCTGTATACAGTGAGGTCCACCTAGTGGTGGCTGTACATATCTGTATACAGTGAGGTCCACCTAGTGGTGGCTGTATATATCTGTATATAGTTAGCTTCCCAAGTGGTGGCTGTATATATCTGTATATAGTTAGCTCCCCTAGTGGTGGCTGTATAGATCTGTATATAGTTAGCTCCCCTAGTGGTGGCTGTATATATCTGTATACAGTGAGGTCCCCCCTAGTGGTGGCTGTATATATCTGTACATATACAGTGAGGTCCACCTAGTGGTGGCTCGGGGCACACTGAATGTTGTGTCTACTGTATGTGTATGCAGGGGATTTGGAACTATGTATCAGTCTGAGTTCTAACCTGTATGCAGGTGTATTATGAGGCTGAGCAGCGCACAATGATGGATTATTTACGTTAAAAGAAAAAAAGGTGAGTAGGGGTGACATAAGCGTGCCATACACGCTCCACTCAGGGCTCCTCACCTTGCTGGGGGATCCTGCCTCGTCGGGTGCAGAAGCAGTCAGGTTGAATACAGGCAGCGTCCCGGTCACCACCAGACCCAGGCCCTGTGGAGAAGAGCGAAAGTGAGAAACGGCGAGCAGGGGCAGAGCGAGGGTGAGAAGGAACACCCTGGAGCACATCAGTGCAGTTCTCATCCAGTCCAGGAGGTGGCGCGCTCCTCACCAGCGCATCCTGGTAGACATTCGTCCATTGAACTTGCTTTGCTTCATTTCCAGCCAGAACCATCGGACGCCCCAGAACATCGAGATATTCCTGAGTCGCCCCGAAAACAAGAGAAAACCCAAAGATCACACATCACGATAAACAGAAAGGAGGCACCCAAAACAGGAGGCAAATGTACTGAGACACCCTGAGCCCCCAAGTATCCCCGTAACATGACGCTCCCTCCGTACCTGAGTGTTTATGCGAATCGCTCCAATAGATGGGATTTCAAAATAGTATCCTGCAAAAATGAAGATGGTGCGATGAGACGCACGTAGGAGATGCCATATTGTATCACCCAGCCGGTGGCACACTCACCCTTGTTGGCACACGCCATCCACTGAAGGGGTGTGACATCATAATTGTGCTGTCCAACCGAGAATGTGAAAACGCGAACCTGCGGAGGGGAGAATGTACAACAGCGCTCTGAGATACATGCAGTACGGAGTGTCTTATAATATACGTAACTGCTTCAGGACACTCACTGTCTTGTTTGGCCAGTTGTATTTCTCGAAGACGTCCTGTACCCGATCCTCGCCGCCATCCGTGAACATCATTATCATCTTATTACAGTTTGCACGAGTGACGTTTGTCTGCAATAAGTAGATAGAGAAATGCGTGTGACACCTGTTGGTGATAGTGATGTACTACACATGACTGTGACACCTGCTGGTAATAGTAATGTACTGCACATGATAGTGACACCTGCTGGTGATAGTGACAACTGCTGGTGATAGTGATGTACTGCACATGATAGTGACACCTGCTGGTGATAGTGAAACCTGCTTGTGATAGTGATGCACTGCACATGATAGTGACAACTGCTGGTGATAGTGACACCTGCTGGAGATAGTGATGTACTGCACATGATAGTGACAACTGCTGGTGATAGTGATCTACTGCACATTACAGATGAGTGAACGTGTTCGTCCGAGCTTGATATTCGTGCGAATATTACGGTGTTCGGGATGCTCGTTACTCGTAACGAGTACCACGCGGTGTTCCGGTTACTTTCAGTTTCCTCTCTGAGACGTTAGCGCGCTTTTCTGGCCAATTGAAAGACAGGGAAGGCATTTCAACTTCCCCCTGTGACGTTCAAGCCCTATACCACCCCCCTGCAGTGAGTGGCTGGGGCGATCAGATGTCACCCGAGTATAAAAGTCGGCCCCTCCCGCGGCTCGGCTCAGATGCCGTGTGAGTTAGTGAGGGAAAGTGCTGTTCTATTGGAGTTGCTGTAGGGAGAGTGTTTGTAGTGAGTGTAGGCTTCAAGAACCCCAACGGTCCTTCTTAGAGCCACATCTACGTGTGTGCAGGCTGCTGTTAGCAGTGGAAATTTTTTTTTTCTCTCTCAAAATCGGCAGTGCAGAGCATTGCACCCGGCATTAGGGACAGAAGTGGTGCTTAGGCAGGGAGAGTGTTAGGAGTGAGTGTAGCCTTCAAGAACCTCAACGGTCCTTTCTAGGGCCACTTCTATCCGTGTGCAGTACTGTGCTGGCTGCTGTTAGCAGTGTTGCATTTTTTTTTTCTTCAAAAAATCGTCTGTGCAGAGCATTGCACCCTCCATTGATACTACAGGGACAGAATTGTGTAGGCAGGGCCACAACACAGTTATTGTTCATTGAATATCCGCAGTGGGGCCCTCCCTTTGCAAATTTGCAAAAAAATTATATTTGGCCTGCCTGTGTCAGTCCTAAGGTCTCTGTGTACGTGTGTGCTGCGTGGAGAACGTACAAAAATCAAACGCAACCAGCTACGGTTTACTGCAGGCTTGCGCCATTGTCTTTCCTGACTGGCAAATACCTGCTCTGCCAGAGTTAATAACTCTGCTACACTAAAGTTGTGTGACACTTTTTCAGGGCCACACCACAGATATTAAACGTATTGTTCATTGAATATCCGCAGTGGTGCCCTCCCTTTGCAAATTTGCGAAAAAATTATATTTGGCCTGCAGGCTTGCGCCAATTTATTTCCTGCCTGGGAAATCAAATCACTGGTAATACAGCATGCTGAGGGGTAGGGGTAAGCCCAGAGGACGTGGACGTGGCCGAGGACGCGGAGGGCCAAGTGAGGGTGTGGGCACAGACCGAGCTCCTGATCCAGGTGTGTCGCAGCCGACTGCTGCGCGATTAGGAGAGAGGCACGTTTCTGGCGTCCCCACATTCATCGCCCAATTAATGGGTCCACGCGGGAGACCTTTATTAGAAAATGAGCAGTGTGAGCAGGTCCTGTCCTGGATGGCAGAAAGTGCTTCGAGCAACCTATCGTCCAGCCACAGTTCTGCGCCGTCCACTGCTGCAAATCCAAATCCTCTGTCTGCTGCTCCTTCTTCCTCCCAGCCTCCTCACTCCACTACAATGACACATGCTCAGGAGCGGGAACACTCCCAGGAACTTTTCTCGGGCCCCTGCTCAGATTGGGCAGCAGTGGTTCCTCTACCACCAGAGGAGTTTATCGTCACTGATGCCCAACCATTGGAAAGTTCCCAGGGTCCGGGGGATGAGGCTGGGGACTTCCGGCAACTGTCTCAAGACCTTTCAGTGGGTGAGGAGGACGATGACGATGAGACACAGTTGTCTTGCAGTGAGGTAGTAGTAAGGGCAGTAAGTCCGAGGGAGCAGCGCACAGAGGATTCGGAGGAAGAGCAGCAGGACGATGAGGTGACTGACCCCACCTGGTGTGCAACGCCTACACAGGACAGGTCTTCAGAGGGGGAGGCAAGGGCAGCAGCAGGGCAGGTTGCAAGAGGCAGTGCGGTGGCCAGGGGTAGAGGCAGGGCCAGACCGAATAATCCACCAAGTGTTTCCCAAAGCGCCCCCTCGCGCCATGCCACCCTGCAGAGGCCGAGGTGCTCTAAGGTCTGGCAGTTTTTCACAGAGACGCCTGACGACCGACGAACAGTGGTGTGCAACCTTTGTCGCGCCAAGATCAGCCGGGGAGCCACCACCAACAGCCTGACCACCACCAGCATGCGCAGACATATGATGGCCAAGCACCCCACAAGGTGGGACGAAGGCCGTTCACCGCCTCCGGTTTGCACCGCTGCCTCTCCCCCTGTGCCCCAACCTGCCACTGAGATATAACCCCCCTCTCAGGACACAGGCACAACCGTCTCATGGCCTGCACCCACACCCTCACCTCCGCTGTCCTCGGCCCAATCCAGCAATGTCTCGCACCGCACCGTCCAGCCGTCGCTAGCGCAACTGTTGGAGCGCAAGTACGCCGCCACGCACCCGCACGCTCAATCGTTAACCGTCCACATAGCCAAATTTATCAGCCTTGAGATGCTGCCGTATAGGGTTGTGGAAACGGAGTCCTTTAAAGCTATGATGGCGGCGGCGGCCCCGCGCTACTCAGTTCCCAGTCGCCACTACTTTTCCCGATGTGCCGTCCCAGGCCTGCACGACCACGTCTCCCGCAACATTGTACGCGCCCTCACCAATGCGGTTAGTGGCAAGGTCCACTTAACTACGGACACGTGGACAAGCACAGGCGGGCAGGGCCACTACATCTCCCTGACGGCACATTGGGTGAATTTAGTGGAGGCTGGGACAGAGTCAGAGCCTGGGACCGCTCACGTCCTACCCACCCCCAGAATTGCGGGCCCCAGCTCGGTGGTGGTATCTGCGGGGGTGTATGCTTCCTCCACTAAAGCACCCTCCTCCTCCTCCTCAACCTCTGTCTCGCAATCTAGATGTGTCAGCAGCAGCAGGACGTCGCCAGCAGTCGGTGTCGCGCAGCGTGACAGCACAGCGGTGGGCAAGCGTCAGCAGGCCGTGCTGAAACTACTCAGCTTAGGAGATAGGAGGCACACGGCCCACGAACTGCTGCAGGGTCTGACAGAGCAGACCGACCGTTGGCTTGCGCCGCTGAGCCTCCAACCGGGCATGGTCGTGTGTGACAACGGCTGTAACCTGGTGGCGGCTCTGCAGCCTCACGCACGTGCCATGCCTGGCCCACGTCTTTAATTTGGTGGTTCAGCGCTTTCTGAAAAGCTACCCACGCTTGTCAGACCTGCTCGTAAAGGTGCGCCGGCTCTGCGCACATTTCCGCAAGTCCCACACGGACGCTGCCACCCTGCGCACCCTGCAACATCGCTTTAATCTGCCAGTGCACCGACTGCTGTGCGACGTGCCCACACGGTGGAACTCTACGCTCCACATGTTGGCCAGGCTCTATGAGCAGCGTAGAGCTATAGTGGAATACCAACTCCAACATGGGCGGCGCAGTGGGAGTCAGCCTCCTCAATTCTTTTCAGAAGAGTGGGCCTGGTTGGCAGACATCTGCCAGGTCCTTCGAAACTTTGAGCAGTCTACCCAGGTGGTGAGCGGCGATGCTGCAATCATTAGCGTCACCATTCCTCTGCTATGCATCTTGAGAACTTCCCTGCAAACCATAAAGGCAGCCGCTTTGCGCTCGGAAACCGAGCCGGGGGAAGACAGTATGTCGCTGGATAGTCAGAGCACCCTCCTGTCTATATCTCAGCGCGTTCAGGAGGAGGAGGAGGAGGAGCATGAGGAGGATGAGGAGGAGGGGGAAGAGACAGCTTGGCCCACTGCTGACCGTACCCATGCTGCTTGCCTGTCATCATTTCAGCGTGTATGGCCTGAGGAGGAGGAGGAGGAGGAGGAGGAGGAGGATCCTGAAAGTGATCTTCCTAGTGCGGACAGCCATGTGTTGCGTACAGGTACCCTGGCACACATGGCTGACTTCATGTTAGGATGCCTTTCTCGTGACCCTCGCACTCAACGCATTCTGGCCACTACGGATTACTGGGTGTACACACTGCTCGACCCACGCTATAAGGAGAACCTTTCCACTCTCATTCCCGAAGAGGAAAGGGGTTCGAGAGTGTTGCTATACCACAGGACCCTGGCGGACAAGCTGATGGTAAAATTCCCATCCGACAGCGGTAGTGGCAGAAGGCGCAGTTCCGAGGGCCAGGTAGCAGGAGAGGTGCGTAGATCGAGCAGCATGTACAGCCCAGGCAGTGCAACAGTCTTTAAGGGCCTTTGCCAGCTTTATGGCTCCCCAGCAAGACTGTGTCACCGCTCCCCAGTCAAGGCTGAGTCGGCGGGACCACTGTAAAAGGATGGTGAGGGAGTACGTAGCCGATCGCACGACCATCCTCGGTGACGCCTCTGCCCCCTACAACTACTGGGTGTCGAAGCTGGACACGTGGCCTGAACTAGCGCTGTATGCCCTGGAGGTGCTTGCTTGTCCTGCGGCTAGCGTCTTGTCGGAGAGGGTGTTTAGTGTGGCTGGGGGAATCATCACAGATAAGCGTACCCGCCTGTCAACCGACAGTGCCGACAGGCTAACACTCATCAAGATGAACAAAGGCTGGATTTCGCCAGACTTCTGTTCTCCACCAGCGGACAGCAGCGATACGTAAGCAATACGTAGGCTGCACCCGCGGATGGAAGCTACGTTCTCTCTCACCATCCAAAACGGGGACATTTCTGCTTCATCAATCTGTGTCTAATATTCCTCATCCTCCTCCTGCTCCTCCTCCTGAAACCTCACGTAATCACGCTGAGCGGGCAATTTTTCTTAGGGCCACAAGGCTCACTCATCTAATTTTTCTAAACAATTTTTATATGTTTCAATGCTCTTAAAAGCGTTGAAACTTTAACTTGAACCAATTTTTCGTTAAACTGGGCTGCCTCCAGGCCTAGTTACCACTTAAGCCACATTAACCAAAGCGATTAATGGGTTTCACCTGCCATCTTGGTTGGGCATGGCCAATTTTTACTGAGGTACATTAGTACTGTTGGTACACCAATGTTTTGGGGCCCTCGCCTACAGTGTAATCATAGCAATTTGTATGTTCTTCGCCTGCACTCATGGTACAGAAGTGTGTGTGGGGTTGGCCTACACTTTAGCTACATAAATGTAACTTGGGCCTTGGCTATACTGCAGCTACTGAAATGGAACTAAGACTGCGCTCCCACTATACTGCTGCTTCAGAATTGTTACTGGGGCCTGTCTTGAGTGCTACTATTGCTGACATGGAACGAAGACTGCGCTCCCGCTATACTGCTGCTTCGGAATTGTTACTGGGGCCTGTCTTGAGTGCTACTATTGCTGACATGGAACGAAGACTGCGTTCCCACTATACTGCTGCTTCGGAATTGTTACTGGGGCCTGTCTTGAGTGCTACTATTGCTGACATGGAACGAAGACTGTGCTCCCGCTATAATGCTGCTAGTGATATGTTAGTGGGGCCTGTCCTAATGCTACGGCTGAAATGTTACGAATTATGGGCTCTGCCTATACCGCTGCTAATGGTATGTCTCTGGGGTGTGGAAACAGAGGCTTCCCAAAGACATGATGGCGGCGAGGCCATTTCCCACCAACGCGGTTACTGTTAAGGTGCATATAATCACGGACACGTAGTGCCTCAAAAACATCCCCCTCCTCCTCCAACAGGGAAAACATTCTTGGCAAATGCCTTTGCATTGGTTCGTCTGGTGGCAGTCCAAGAATTTCACCTTTACCGACACTACAAGAGAGCCCCCCCACCATCCCCCCGCCACGGCCCACTTAATCCTGGCCGCATTCCGAAAACCAACAACATAAAACCGCGCTACTAGGTCCGCAGTCACCACCACATTACCACCAACGTGGTTACTGTTAAGGTGCATATAACCACGGACACGTGGAGAGGACACGTAGTGCCTCAAAAACATCCCCCTCCTCCTCCAACAGGGAAAACATTCTTGGCAAATGCCTTTGCATTGGTTCGTCTGGTGGCAGTCCAAGAATTTCACCTTTACCGACACTACAAGAGAGCCCCCCCACCATCCCCCCGCCACGGCCCACTTAATCCTGGCCACATTCCGAAAACCAACAAAATAAAACCGCGCTACTAGGTCCGCAGTCACCACCACATTACCACCAACGCGGTTACTGTTAAGGTACATATTACCAGTCTGACTGGGGCATGCAGACACCTTGACAGAATGAATAGTGTGTGGCACATAGGTTCCCCATTGCTATGCCCACGTGTGCAGCTCCTGATGGCGGTGGCACAGGATTGGATTTCTCATTGCTTCTGTACAGCATTGTGGGCTATCGCCCCGCCCCTTTTAAAGAGGGTCGCTGCCTAGCCGTGCCAACCCCTCTGCAGTGTGTGCCTGCGGTTCCTCCTCATGGCAGACGCACTTCTAAATAGACATGAGGGTGGTGTGGCATGAGGGCAGCTGAAGGCTGCGCAGGGACACTTTGGTGTGCGCTGTGGGGGGGAGGGGGGGTGGTTGGTCAGCATGTAACCCAGGAGAAGTGGCAGCGGAGTGTCATGCAGGCAGCGATTGTGCTTTGTTGTAGCTAGTGTGGTGCTTAGCTAAGGTATGCCATGCTAATGAGGGCTTTTCAGAAGTAAAAATTGTTGGGAGGGGGGGGGGGCCCACTCTTGCTGCTATTGTGGCTTAATAGTGGGACCTGTGAACTTGAGATGCAGCCCAACATGTAGCCCCTCGCCTGCCCTATCCGTTGCTGTGTCGTTCCCATCACTTTCTTGAATTGCCCAGATTTTGACACATGAAAACCTTAGCGAGCATTGGCGAAATACAAAAATGCTCGGGTCGCTCATTGACTTCAATGGGGTTCGTTATTCGAAACGAACCCTCGAGCATCGCGAAAAGTTCGTTCCGAGTAACGAGCACCCGAGCATTTTGGTGCTCGCTCATCTCTACTGCACATGACAGTGACACCTGCTGGTGATAGTGATGCACTGCACATGACAGTGACACCTGCTGGTGATAGTGATGCACTGCACATGATAGTGAAACATGCTGGTGATAGGGATCTACTGCACATGACAGCGACACCTGCTGGTGATAGTCATGCACTGCACATGATAGTGAAACCTGCTGGTGATAGTGATCTACTGCACATGATAGTGACACTTGCTGGTGATAGGGACACCTGCTGGTGATAGTCATGTACTGCACTTGATAGTGAAACCTGCTGGTGATAGTGATGTACTGCACACGATAGTGACACTTGCTGATGATAGTGAGGTACTGCACACGATAGTGACACTTGCTGGTGATAGTGATGTACTACACGTGATAGTGACACTTGCTGGTGATAGGGACACCTGCTGCTGATAGTGATCTACTACACATGACAGTGACACATGCTGGTGATAGTGATGTACTGCACACGATAGTGACACCTGCTGGTGATAGTGACATACTGCACGTTAGTGACACTTGCTGGTGATAGGGATGTACTGCACACGATAGTGACACTTGCTGGTGATAGTGATGTACTACACACAATAGTGACACTTGCTGATGATAGTGACACCTACTGGTGATAGTGACACCTGCTGGTGATAGTGACATACTGCACATGTTAGTGACACTTGCTGGTGATAGTGATCTACTACACATGACAGTGACACATGCTGGTGATAATGACACCTGCTACTGATAGGGATGCACTGCACATCATAGTGACACCTGCTAGTGATAGTGACACCTGCTGGAGATCGTAAGGTACTGCACATGATAATGACACCTACTGGTTTTAGAGGCATACTGCACATGACAGTGACACGTGCTGGTGATCGTGATGTACTGCATGTGACAGTGACACCTGCTGGTGATAGTAATGTACTGCACATGATAGTGACACCTGCTGACAATAGTAATGTACTGCACATGATAGTGACACCGGCTAGTGATAATAATGTACTGCACATGATAGTGACACCTGCTGGTGATAGTAATGTACTGCACATGATAGTGACACCTGCTGACAATAGTAATGTACTGCACATGATAGTGACACCGGCTAGTGATAATAATGTACTGCACATGATAGTGACACCTGCTGGTGATAGTAATGTACTGCACATGATAGTGACACCTGCTAGTGATAGTGACACTTGCTGGTGATAGAGACACCTGCTGGTTATAGGGACACCTGCTGGTTATAGAGACATACTGCACATGACAGTGACACTTGCTGGTCATCGTGATGTACTGCACGTGATAGTGACACCTGCTGGTGATAGTAGAGTACTGCACATCACAGTGACACCTGCTGGTGATCGTGATACTCTGTACCGATCAGTGTCATGTCTGCGGTACCCTGGACCTCAATGGTTTCTGGTGAATTGAAAAGCTGCATATTTTTTGTTTCTGTAACTCACATTCTGTAGCTGGCTGAAGGCGTATTCAAACCCGGCCTTGTAGTCCGTCGTTCCTCGCGCCACCATGTCCTGCACGGCTTCTTTGATCACCTTTTTATTCCTCACATTGGCCTGGACCAGCTGCCGGAAGCAGGACACAGGCTCCGCCTTCTCATGAAACTGCGGACAAAGCATATTCTGATGATGTATGCAGTCACTTTAGCACCATATACAGCTGCACTCCGCCTGCAGCACATCATGCGGGATGCGATAATCTGCAGAGAATGTGGGGACACTTACTGAAGCCACAGTCACATAGTCATCGTCAGACAGAGTATCTAACATCTCCATGACCGACGTCTTCATAAGCTTCAGGGTGAGACCGCTCACACTGCCGCTTCTGTAAACACATATATAGTCACCTACTGAATGGTATACAGGCATCGTACACAGTGGTATATATGCAGCACGTATAAGACTCAATTACTCTCCCTGTGTAGGTGTCAGTCTCCACTGTAGCACTGGCATTCTATTCATCAACCAAAAGGCCCAAGAGCTATAGGCTCCTCCCACATAGTGCAACGCATGGAATTGTGGGAGGACGCAGTCGCTACGAATGATGAGTTGACTTGTGTATATCATCAGTAGTGACTCAGCATCGGTGAGTTTATAATGGCGGTCGCTACATGACGGCGTTATTACTCAGCTGAACGACAAAAGCCTCATTACATTCCAGCCGCCGCGCTCCGGATCTGACATTACGCAGCCGCACGTTATAATTTAGCGGTGAGGCCTGTCAGGATGTTTATACATTATTGGCGCGTGCTGCCGATTGTTGTGACACCCAACCGCTCACCGGAATTGACAGATGAATTGATTCAGAAAGAAATATGTGAAGGTGAGCGGACGCAGCGCCGAAGAGTGTCTGCTCCGGGGGTTAACGCCTGACATTCACGCTGCATGGAAATGACATGGGGTAAGGGGGGGGCAAGGAGCGACACTTTAGAGCAGCGCAACAAAAACATCACTTTTATAACAAATCAATGGAATTCTTCCAGATGATAACACAAGTCCAGTGATGTCATACTCATGTTAAAGGGCAACTCCACCCCAAATACATCAACCCCAATACATCATGGCCGCGTTACATTGTGATCAGGCAGGAGATCCGTGGCCCTTATACTACAGTAACATCATCTATTACTGCTGAGAACCAGCCTGTATACCATATCTAAGAGGTAGTCACAGCCCCGCCCCCTGCTGATGACATCACTGATATAACATGGTCTCGCTGAGGTCACACTAATCCTTTTGTGGGACGACGGCTCTGTTACTTACACATCCACTATGATCACCATGTCTTTCGGCGAGGACGCTCCCTGGATGTACCTGAAAGACACAGATCACATAATGATACAAAGACGATCGTTTAGAATTACGGAAACCACATGATGAGGTCTTAAAGGGCCAGTGATCCTGAGGTCTGGAGCTAAGCGTATGTTTACATGTAGCAAAAATGCTGCGGATTTTCCGTTGCGGAAAATTCCATGGCAAGATTCAGAACATTTGCGCATAAGAGACACATCATTGGTGCGTAATTGAAATAGAAATCACCGAACCAGCAGCGCTACAATCATTAGAGGCCGCCGGGTGAAGGAAGCGCTGACAGTGCAAAGACTTTGGAGGTGAGGGGGAGCGCTGTGGCTGCTGAAATCCGCTGTGGAAACGCAACGGATTTCTATTTAAATCACGCGCCGATGGTTAGGATTTTGACTCTCCCTTATTCGGAAAAGCTCCGGATCTCGCCACGGAATTTTCTGCGTCGGAAAATCTGCACCGTGTTCGCTACATATAAGCATACCCTAACACAGCTAACAGTGATTGCACCTGTGCAGAACACGGACGGCGGGGTAAGTCTCACTTTAAGGCGAGATTCGCAGCGACTAAGATGTAAAACAGCCTAATTATAACTGTGACTCCCCCGGGACGGATGCAATAACACGGCCGGAATAACCGTATAATGATTCCGCGGTACAACCTTCTGTAAATCTCTTCTGATTGTTTGGCGTCACGTATCTATATTACTGCGATCGTTTGTTATGCTGTTGTAAAAATGGCAATAACCGCTACATTCCCGATATAATGTGCAGCATCGTGTACGTCCGTCGCACATGCAGCCATTTACAGGGTGTGGATAGGGGACACCTCCGAATATCGAGGTTCTTAAGCCACGCCCCTTCAGTCAGTGTTTGTCAGATGATAACGATGGCGAACTTAGCACAATTTCTGCCACATTGGCGCCACTCATCTGTCTTACACCCCTCCCCCGACAAACATCGCTAAGTGTTTATTAACTTAATCGCACTCTTCTAATAAAAACACGAAGACGGCGCGGCAGAACATATACATAACAATGTACACACGAGCGCCTCCAGGTGCCTGCGTTGTTATTGGAGGCATTTTCCAGCGGCGATGATGCGTGAAATGAAAATTGGACAGGGGTGCTCAGAGGTGGGAGAGAGGGAAGAGACAGCGAGCGGCCGACAGACGATGAGACAGTCACAGACAGAGACAGACAATGACAGTGATAGTCACAAACAGAGACAGGAGAGAGGAAACAGACAGAGCAGCCGACAGATGATAGAAGTCACAGAGACAGACGATGAGAGTGGTAGTCACAGACAGGCAATGAGAGTGGTAGTCACAGACAGGCAATGAGAGTGGTAGTCACAGACAGGCAATGAGAGTGGTAGTCACAGACAGGCAATGAGAGTGGTAGTCACAGACAGGCAATGAGAGTGGTAGTCACAGACAGAGACAGGCAATGAGAGTGGTAGTCACAGACAGAGACAGGCAATGAGAGTGGTAGTCACAGACAGAGACAGGCAATGAGAGTGGTAGTCACAGACAGAGACAGGCAATGAGAGTGGTAGTCACAGACAGAGACAGGCAATGAGAGTGGTAGTCACAGACAGAGACAGGCAATGAGAGTGGTAGTCACAGACAGGCAATGAGAGTGGTAGTCACAGACAGAGACAGACGGTCACGGGCGCATGCAGAAAAGACTGAGGAGAGTGCGAGTCTCCGACAATAAGTATGATAGAAGCAGCGAGAGATGGGAGAGAGGGAAGAGACAGCAAGCAGCCGAGGGAGACAGATGGTGAGATGATAGTCACAGACAGAGGTGGCAGAGAGGGGAGAGAAAGCAAGCAGCTGACAGACAGACGATGAGAGGGAGAGTCACAAACAGATGGGATAGAGAGAAAAGACAGCAAGAGGCCGACAGAGAGACGATAAGTATGAGAGTCAGATAGAAGTAGGAGAGAGGGAAGAGACAGCGAGCGCCCAACAGATGATGAGAGTGACAGTCACAGAGACAGGAAAAAGGGAAGAGACAGCGAGCGTCCAACAGTTGATGAGAGTGATAGTCACAGAGATAAGAAAGAGGGAAGAGACAGCAAATGTCTGACAGATGATGAGAGTGATAGCTACAGAGACAAGAAAGAGGGAAGAGACAGCAAGTGTCTGACAGATGATGAGTGATAGTCACAGAGACAGGAGAGAGGGAAGAGACAGTGAGCGTCCAACAGATGATGAGAGTGATAGTCACAGAGACAGGAAAGAGGGAAGAGACAGTGAGCGTCCAACCGTTGATGAGAGTGATTGTCACAGAGACAGGAAGGAGGAAAGAGACAGTGATCAGCCATAGAGTGAGAGTCATAAACAGGCATGTGATAGAGACAAGACAGTGAGCGGCCAACGGAGAGAGAGATAAGGGTGAGAGTCACAGACAGAGGCGGGAGAGACAGCAAGTGGCTGACAGAGACAGATGAAGAGAGTGGTAGTCACACGGAGGGACGGGCATCTACTGTAGGACACCTGGACAAATCTATCAGGACATTGTGCCATTTTCTAAAGGAAAGGGGTGTGGCTACAGAGACAACACTGCAACAAATGTATCAACTAGGCAGCACAAACACTCTAATGTCCTCCTACAGCCGGGACGCCTGACAAGTGACGCCATAAATACATGATAAGCCCGATCACGTATAATATAAAAAGTATGATAGCTTCCTAATGTACGTTGCATTTGAATTCAGGACCAGAAACCTCTGCTTGCTGTCAGTAAATGGAAACATTCTGCTTTACATACATAGGTTGCATAAACGGCTCAGACCTCCTCCTGCTCACAGGTAAAGGCCCATTTAGACACAACGATTATCGCTCACGTTCACGCACTATTTGTTCATTGGTGATTTCTAGCGAGCTAGAATTTACTGGTGACTCTTATCAGCGTCGCACACTGATTTTCTCAGTAGGCGGCGCTGATAGCATTCTTTGAGCTGGTATCCCGCTGGCAGTGCTCAGCGAGACACCAGCTGAAAGCTCAGAGAACAATGCAGCTGTTTACATATTCAAAACAGCTGCTTTGTTCTCGGAGCTATCGTGGCGGTATCCCGCTCCGCCTGCATTAACTCTTTAGTAGCGAATTAGCTACTTAGTTATGCAAAGATGATCGCTCAAAGCTGTCACCCAAACTACCGTTTGAGCGATCATCGTTCCGTGTAAATGGGTCTTAAGGGGTCCGTGCAATGTATGTAGTGCAGACAACCCTCTGGATGTAAACATCCCAGGACCCCACACTCATACAAGTTGCCTGCATGAATACATTGCAACAAACTATCGCCACAGGAGAGAGCTTTGTGCTGCTGATGTGTTCACCTCACAGAGGATTGTCTGGACTGGATACATTGTAACAAGCCCTCAGCTGTGCAAAGCATTAGGTCAGGATGGGTTTTCGAAAAAGTTCATGTTCACACAGTGGACTTTTCAGCAATTTTGATGTGCAATCTGCAATAATTCTACATCAAATTTGCACAAAAAAATTTATTTATTTCATTTATTTGAATCAACTATGGCGCAGATTTTTTAGCATGCAGATTTCAAATCTGTGTCGTGGCTAAAAGAAATGACGTCTCTTCTTGACTCAGAAGCCACACGTGGATCTGCTCAAGTGAAATAGGCTTTTTCTGCGTTTGGGTTAGTTGCAACTACCCTTTTCCCCCGGAAATAAGACCTACCCCGAAAATAAGCCTTAGCCTGATTTTTCAGGATTTTCGAGGAGGCTTGAAATAGAAGCCTTATCCCAAAAATAAGCCCTAGTTACATTACATGAAAAAAAAATTGGTTCCTCGAGCGCTGTATTGACTGGCTGAGCCACGGCGCTCGAAGAGCCAATCAATAGCCATCACATTATTGAAGCGGAATTTATGAATTGGTTGAGCCGCGGTTCAGCCAATTCATAAGTCTCGCATCCACAACGCTATGGCTGTGATTGGTTCTCGAGCACGGCTCAGCCAATCAAAACAGCACTCAATGAACCAATCACAGCCATCGCTTTGTGGAGCTGGGATTTATAAATCGAATAACCAGGAAGTGATCTTTTGTTGGCTGCCAAGGACTGCTGGAACCACAACGGAGCTCTGGAAAACAGCTGGAGACACCTGGACCAAAGCTGCTAGGTCAGTATAACAAGACATTCCCGAAAATAAGACCTAGTGCCTCTTGTGGGGCAAAAATTGATATAATACAGTGTATTATTTTCAGGGAAACACGGTATATGTGGAAATATGGAGCAGAAATCCGTGACTTAGGGTGCCTGTACACGAACGGAATTTCCAGCGCGTTATTTTAGGCACATTATCTGCCCCAGACCGCAGCCAATATACTCCTATGAGGATCCGCAGTTGTCCCCAGGCGGACAGATTTGTATCGCGTTTTTTCACGCGCGTGAAAAAATCTGCGACCTGTTCTAATTTGGGTCGGATTCTGCGTGTGAAGCCTCCAATACAAGTGAATGGGTGCGTTTTTTCACGCAGTACATCCGCAGTGCAGCTGCAGATGGAGTCACTGGTTGCTATGACTACAGGAAGTAGGAACTGTAGGAGGCGTCCCAACACACAGCAGAGCTTCACAGGCAAATTTGTAGAGGGAGATAGGTAGTATTTCTTGCCAATGCAGGATGTAAGAATGCAAAATCTGTAGTAATGAATTCCTCTTGTGAATTTTTTTGCAGTGACTGAAATAAAGTCACGCTGGAGAAGCGCCTGAAAAAAGTTACATGGATCAACCATGCCCACAAAGACATCTGCTCACCGGGTGAAAGCATGTTGCCAGAATAATTTAACGGTGCTCGCACAAGCAAGAGGGACAAAACGGAGTCTGGGTGTTGGTTTTTAAGCTGTTTTCCAAGGAATGGGCAGTTCTCTAGGGGTTGGGTTTATAATAAGGGGTGTCTGCTAGTTTTTCTGCGCGTTTTTTTCCGCAACACATCCGCGTATATCCGCGCGGGATTTTTCACGCATCCGCACCTATCCGCAAGCACATTTAGGTACCATACGCGCGTGAAAATCCGCTAGCGGAATCCGGAACGCTCGTGTGCAGGCGGCCTTATGCAGTCTATGAAGCAGGTTCATGCTGGACTTCTCTGAAGTGGAATACGCCTGTGTGCACATACCCAAATGTTTCCATTCACTGACATGAAGCAGACGTATTGGAAAAAGTGTGGTAATGAAACACAATCTATTAGTAGGGATGACATGTGATGGCCCAGCTGTACTCACCACGGCCTCCTGCGGACGTCATACAGGTCGATCTTGCTGGGCGCCCTCCATGGGGTGGCTGCAGTTACAGACAGCAGTTAGAGTCCCCTCCATACTTCCCCAGCTATACATGAATCTATCCACCAATCAGCTGTCAGGTCTGGTGGATGGATTTGATCACAGGTTACACATCGCAGCTCTTACCTGGATAGTATCGGGTCACACCGGTGGCGCTGCCAAACACCTGCCACAGCAACGTGGGGTCCTCCTGGCGATTCTGGATGAAGACATTTTCTAAGGCGTCCGTCCAGTTCAACTCATTCAGGATGACAGTAGCTGCGGAGAAATGGGATAGCAAAGAGAGGGGTCAGCATAGGGGTGACCAGGGTCAGCATGTGTCTGCATAGGAGTGCCTGGGGTCAGCAGGGCTTGTCATAGGGGTGACTAGACTCAGCAGGGATCTGCATAGTGGAGACCGGGGTCTGCATAGAGGCAATTAGGGTCAGCAAGGGACTGCAGGAGTCTGCATAGGGGTGACCGGGGTCAGCAGGGCTCTACATTCGGGTGACCAGGCTCAGCAGAGGGGTGAGTGGGGTCATCAGGGGTTTGCATAATGGTGACCGAGGTCAGTAGAAGTCTGCATAGGGGGGACTGTGGTCAGCAGGGGTCCACATCAGGGTGACCAGGATAAGCAGGGGTCTGCATATGGGTGACAGGGGTCAGCAAGAGTCTGCATAGGGGTAACGATTGTCTGCATAGAAGTGAGTAAGGTTAGCAAGGGACTGCAGAAGTCTGCATAGGGGTGACCGGGGTCAGCAGGGCTTTGCATTGGAGTGACCAGGCTCAGCGGGGGTGGTAGGGTCAGCAGGGCTTTGCATTGGAGTGACCAGGCTCAGCAGGAGGGGGGGGAGTAGGGTCAGCAGGGTTTTGCATAGTGGTGACCGAGGTAAGTAGAAGTCTGCATAGGAGAGACTGTGGTCAGCAGGGTTCCACATCGGGGTGACCAGGATAAGCAGGGGTCTGCATATGGGGGGACCGGGGTCAGCAGGAAGTGTTATCAGACATTCATTTCCTATCCTGCAATCTTTGGTGGTGCAACCCCTTTAAGATATGAATGATGAAAGGTTATAAATGGTTCCCATTCAATGACAGCAAGCATACATCTTGGAAATGGGAACGACTGAAACACAAAGCAGCTGATTGAGCATTTGCTTTGCGCCATTTTTATTCTTTTTCTAGTTTTGACCTGATCCATTATATTTTTGCGCCTGTTTCATTCCGGTTTACGCCTGGTCCAGCAATTTTAAGGGGTGTGGCTTAATCGGCGTACAGCACATTTATCAGTTCCAACTTTTTAATAAGTTACAAGAGTTTTGCGCAAGGTGTTCCTGTATTGAGCCGGCGTGAATTTTGTCGGTCGGTTTAACGTGACTAAATAATTGGATTTTTTTCTTGCCACGTGCCGTTTCCCTTCATCGGTGCGAAATGCATGCAAATGATTAAATCCATACTACGCATGTATTAGATACATTTTGTCACGTTACACGCTGTGTAGGGAAGGTGGACGCAGCAAGAAATTGCCAAAGTGTATTAGAAAATTGCCACCATTTTTCACGATGCTCCTGTTCGCAGGGTCAGTTTGTTACTGCTGGTGGGATAGTAAACTACAGCCTGCCACCCTCTGGCTGTTAGCAAACCACAACTCCCAGCATGCCCTAGCGGCTATCATTACACCGTGCTGGATACTCACAGCCCTTGTAGATGTCGGTCGGGATCTGCACCGCCGTGTACGAGTAATTCACTTTAGTCTTAAAGTTAGGATCATCGGAGAATTCCAGTTTCAGGGAGTTTGCCGGCTCGTGGGTTTCCTCCTCGCCCTCAGGGTCGTCCTGAAAACAGGAAGAGACAGTGAGCGCAGAACAGGGGGCGACACGGCACCGCAGATCAGCAGGAGGCGCCGGGGTACTCACGTATTCTGTGTCCGCCTTGGAGTCGTAATATTCAATATCTCCTTCCTATAAAAGATGAGAGAAATGGAGGGGAAAGAGGTGATGTAAGAAACTTACTCCAATAGTTCTGAAATACTCTGTGCTGCTGGGGGACCTCAATGTCACCACTATGTAACTCAGCCTGGGACCTCCATAAGACCAGTACACTTATCTGTGCTGCTGGGGACCCCCCCCCCCCCCCCCATGCACTATGAAACACTCATCCAACCCCCCAAGATTAGCACATTGCTCTCCTGAAATCCTCTGTGCTGCCTGGACTGCGTTCCTTCCTCTATGCCAGTCTCAGCCTGTGACCTCCCATTAAATTGTCAGTCTCCTCTCCTGACATCCTCTGTGCTTCTTGCAGTATGTGACTTTTAGGCCTCTTTCACACAAGCGTTACGATTTTCGGCCGCCCGCATTGTGTCTGAAAATGGCATGAACGAGAAAAAGCATTTTCTCGCTTATTCTCACAGCCGAGTACGGCGTATATACACCCGCAATATGCAGCCCGGAATTACTTCCATTGGGAGTAATCTTCAAAAATCCTTCTACTGTCTACATAGAGCCAGCTGATGTAGTTTAGTAGTGCTAGCCGCTGTTAAACTCTCTCCCCCTCCCTTTGCTGGCAGCTCTCATAAAAGCCTATGGGAGCCGCCAGCTGATCGCGGCCAATCGATAGAGCAAGGCCTATCTTATCCGGACATGTCAAAACATCGCCCGGCGTATTTGGCTGCTCAAGTCCTATCCTCTCCGAGCAGACGTTTTTATGTGGCTAATAATCGTCCATGGTCGCAATTTTTTATTGCGGCTAAATTAGCCATATAAGCACGCTTGTGTGAATGGAGCCTTAGGGCTGAGGATAGACTGCGAGTTCTGTGACTTTGAGCATTGTATTAACCCCTTGTGTTCAATGTGTTAATTTACATGGGCGATTTTCCTCTCGCACCGATAGTGTAAGGGGGGGGAAACTGAGGCAGATCCTATTTTCATACGACCAAAATACAAGCATAGAACTGACAATGTGCAGCGTCTCGCACATCGCACGGACAGGGTGTCGCGCCCATGTAAATATGGCCTTAGTCTGTGTCCTCCCAAAGGAGCAACACTCTCATCTCCTGACATCCTCTGTGCTGCTGAAAGCTCCTTGCCATTGTTCCCCTCCTCCTGTGTTGTTACAATGTATCCGCACCAGTGAGTGGAGGAGAGGGGCTGGAACGAGGACCCTTACCCTGAACCATACCACTGATGATATAACACCCCCCCCAATGGACGCAACGCAGACATATTTCTATAACGGCGTTCGTCCGTGCGCTGACAGTAACAGATCATCGCGTCTTCCAGGCTGCAGAGTCTCGCTTCATCTCTGTCTCTCCATTCCATTGCTATTCCAGTCATTCATCCCCCTATTCGTGCACCGTCTCCCCCTCCTCCCCTCCCCCCTCTCCTCTCCTCGCCCCGCAGCGTAATGAAACCTGACATTATATCAAACATTATAAAGACTCTCATTTGATGAAGATCATTCGTCAACACACAAACCTATTAACCAGCAGAAAAACCTCGCCGTGCGCCTCTCCCCGAGCACGTGCGCTGTGTATCTGAGAGCGACGCACCTCACGCCGCACACTCGCTCAGACTGCAAATCACACGCTCCGCGCTCCCTGCTACCAACTTCCAGGTGAACTCGGCCCCAAGGTCATCGCCAAGGACGAGGCTGACAAATTCTTTTCTTGAGCGACCGCACTTTGCTTACTGGAAAGTTAAATTTGCGCAATTGCACATTACTCAGGCGGTCAGGAAAGCAAATATGGAAGCGGCCGCCGCGGGATATTTACATTTCTGTATGGAGAATGGCAAAGATTTACAGCCACGGGATCACGAGAGGAGGGGGCAAATACTTCTTAAAGGGGAATAATAAGAACACGGCACAAATAATAATCTTCACTAGAATATAGAAACTCTTGAGAATAACAAACATCACATGATCTAGTATAGGGGGCAGTATTATAGTAGTTATATTCTTGTACATAGGGGGCAGTATTATAGTAGTTATATTCTTGTACATAGGGGGCAGTATTATAGTAGTTATATTCTTGTACATGTGGGCAGTATTATAGTAGTTATATTCTTGTACATAGGAGCAGTATTATAGTAGTTATATTCTTGTACATAAGGCGGCAGTATTATAGTAGTTATATTCTTGTACATAGGAGGCAGTATTATAGTAGTTATATTCTTGTACATAGGGGGCAGTATTATAGTAGTTATATTCTTGTACATAGGAGCAGTATTATAGTAGTTATATTCTTGTACATAGGAGCAGTATTATAGTAGTTATATTCGTGTACATAGGGGGCAGTATTATAGTAGTTATATTCTTGTACATAGGGGGCAGTATTATAGTAGTTATATTCTTGTACATAGGGGGCAGTATTATAGTAGTTATATTCTTGTACATAGGGGGCAGTATTATAGTAGTTATATTCTTGTACATAAGGCGGCAGTATTATAGTAGTTATATTCTTGTACATAGGAGGCAGTATTATAGTAGTTATATTGTTGTACATAGGGGGCAGTATTATAGTAGTTATATTCTTGTACATAGGGGCAGTATTATAGTAGTTATATTGTTGTACATTGGGGCAATATTATAGTAGTTATATTCTTGTACATTGGGGCAATATTATAGTAGTTATATTCTTGTACATAGGAGGCAGTATTATAGTAGTTATATTCTTGTACATAGGGGGCAGTATTATAGTAGTTATATTCTTGTACATAGGGGGCAGTATTATAGTAATTATATTCTTGTACATAGGAGGCAGTATTATAGTAATTATATTCTTCTACATAGGGAGAGGTATTATAGGAGTTATATTCTTGTACATAGGAGGTAGTATTATAGTAGTTATATTCTTGTACATGGGGAGTAGTATTATAGTAATTATATTCTTGTACATAGGCAGCAGTATTATAATAGTTATATTCTTGTACATAGGGGGCAGTATTATAGTAGTTATATTCTTGTACATAGGGGGCAGTATTATAGTAGTTATATTCTTGTACATAGGGGGCAGTATTATAGTAGTTATATTCTTGTACATAGGGGGCAGTATTATAGTAGTTATATTCTTGTACATAGGGGGCAGTATTATAGTAGTTATATTCTTGTACATAGGGGGCAGTATTACAGTAGTTATATTCTTGTACATAGGGGGCAGTATTACAGTAGTTATATTCTTGTACATAGGGGGCAGTATTATTGTAGTTATATTGTTGTACATTGGGGCAATATTATAGTAGTTTAATTCTTGTACATAGGGGGCAGTATTATAGTAGTTATATTGTTGTACATAGGAGCAGTATTATAGTAGTTATATTCTTGTACATAGGAGGCAGTATTACAGTAGTTATATTCTTGTACAAAGGGGGCAGTATTATAGTAGTTATATTCTTGTACATAGGGGGCAGTATTATAGTAGTTATATCCTTGTACATAGGAACAGTATTATAGTAGTTATATTCTAGTACATAGGGGGACAGTTTTATAGTAGTTATATTCTTGTATATAGGAGGCAGTATTATAGTAGTTCTATTCTTGTACATAGGGGGCAGTATTATAGTAATTATCTTCTTGTACATAGGAGGCAGTATTATAGTAGTTATATTCCTGTACATAGGAGGCAGTATTATAGTAGTTGTATTCTTGTATATAGGGGGCAGTATTATAGTAGTTGTATTCTTGTATATAGGGAGCAGTATTATAGTAGTTATATTCTTGTACATAGGGGGCAGTATTATAGTTGTTATATTCTTGTACATAGAGGGCAGTATTATAGTAGTTATATTCCTGTACATAGGAGGCAGTATTATAGCAGTTGTATTCTTGTATATAGAAGGCAGTATTATAGTAGTTGTATTCTTGTACATAGGGGGCAGTATTATAGTAGTTTTATTCTTGTACGTAGGGGCAGCATTATAGTAGCTATATTCTAGTATATGGAGGGCAGTATTATAGTAGTTATATTCTGACTCAGTGGACACATAATTATGGGCAATCTCATCCTGGAGGGGTTCATATACTTTTTATTTTTTGTTAGGTTTGCTGCTGTTCGGCATCAACCTGTCACTACTCTGCAGTAACATCGGCCAAAGTCTAATTATATGATTGTCACATCCCCAGGACAGAACATTCCATCAGATGGAATCATAATGACATAGATTTACCCCACAAGGAGCCTGCGGCTGCCAGTCATGTGATGGCATCCCGTAGTGCAGATCATTAGGATCAGAACGTGCCTGAACCCTGAGCAATGTAGGTCACGTCCGAGATCTGAAGGTGAATGCTTAGACTCTCGTTATTAGGACACGCACGTTGGTCGCACCGCACAGAACTGAAGGAAATTGTGATCACTGACTTGTAAGAGGTAAAAAAAGGAAAACTGGCATGAAAGTCATGTGACAGTCCTGCCGGCACAGGTCACCCAACGATGGTTACAAACTTCCATCTGTATTTTTCTCTACAGATTGGCGCAGTGCACAGTACAAAGGAAAATGCTCCTAAGCTGCGTCGATGTCAGACCGCACACCCCCGTCATTCTGTGAGCCTTGGACATCCATCCAGACAGGCGCCATCTGCTCTCCGTAGCCAACTGTCTGGACACGGTGCCCAATGCACTGCCGAGACTTTGGAGGGAGCATCAAACCAGGGGGAACTTCTCATAAAAGGTCAACACAGGTGACCCCAGAACGGATCAGTGGGAGAATCAGGATTGTGGTCTCTCACATGATTTTGACAGCACACCGTTTCATTTTTAACTCTGCTGTTACACCACGTCTTGTGCTCTAGTCACCTTCAGAGCTGCATTCACAGTTCTGTCAGCTGGAGTTTGTCACTATAGTGTTGATTGACACCTCTAACAACTCAGGTGAGACCTCACACTGCATTATGGGAGTTGTAGTGTCACCATTGCTGGAAACCCAGGAGCTACTTCAAACAAGACAGTGAGCCACTAAGAGTCTTAAAGGTAATGTCCAGCCACGACTACCACTGTTTTTTTTCTTTAAACCTAAATAAGTTCACAACAATATGCTGATCCTTATAATGGCCGGAGCTCAATTTACCGGATACAGAGGTGCAAATCTCCTGCATCGGACATAGGAGTGATTTATTATTTGGTTTACACCTTTTTAGGTGCAATTTGCAACTTTTTCATTATTTTGCAGTTTGTAGGCTGATTTATCCTAAGAAGCACAATTCAAGTCTGCTTTTGCTTCGCTTTTTTGTATTTCCCTGGCACAATATGCAACAAATTTAACAAACTGTCACAGGATGTTTGAACTCCCCCTAGAGGTGGCTGTATTTATCAGTATGTGGTGAGCTTCCCAATGGTGGCTGTATACATCTGTATACTAGGAGCTCCCCCTAGTGGTGGCTACAGGTAGGCAGTTTTAACATGTAACTATATGGGTGCATTCACACGGGCGTATGCGTATTTCGGTCCATGAATACGCAGTGTATTTATGGGCTGAAATATGCTGTTTCCTTGAGGTTTTCTTTTTAAATATGCAGTGTATTTATGAGCACTCTGATTTGTGTGTAAATACGCAGCGAATGTGATATTACGTGTATATTTATGCACGCGCATTGATTTCAATGAGCTTCTGTTACATAATATGCATCAAGATAGGTCATGCCGCATATTTTTTCATCAACTGAAAAAATATGCTCAAGTGAACGAACCCATTAAAATAAATAGGTTCTATTCACGGCATAAACTTGTGCAGGTAATACGCTGCGCAAATACGCCCGTGTGAATAAACCTTTAGTCTGTGCAGGCAATTTGGAGCTCTGTATGAAGAAAATGAAGACCTGATCGCTCTAAAGATATGTAATCCGCTGAAGCTCTTGGTGTAAACGGCCACTTCAAAGCCAAGAGGAGAAGTGAAGAAGTGTAAGTTCAGCTTTGGATGTAACTAGAGTATAAGAGTAAAGAAAACAAGTATGTCTCAAGTCTCTCTGTGTAGATACACACCGGCGGCGCCTTCTGTTGCACGTACGCAGTTTATGAAGCTTTCACAATGGAGGAAGGGTAATGACAAGTGAAACGTTTTCACAAAGAGTAAACAGGGACAGCAGAGCAGGGATCTTTCTTAGAGCCGGTCACGGAGAGACGACTTCGGTACCGCCGTAATCATTAAAATAAACCGCTCATTTGGCGGCTCAAGACGTAAACATAGCCCATGTCTTCCTAGAGGATGAGAATGAGGCTTGTAGGTAGAAATGAGTGTTTTCCACAAGGCGCGCTCGGATAACGGATCTGTGGTCATCTACGTAAAATACACACGTGTTCCCCGCAGAACACACGGGCACCCAGGGGGGCAGGAGACCGCGCTCTATCCCCTTCTTAACAACCTTGAAGCAATCAGTGAGCAGTGATGCAGGGGGGTGCAATCAGAGAGGGGGCGACAGGAGGCGGGAGGTGAGTATACGGCTCTGGGCTGTGTCGCACATAACACCTCTTGGCCATCTGTCTGCACTGGGCAATGAGAAAACACAGGGACGGTACTGGCAGGATCTGCATTATGATCAGTGGAGGAGGGGGCACAGGACATCTGGATGAAGCCTCAATCAGAGCTGGCGAGGGAGGGCACGGCGGCCTGCCAAGCCAACTATGAAATGACTGCTCCAATCGTGCCCTACACAGCCAAAGCAGGGCAAGGGGGGCACTCATGCCATGGCATCCCTGGCAGTGAACATTTGGTTTTCTACTTGCATAGCTTCCTTTGTAATATTAAGTTGTTGAGGCACTACAAGCCCCAGCACAGAGAACATATACTCTATTTACATCCGAAGCTGCATTCACAATTCCGCTGGCTTGTTGTTAACTTTCATGCTAAATGACCCTACATCTACCTGCACTCCCTGCTGCTTCAGTGTCTATTTAGAAGAGGGGTATTAAAGTGGCAAACTGAGGCACTCCAAATCTGGATGGGGGACGCCAGGTATCTAGACCTCCTAGACTGTACTGGAGGAGGGCAATGTATCTCCCAATGCATCTAGCGAAACTACTGTCAGGGCCTGGCACCCTGGGGTTTGATCCTGGCCAGTGGCATTGTGTTTTAAGTGCTGGCGATGAGAATGGTATGTCTTTTTCCTTTTTTTTTCTCTTCTAGGGTATGATTGAGTTTAGGGGTCTCATATGGGGGGAATATGACTAATTTTAGGGGCTGGTCTATTGCCTGATTCATTTTAGGAGTCTGATCTGGGGTCTGAATGAGTTCAGTAGTCTGGTATTTGGTTCTGAATGAGTTCAGGGGTCTGATCTACAGGTCTGTAGGAGTTTAGGAGTCTGGTCTGGTGTCTAAATGAGTTCAGGGGTCTGGTCTGGGGCTCTGAATGAGCTCAGGGGTCTCAATGAGGTCAGCCAGCTTGTCAAGGGTCTGAATGAATTCTGATGTCTCTATGAATTTAGGGATGTTGTCTGGGAGGTCTGAATGAGTTGAGGGGTCTGCTCTGGGAGGTCTGAATGACTTGAGAGGTCTGCTCTGGGAGGTCTGAATGACTTGAGGGGTCTGCTCTGGGGTGGGGGGGGGGGTGTCTGAATTTAATGGTCTAATCAGGTTTTATTACTAGCAAAAAATAAATCTTGATGTATACGTTTTTACAATGTTGCGAAACGTTAACGAGACACCATCTTTCCTGTAATGTTCAGCTCGGACCCTCACCTGAGCATAGCCCCCAATAAGTGGACCGTTAATATGCTTGTTCACTAATATAATGGCGTACAGCGCTCCCTGGGAAAGTGCTGTTATTTGCGCCATATTCCGCAGCGCACACTGCGGCACATCGCTAGCGTAGTAACTGGTAGAAATGTGGTAGCTGAAGCGGACAATGTTACCCATCTGTGGTAGAAGGTCACGCTGCCGCCCTCCTTTCATATTTTCCATACATACATTTTGGTCCTTTATGGGGCAGTGGGGTCTGTCAGCACAGTGCTGATGGATTCCTAGTAGCAGCCTGTAGAATGCAGCTTTGGGTGTGACTGGAGTATAGTAAAAGGCATGATATGTGCTGTGATGAGATTATTATAAGACCCCAGTTGGTCTCTCGTTAATGACCCTTGTACTGGCGGTGTGCGCACTGAATATTAATGTACAGCGACCGCTACAATTTCCATTCATTCTGTTTTTGCGCGGTCTGCCAGTGAGACGTATGTGTGTTCCAGTCGCACACGCTTATTAAGCACTTTATATTGATGTGTGGACAGCAGACATTGGCAGATAGATCCTCATAATTGGGAGGGTAACTAATTGGCAGTAATTTATCAGTTCCAGCAATAAGCCATTGTTCTAGGCAGACATGTTTACGGAGCGCGGATTTCACTAATCTTTAACCCTGCACTGGCTGGATGGAAATGGCTGCTCCATTGTGAGGACGAGAGAAGGCGCTCAGACTCCGGGAACATGCGTTATTATGAGATTAGTGCAGGAACACGAATCCCGCAGAGAGAGAATTCAAATGTGTGTAAAGCCAGAGACGAGCACGGTACAAGGTAATGGGAATTACGCAGCAGCTCTGTGTGTGACTAGTGTCCATCTTGAATAGTGAGATTCTAGCTTACGATGACCTGAAGGATGCGGTTACCACAGCGCAACTCTGAACATGGTTTTATATCTTTCATCTACCTGAAACGTAGAGTGCATCTGCAGTCTTCTGCTGATTAAAATGGCCAATGTACTCCAGTCACACCCAGAGCTGCATTCACAAATCTGCTGACTTCTGCTTGGAATCTTGAGATTTTATAATGCCCGGTACTCTGCTACTCTACATAAGATGCAGTTATTTCTCCAGACACTGTGCCTGAAGGGAGCAGCAGGAAGTGAGTCCTTGCAACTTGAATGCCAACAGAATTGTGCTTGCAGCTTTAAATGTGACTGGAGGATAAGACCTCAAGGTTAATGCAGGTCAGTATTGCTACTCAATAATATACAGAGGGTTAGTCTGTAAGATACGCTTTAAAGACTCATTGGCTGAGACCACTCGCCCTTCACCCGATATCCACCAGCCGCCCTCTTCCCTCATACATGTGCGGAGGAGACCGACAAGACTCCAACCATCTCTGTGACCTCTGCATATTATCAGCTACTGCAGATTTTCTCTCTTCCTCTCCTCCATCCACTCTCCGGTGATGCAGGACCCTATATAGCTGCAGCTGTTACACTGTAGCAGCAGCTCTCCTCACCTCCTGCTTCTTATTATGTCCGAGCGCCGACACTGGGCAATGACAATCTGATCCAAATTACCTCATTCACTTTCATTAGCTCTGGCAGGGACCAAGGAGAGCAGAGGAGAGATTCACCGGCAAGCCAGAGGAATGAGGGGGGAAATAAAGGAATGATGAGAGGAAAAATAAGAGGAGGATGGAAGGGGTGAGGAAGGAGAAACATAAGAGAAACAAGTAGAAGAAGAGGAGAACAGAGGAGGAGAAGAAAGGAAAAGGGAAGGGGCAGAAACAAAACGAAAGAGGAAGAAGAGGAGGAAAGGTAAGAAGAAAAGTGAGAAGTAGAAGAAATGGAGAGAGAAGTAGCAGAAGGAGAAAAGGAAGAGGAGAACAAGAGGAGACAGAAGATAATATGGAGGAGAAGAAAAAAACTAAGGGAATGAAGAGAAATTAGAAAAATTGGAGGAAGGAAGAAGGAAAAGAGGAATAGAAAAAAAGAGGAAGGAGAAGAAGAAAAATGAAAAGGAAAGGAAAGAGAAAAGGAGAGAGAAGTAGCAGAAGGTGAATAGAAAGAAGGGAAAACAGAAGAAGAACAGGAGGAAGGAGAAAGAAGAAAAGGAGGAAGGAAAAAGAGAAGGAGGGGGAGAAAAAAAGAGAGAAAAGGAGGAAGAAGAAGAAAATAAAGAGGAGGAGTAAGTGAAGATGAGGAGGAAGTAGAAAGAAGAGGAAGGCGAAGAAAATGAACCAGAAGGTGAAGGAGAGGAGAGGGAAAGAGAAAGAAGTAAGAGAACAAAAGGATGAGTAAGGACAAAGTGTTGAGGAAGAATAAGAAAGAGACAAGGTGAAAGATAAAGAAAAAGAGAAGGAAGGATAATAAAGTGAAGTAGAAAAAAAGGAGAAGAATTAGGAGGACAGTTAAGATGAATTAGAAGAAGATGCAGAAAAATGAAATAAAAGACTAAGACTTGAAAAAGAAGAAGATAAAGACAAAAAGGTGAAGAAGAGGAAAAAGGAGAAAAGAACAGAGGAGAAGAATGAGAAGAAAATGAAGAAGAAAGGATAAAGGGAGAAGCAGGGGAAGGAGAAAGAAGCAGCAGAATGTGAATATGAAAAAGAGAAAAAAAAGAAAAATGAGAAAAAGAAGAGGAAGGTGAAAAAAAGGGTAAGAAGGGAAAAAAATAGGAGGAAGGGGAGAAAAGAGGAGGAAGGGGAAAAAATAGGAGGAAGGGGGAAAAAAGAGAAGGAAGGGGAAGAATGAGAAGAAATAGGAGAAGAAGAGAACTGCAGGGGAGGAAAATGTGAAAAAGATGAAGAGGAAGATGAAGAAAGGAAAGTGAAGGAACGGATTGAAAAAGAAGAGGGATGGGACGAAAACAGTAAAGAAAAAGGAGAAGAGAAGAAAAATGAAGAGGAGGACAAGGAATAATGGGATCATGAATGAAGAGGAAGAAAGATAGCAATAGCAGAAAAGAAGGTGAATAAGTGGAGGCAGCTAGGAACAACAGAAGAAAAGCGATGTCCAGGGGTAACAGAGAAGATACAGCAAGAAGGGGACGGACCAGAGATCAGCTCCTCAGGAGCACTCAGGAAGATGTGATCGGGGTGGGAGGTGCAGGCAGGTGTGGAGCAGAGTGCCTGACAACATCCAATGCCCACTGTGCCACACTGGATGAAGTATCTAGAAGATGATGGCATTATCCCTATCTCCCTGCATATAACCATATCTATAAACCGCACTCACATACATTCCGGTGGGCGTGGAGACGTCTGTGGCTCCTGCCGCGTGCAGACAGAGAAGCTAAACACAAGGGTGGTGAGGGAGGACCGGGCACGGAGACAACACTCACCCTGATGTTATCCTGCCAGCGGTGATTCTTCTGGAACTCCTCTGCAGCGCGTGCCAATCTCTGCAAGACAAGAGCCACAAGATGTTATCAGTACAACAGAGCGACACAATGTTAGAAGACATCACACCCACAACAGCCCCCCTGCCGCCATAGTCAGTTATGGCCTTTACACCCTAAAAAAAATCGACATCTTAGAGCGGGCAGCGGCGTCTCCGCTCAAATCTAAGCATGAGCTGGAGATATAATGAAAAAGATGCTGTGTGATAATCACTTATGGCAGCTACGACTATACCCACAGGGAATGTCATCCAGCTTTCCAAGTACCCTGAATGGAATATATATCTGCATTGTTCTTTAGTGACATCTCCAATGCTCCCTCTATGTCAGTCTTCACTGAAGTTCTGGCATTCTATTAAAGAACAAAGAATCCCAAGATGAACATGATTCATTGGTGCCTCCAGATATTGGGGCGCTGCAGAACATGAAGAATTCATGCGGTTATCATCAGTGATGATACAGCAGCTGCAACAGCTTTACATGGGGGCTAAAAGCAATTCAAATCTGTGCCACAGATTAAGACCACCCTGTGTGTCCATAGCCCCCATAACTCACAGCTTATCTGTATAAAACATACTCATAATAATGAGCAACACTGCCTCACTATCCTCCATGTATCATCATCACACAGTCACATGGTGAAACTGGACTACAACTCCCAGCATAGTCTACAGGCTTGAAGTCATGTATTCGAGTAGAACAGAAATTTTAAAAAATTACATCAGGCTAACACTGTATGAAAAGATCCATCATCCATCAACTGTCCATCCATCCTCTATCAACTGTCCATCCATCAACCCTCCATTGACTGTTCACCCACCCATCCAATTTCAATCCATCAACCCTCCATTCATCCATCGACTGTCCATCCACCCATCCTCCATCCATCAATCGCACATCAAATCTCCATCCATCAACCCTCCATCTATCCATCACCCATGCATGCATCCATCAACCCTCTATCAAGCATTTGTCAATGCATCACCCGTCCATCCACTCATCCGTCCATCCATCCTTCAAGCCCTCCATGCATCCATCAGCCCTCCATGCATCCATCAGCCCTCCATGCATCCATCAGCCCTCCATGCATCCATAAGCCCTCCATGCATCCATAAGCCCTCCATGCATCCATCAGCCCCCCAAGCATCCATCAGCCCCCCAAGCATCCATCCGCCCTCCAAGCATCCATCCGCCCTCCAAGCATCCATCCGCCCTCCAAGCATCCATCCGCCCTCCAAGCATCCATCCGCCCTCCAAGCATCCATCCGCCCTCCAAGCATCCATCCGCCCTCCAAGCATCCATCCGCCCTCCAAGCATCCATCCGCCCTCCATGCTTCCATCCGCCCTCCATGCTTCCATCCGCCCTCCATGCTTCCATCCGCCCTCCATGCTTCCATCAACTGTCCATCCATCCACCCTCCATGCATCCATTAATTGTCCATACATCAACTCTACATCCATCCATCAACCCTCCATGCATCCCATCAATTGTCCATTTGTCAACTGTCTATCCATCCACCCTCCATCCTTCCATAAACCCTCTATGTATCCATCAACTGTCCATCCATCAGCTCTCCATCCATCATCCACCCATCAACCCTCCATGCATCCATCAACCCTCCATGCATCCATCAACCCTCCATGCATCCATCAACCCTCCATGCATCCATCAACCCTCCATGCATCCATCAACCCTCCATGCATCCATCAACCCTCCATGCTTCCATCAACCCTCCATGCTTCCATCAACTGTCCATATATCAACTCTACATCCATCTATCAACCCTCCATGCATCCCATCAACTGTCCATTCGTCAACTGTCCATCCATCCACCCTCCATGCATCCATCAATTGTCCATATATCAACTCTACATCCATCCATCAACCCTCCATGCATCCCATCAATTGTCCATTCGTCAACTGTCCATCCATCCACCTTCCATCCTTCCATCAACTGTCCATCCATCCATCAACCCTCTATGCATCCATCAACTGTCCATAGATCAGCTCTCCATCCATCATCCATCCATCAACCCTCCATGCATCCATCAACCCTCCCTGTGTGCTCCCAGATATTCATACACATAGTCGCGTGCATCAAGCGTCCCTGCAGCATGTTGCACATAAATGAGAATGCTCAGTGTGCGCGTTTCATATAATAACTGCACAGTAAAAGCTCTACCTGAAAGGCGGATATTCTGTGGGCGTAATAAGTGGCGGAGCGCAGCGGGAGCTTCCAGTGACTGATGGGAGTGGTAACCCTTCCACTGCCAAAGAACTTACAACCAAACGGTACAGTCACCCGTACTACACTCTGTACATGTAATCTCTGGTGTTACATAGGACTGCAGGTTACATCTACCACATCATTTTGTACTTAAAGTGTTATCACTGTGTTTTATCTATCGTGTTACATAGGACTGCAGGTCACATCTACTCCATTATCTCCATGCATAACATGGTGCTGCAGTGTTGGCGCGTGTTCTTCTCCATTCCAGGCACACGGCTCCGGCCTGGCGTCACGCGTCTCCTCATCTCTGGCTCTGCGGCTGTATTAAAGCATTTAGAAGAGATCAGTGAGGGGTTAGCAGACTTAACACAGCGAGGTGGAGGCGCGCGGCGCTCTGCAGACCGTACATGGAGCAGCGCAGATAATATTCTTAATCCAAATATATAAATAAAAAGAAAATAAATCATACAAACAGCCGCGGGCGCAAACTATCAAGTCGCTGGCGTTTCTGCAGCTACACAGAATGTGACCTTTTCCAGCCCAATCTCCCGTGTTCCGGTCGCCGCGCTGATGGAAAAATTAATACAATAGATTTTATTTAAAGGGAAAAAGGTCACGGAGAAAACGGCAAAAACTAATCTCAGGTTGTAGGAATCAGACCTTTCCATGGAGTAATTGTACCCCTCCCCTGTACCGTGCCCCCACAGATAGAAGCAGCAATGCTGGCACCTCCGAATACGCCAGGCAGATCTCAGCAACATGCAAATCAAATTGGGCAGGTTATTGGTTATAGTCCGTGCGGAGCACTGTGGGCACTTATATGGGCAGTGCAATGAGAAAGACTATGATTGGCATTGCTATGGGTACATGCATGGGCAGCGGTATGGACGTATCTGTGGACAGCGGTAAGAGGAGGGGCACCTCCATGGGCAGAGGTATTGGCAGACTACAGATGGAAAGGAATCTATGATTGTTGTTCTGCGTTGGCTCTGGATCTGTCACCCAACACAACAGGGAAAGATACTGATGTGGGCAGAGCTAATTACAGACATTGGTGGTGGGTTTCAGCTGCCCAGACAGCACTGGCATCTCCACTGCCTGTACTTGGAGGCGATACGGTGCTATGGGACATGGGACCACTCACTGTGTATACACGGTATACAACCTGTCACTGCAATAAATAAGGCCATCAACAAAATATGGTACCACAAACCACTCCCGTCATGGTACAACCACACAAAATACCCTATACGCTACAACAAACCACACCCGACATGGTACAGCCACCCAACATACCCTATACGCTACAAAAAACCACACCTGGCATAGTACAGCCACCCAACATACCCTAAAAACAACAAACCACACCCAACAATGTTACAGCCACCCAACATACCCTATATGCTACAACAAACCACATCCGACATAGTACAGCCACCCAACATTCCCTATACTCTACAACAAACCACACCCAACATGGCACAGCCACCCACCATACCCTATAAGCTACAACAAACCACACACGGCATAATAAAGCCCCCCCCCCCACATATCCTATACGCTACAACAAACTACAACATAGTACAGCCACCCAACATACCCTATATGCTACAACAAACCACATTCGAAATAGTACAGCCACCCAACATACCCTATATACCACAATAAACCACACTCGACATGGTACAGCCACCCAACATACCCTATACGCTACAACAAACCACACATGGTATAGTACAGCCACCCAACATACCCTAAAAGCAACACAACACACCCAACATAGTACAGCAAGCCAACATTCCATATACTCTACAACAAACCACACCCGACATAGTACAGCCACTTAACATACCCTATACACTACAACAAACCACACCCAACATAGTGCAGCCACCCAACATACCCTAAAAACAACAAACCACACCCAACATGGTACAGCCACCCAACATTCCCTATACTCTACAACAAACCACATCCGGCATAGTACAGCCCCCCATATACCCTATACGCTACAAAAAACCACACCCAACATAGTACAGCCACTCAACATACCATAAACGCAACAAAACACACCCAACATAGTACAGCCAGCCAACATACCCTATACGCTACAGCAAACCACACCCAACATTGTAGAGCCACTCAACATACCCTAAACACAACAAAACACAACATAGTACAGCCAGACAACATTCCCTATACTCTACAACAAACCACATCCGACATGGTACAGCCACCCAATATACCCTATACGCTACAACAAACCACACCCGGCATAGTACAGCCACCCAACATTCCCTAAAAACAACAAACCACAGCCAACAATGTTACAGCCACCCAACATACCCTATACGCTACAACAAACCACAGCCAACAATGTAACAGCCACCCAACATTCCCTATACGCTACAACAAACCACACCCAACATAGTACAGCCAGCCAACATACCCTATACGCTACAACAAACCACACCCAACATAGTACAGCCAGCCAACATACCCTATACGCTGCAACAAACCACACCCAACATAGTACAGCCAGCCAACATACCCTACGCGGTACAACAAACCACACCTTGCATAAAAAAGTCATCCAGCATATCTTAAACGTTACAACAACCCACACCCAACATAGTGCAGCCACCCACACCATAAAGTCACATGATGCAGCCACCCAATATACCCTATACGCTACAACAAACTGTACCCTACAAGGTCAAACACTGGAAAAAGAAGACAGCTGCCTCTGTTTAAGCATAGTCATTCCGAGGATTTTCGCCGATCGACGGATTTCCGCGCAGCAGCAGGTCTTTTTGCTGATACGCAGCAGCCGGCCGTCTGAACGGCAGAAAATAAAATACTCTAATTAAGATCAGGACTCGATCGCGGCAATTCGTCATTCAAGCAATTTTACAGCATGAACGTAAAAATGCGTTCTGTCTAAGAGCGCTATTAGTCGTAGCAGGGGAAAGAAACCGACACATTGTATTTAAAAGCACTAATTACAAACACCTGAACATAATTAGCTGGTCACATGATGACATGGCGAGGAACGTCACCCACAGAAACAAACTACCGTAATCCAAATACAACATATAGAAGTTTCCAGAACTGCGTCATGTACCAAAGGATCAGTATCTCATCTTCTGCACCCCATTCCTTATCTTTTATATTGTTTTTGGTACATGACGCAGTTCTGGAAACTTCTATATGTTGTATTTGGATTACGGTAGTTTGTTTCTGTGGGTGACGTTCCTCGCCATGTCATCATGTGACCAGCTAATTATGTTCAGGTGTTTGTAATTAGTGCTTTTAAATACAATGTCTTGGTTTCTTTCCCCTGCTACGACTAATGGCGCTCTTAGACAGAACGAGATTCTCCCGATTCTCCTTCGCCCAAGTGAATAAGGCAGTGATGTCATCGCCAGCTCGCCCGCGCCCGGGAGCCTGCTTAGACTGCATTATTTTAATTGAGAAGTACGCAGTTTTCACTCACGTGTCATTCAGTGTTTCACATTCCTCGGTGAGCGATTAGTGTTTAAACTGCATATTAAGTGACCGAGCCGGCGCTGGATTTTATGCCGCTGAAACTGAACAAAAAAAAAAGCGCGCAATTCTCGTTCGTCTGCATTGTGTCCAAAAATGGCATGAACGAGAAAAAGCATTTTCTCGCTCATTCTCACAGCTGGGTATGGCGTACATACACCGCAGCCTGGAATTCCTTCGACAGGGAGAAATCTTCAAAAATCCTTCCACTGTCTCAATAGCGCCAGCTGACGTAGTTTAGTAGTGCTAGACGCTGCTAAACTCCCTCCCCCTCCCTTTGCTGGTAGCTCTCATAGAAGCCTATGGGAGCTGCCGGCTGATCACGACCAAAAGATAACGCAAGCAGTTTGGACCCCCACAGCACACTATACACCGCTGCCTCCAGCTGCCCCCCAAGGTGAGTCCTGTCGCGGGGGATTTGGCGTCTCGTGTCCTGTCCTGTGTTGGATCCCACAGGGACCCGACTCCCAAAATATCCCACATGAGAGTCTCCTTGACTATATTAACATTAGGAGTCTAATCAGCAATCAGCATCTCATAATTTTCTGATTAGCTCTGATTAAACTCCAGGCACCGTCAGAGCGCACGGAAAAGCTCAGGAAGCAGAAAACGCCAACATGGAGCCCGGACCCTGAACACAACCGAAGGTGGGATCCGATAGAGAGGTGGGGCAGTACCTGGGTATAACAGAGTGAAAGATGGCGGGATCCAACTGTGATACACAACACAGGGATAGAAGATACATGATAAGTGATGTCATCACCAGGGGGCGGGGCTGTGACTACCTCCCAGACAGGCTGGTTGTCAGCAGTAATAGATAAATAGCAGTAAAGCCCCATTTACACGCAAAGATGATAGATCAAATTTTGTCAGAAACTGACAGTTTTGAGGGATCATTTTGCATTGGCTACAATCAGCCCATTAGTAGCTAACTAGCTTCATTTGTGTGTATTTAGAGAACAGCAGGTGGTCTGTTCTCTAAATGCATCACTTTTGCTCTGCTGTGGGCAGCAGGATGTATACAATGCTATCAGCGCTGCCCGCGAAGAACACAGCATGCAGTCCCTCTTATCAGGGTTGACGGATTTTATGCTGAGCTGAACTCAGCGATGGACAAAGAGTGCGCGGTAAGTGCACGCTGGGCACACATTTACACACAACGGCTATCGCTCAAAAGCAGTCATTTGAACAAATTTAGAGTGTTAATCGTTGCGTGTAAATCAGCCTTTCCTCTAGTATAAGGTGTGCGGATCTCATGTCTGATCACAGGTAATTATATCAGTGATGTCATCACCAGGGGGCGGAGCAGTGACTACCTCTCAGACATGACATACGGGCTGGTTGTCAGCAGTAATAGAAGAATAGCTCTTCCTCCTATGAATATAATTGACGTATTTTGGCTCCCATGATACTCGGGATCAGACACAATCCGTAGAAGAGTCCAGATGAATTACGGGTGACGTGACGCTATTGTTCTGTTGTATCAGTCAGGACCTGCGATGCTTTATACTCCGGTCTCAGTGGAGATTTTGTGCGGTGGCATGTACAATGGTTGCTTAGATACGCGCTGCGGCGGAATGTATATATGTCATTACCTGGGCTGAGTTGGAATCTGGTTGCTTCGGGGTGTGGGCGATATTATGGGAACAGAAGGTACAACGCCTACCATAACGCCACAGCACGGGGTGACCTCGGAGGGTCGGGTGCGATGTGAGCAGCACTGTCTGGCGTTACCATAATATGTACTATTACTAGACGTGCGCCCCGTGCCTCATCACCTTCACCAGCCGTATCGCTTCCATCAGTCAGGGGACATCACTTTTACTATAGGGTCTGCATATTTTGCAACCGTGTTTTTGCTCCAGCGCATCTTATATAGGAGTGAAGCAAAGTTGCTTATTGTCTGCATTAACCCTTTATTTTGGTCTAAGGACATGACGCTTTTTGAGGGACTTTCAACTCCACTTTTCAAAAGCCAAAACTTTTTTGTTTTTCAGTCGACATGGCCATGAAATGGGTTTTTTGTAGTTCTTATTGGTTCCATTTTGGGGTACATATTTTATTACTGTTATTGCCTTTTTGGGAAGCGAAATGAGCGAAAAAGGGTTTTTCTTACTATTGTTTTTTTTACCATTGTTATCTATTTTTTGATATACTTGTATGGGACTTGAGCCTGGGATGCTATGATCGCTCTGCAAAAACATTGCATTACTTCAATTATCACTTATTTCGGGGGGACTGATGATGGCCATGTAATCGCAAAGGGCCAATGGGTCGCCATTTATACTCGCCGGACCCGGGCCGTCTGAACGGCTGCACAAACGGAAGATGCAGCCATGACTTGGTTACAGCTGCCTCTCATTCACGCGATTTTCGTGACACTGCCGTCTGAAAATCGCCTACGCTTGTGTGAAAAAGCCCTTAACCTGTATGGCAAATGCTGTAGAAAAAGAAAAGGCAAAAAAAGAGCCAAATGGCTTTTTTGTTCACTTTGCCTCCCACAATAAAAGTGATAAAAAGCATCCCAAAATGGTACCAATAGAAACTGCAGCTCATCACTCAATAAACAGGTCATCAAGGAGCTCCGTCCATGGAGGCATACACAAATGGTGGGACTGTGAATGCAGCGATGCAAAAAATATATTTCCCCCCGCCCAAAAAACTCGGGTTTTTATAGTGCAAAAGTGTAAAAACTTTAAAAAAAAAAAATCTATAATTTTGGTATTGTCGTAAAAGTACCGACCCGCATTTATGCTGCATCATTAACGTTAAGACAAAAACCAAGAAAACCATAAGGGCAGAACTGATGTTTTTTTTCTCCCAGCCATCGTAAAAAAATGACTAAAAGTTATACAATACACATTATGTACCCCAAAATGCTACCGATAAAAACTGCAGCTCGCCACACAAACATCCAGCCCCCATGGGACCGTGTCGACAACAAAATGAAAAACACTATGGCTTTTGAAAAGTGGAGATGAAGATCCCCCAAAAATCATTGCGTCCTTAGCGCCAAAATAAGCCGAATACGGACCAAAATAGGATATTTTGTATCGCTGGGACTGAGCATGAAGCCAGAGCTCCGCAGACACATGCCTTTATTAGACGGACACCCCTGGGATGCAGCGACGGGGAGCCACATTGTATCCAAAAATAGGATATGCCGCGATTTTTTAATGGGTCCATATAAAGAGCGCCCCTCTGCATACCCAATAATTCAGCGGGTCTGTGTGCTGGCAGTAAAACATATGAATGGGCTCTAACATGTTCGGTGCGTGCAGATCTTATTACATGTATGTGCGTGCGTACACAGGGGGGTACAGCCGTGACTCGGTGATCACGCGGGTATGTAATTAGCCAGGGGTGACCTCTAACAAAAAACACTTCAATGTTAGCGAGAAAATCTCTCCTAATGTTATGCAAATTGTCAGAGAGGCAATCAGCCTGTGCAGCCCGTTAGCTAGGCCGGCTACTGCTGGCGTACAGCAATTTGCATGCAATTACCCAGAGTGCCCCGAGAGTACCCCCCCCCCAGGCCCTGAAAGAGGGACTCCATCACCGCGAGCACACAAAACGGGGGAAGGGAGGACGAGCAGGTGAACAAGGTGCCCCGCGACAGGGACGATGACCAGGCGGCACATTACGGCACAGAGCCGTTACCTCTAATTAACTCTAATAGCAAATTATACCTCGCAGCATCCGAGCCGCCACTTCAGACGTCCGCGGCGCAACTCAATGAGATTTATAGTAGGGAGAGGGGCCGCCGGGTAATGAGAGGTTACAGGGAAGAAGGGCTAATGGGGTCCTTTGTAGGGACGTTACACACAGCCCGATTCTCTGCGCTCGGGTCTAAAGATATTTCATGGCGCCGTAAATGTGACCCCCTGTACCGAAGACGTGGTATTCGAGATGGTCACCTGACTCAGATACACGGCCTCATACATAATTGCTGTCAGTGAATGGAAACATTAGTGAAAACCTGGACAAACCCAATACTGTTAAAGGGGTTGTCCAGTTAGAATTAACTTTTTCAAATCAGAGCCAATAGGGTTAAAACAGCATTCTGCGCCCAGCAATCCAGCGCTGCAGCCCCACAATTCCTCTGGTGGCTGTTGACAATGGAAGTCAGGTGACTGTTGCCTGCCAATCAGAGGCTTCAGCGTCACTATTCTGAATTCCTAGCAACGTGGCGTCCGGGATGTGTCATAAGGAGAACGGGCGGCGCCGCTATGGGCTCTGATTGGCAGGCAGCGGTCACCTGACTTCTGCTGTCAATAGAGACCAGAGTGATCGCGGGGCTGGAGCGCTGGATCGGCAAGGTTGAGGACGGGTAAGTACCGCTTGTTTTATGGTTTTAACCCTTTTGACTCTGATTTGACTCTGATTGGACAACCCCTTCAAGAGATGCCGTTTGTTACTATGTATCCAGTTTAGTTCTTTACAGTTTAGTACAATGTAAAGGCTTATTCGCACGGGCGTATTCACTCATCGTATTATGCGTGGATCTTTTACGCGAGTAATACGGAGAAGAAAAAAAAAATAGCGGCAAGTCCTATTTTGGTCCATATTATGGACTGGAATTGTGCATTAAAGTCAGTGGGATCGTGTAAATATGTACGATACGTGTATTTACTGCGTATTTACGGCAGGAGAAATCAATGTGATCTTGTTGCAGTTTTTTGTGAGCAGGAAAACCGCATTGAATATGCGCACACAAAAACCAAAACACAATAAGGTCCAAATACGCATAGTTTTGGCCCGGAAAACGCTATGTATTTCACGGACCGAAGCTGTATACGCGTGTGTGAATGCGCCGAGCAGCCTGGACGTGGAGTTGGAGGGATGAATGCCCGTACACATCTGCATTGCAGGCTCTGGCACAGACCTGGCAGAGTCCCGCATGAGGCAGCGAAGCAGACTGCACTATTTCATCCATAATGTCGGTTGGCATGCCAGAAGCCACGGGCACCCATTCTAGTCTGCGGCGTCCGTCAGGGCCATTTCGCTCAGGCATGTGCCGGATCTGGTGCTTCCGGTATTTTCTTGTTCGGCTTTAAACAATGGAGATCAGCTGGAGCCGCGGCGCAGATGTGAATGGCGGATGACCTTGAGATTATCCACGTTCACACGTAGTGGAAATGCTGCGGATATTCCGCCACGGCAAAATCCGCAGCATTTCCGTATCAAAAACCGCGCCAAAATCCGCACCATT